>NC_081760.1:30812672-31125589 GCF_963082965.1 Carassius carassius
ACTGTAATGTTATTGTGCTCTGCTTGATACCTTTTGAGAAAATATGTTTAAGTACAAATATTTAAAAAATCTAAGATGAAATTCTTGACTTCAAAACAGTACTTACTGTGAAATCTACTGTACTTCCTAAATTACTCTCAAATATGAGCTATCACACAGGAAATTCTGGGAATGCCAATTTACTTTTTGTTTTGTTTTTTACTTGTAAACTGTACAGTTCCTTTTCGACTTAGTAGAAATTTTTTATTATTTTCATTTTATTTATTTTTTATTTTTATTTTTTGCAATATAAATGCAGTTAATAATGTAAATGTACATAGATTTTCCATCTCTCAGTTTCAAGGTACATTACATACCTGATCCCCTCAACAGGAATAGCCCAGGATGGTTTATTTTCATAGATAATGCTGATGCGCTGCCAGCCAAACCACTTGCAGATTTCCACAAAGAAAGACCCTAGTTTAGTGAAAGGTCCAAAAACTCTTGTTAAGGTCGGATAGGCCTGAATGTATAGGGGTCGGGAGAGATAGAGAGAAAACATTTAGCAACTGAAAAGCAAAGTGCATTTTCAGATATCACCATGTTAATGGTAATATACACATTACAACCAACCTTCTTATCTAGAAATTGTTGATCTGCACATATAGGACTGATGACAGCAATGTTCCAATAAGCTGCTAGTTTAGCAGTCACTGCACAGACCTTCAATAAGAATTAACAACGGATGATAATACTTCATTTCCTACTCAACAGACTTCATCTTGTAATGATGATATCTTGTGACAAATGACATTATACCGACTTTTGTAATTACTTTTTGATAGCCCTTCATGCATTAAAAGTCCATTTTAAGCTTTAATTGGAACTGTGCTTGCAGAAGACAGATACCTTAATTTGAATGTCTATTGTCTGAGTAATTATATAATGAGTGAGCGATTGTAATTTTGACACTTTCCGTTTAAAATAGCTGTGTATTTATTATCTATTTATTTTGACCTTCAATTGTCTTGGAAATGAAGCTAATATAACCACATACATTCGAGCAAGATGGTCCGATGAAAGCGCTGTATTTGTGTTTATGGTAAAGTGCCGCAATTTTCCCTGGGCCACGTAGATCATTGCATTCATCATCCACATAATGGTAATCCAGTTGATGACCTGACATGAATAATTCAACAACATATTAAATTAAAGATGATATATACATATTGCTCATCTCCTTTTCTACTTAGTACAAATAGCTCACTGACCTTGCAGAAGGTCCGGACTGCTGTTTACAGAACTGATTGCGATAAGAGCTCCGGCCCCAATCCGACCAGTACTGAAAGGAATGGAGGTGTTTGGCATGGAGATCAGCAAGGTGAATCTATCACCCAGACTGAGAGAAACCAGAGTCATCAAAAAGAGCAGTGGGCCAGGAAGTCTCTCGAAGTGCTTCATTACTTCTAGATGACATATAAATCAAAATCTATATTCATATTTTACAATACACACACGGATATATTTATATATATACATTTTTGACCATTAAAGCAAACAATGTGTAGATTTATGTGTTTGACTAGTTTCTAACTGTAGTGCAGTCAATATGAAAATCTCATGAGCTGTTTACATTAAATAAGCCTGTAAAGTTAATAAATGAAATTGCTTACCACTCATTCCAGAAGAACAATTCCCGCTTCAACACAGAGTTTGATCAAAATGAGTTGAAAACAAATAAAATAGGACCTTGCATCAGAAACTACCTGTAATGAGGACGGGAAAAACATCCAGTGGCAAATTGTGGCCATATGGTTTTGCTCTGAATCCAGCGATCCACAGCAGTGATCTCCCCAGAGTGACTGTAAATCAAGGGTCTCACATTTATACTGCTCTGTGGTTCAAGCTCTGGTGTTCCTCTGGCATTTGTTTATAGCTATTCAAGCATATGAGTAAACACTGGTCTACAGATGTCTTTGGGAATTCTCATGTCCATGAGGTTAAAAAAAAAACACATGTCCTCTGTCTTCTGTCAATGCTTTGAGTGATACTGTAGCATTTGTTTCCGTTTACATGCATAAGGGCTCTTTTCAAAAGTACTTATGTCAGCATAAACAAGGCTTTGCTCATATTAAATGACATGGATGTAAGGATCTCAAATAAACTGGTATTTTCTGAGATGTTCGCTGACTTTCTCTATTTTAATGAAAAATAGAAAGAATAATATTTATGTATACCTTACATTTATTCAAAATCATAGTGCAAGAACCAGCCAGGTCAGGAACAAGAGGTCAAAAGGTTAGAGTTAAAATAAGAACCGTGTCATCCCGTCTGTACCGTGGGAATTGCCTCTAGTGCATCTGTCAATTTCACAGGCCAGAAAACATTTGAAACCTTTCTCAGTATAAAAAGCTGAACATCATGAGAGATTAATTTTGCAGACATTTCCACAAAAAAAAAAATATGCCTGCCTATAAAAACAACTAAATCGGTATTGGGGTTAGGGTGTGTCACTGCACGAATACACAGGGGAATAGAAACAAAGAATAAAAGAATAAGTGAAAAGTGTTCTGTATCAAAACTCTTTGCATCTGAAGTTTGCTTCAAAAACAGGTTTATTGAAACAATCTGAAAGAACAATACAAAACAATGTCTCACTTTCTGTGAATTACCACAGCTCAAATCCACTTTCTGTTTAATGCACTTTCTTCCTTAATGGTATTTATGCTTAATGAACACTGAACTCCAGTGTACCGAGGTAAAGCGCATGTAGATCTAACAAAAAATGTAAATTTGTGTGAGCCTGTATGAATGTTCTCAATCAGAGTCACAATGCGACTGAGCTCGGTCCGAATGAATTTTCGATCAGATTGAAGGGGGTGGTTTATTCCTCTTCTAATACGATTGAGCATGCATGTAAACACTGGATCGGATTGAACCATGAAACTGAAAGGAATGCGCATATGCAATGCATATGGATGGGGATTGGGACCGGGCAAGGGGTGCAGACCTGTGCAGACCCGCGTGCACCACCTTTGCCAGGAGTGTCATCGGCGCCAACTTGGGCTCGGAATGGTAGCATGTTGGGCATTCGGGAGGCATCGGATCATCCGAGACTGCCATTTTTGTCAAGGATTGCAAGTGAAGGTTCACCAACCCTATAGCTGGAAGTCAAACTTGTCCACACAGGAAGTGGTCTACAAATCCAGCTGTCGTAAAAAACAGGATGTGGAATGTTTTTCAGACTGTTAACCACTCAAAAATAATATGGGATCACAAATTAAAATCAAATGGATTATTTGGTGGGCACCTCAATATATAAAGCCTTGTATCTAAATTTGACCAACTTCAGTATATTTTAACAGAATCAAAATTAGATTTAGATTGTCAGAAACCTGGCTAAAGGCAAATTCACCATCAGCTCCAATCATGGTACCAGGCTACCAAATCTATAGACGCGATAGAGTGAAATTTAAAGGAGGCGGAGTTATGATTTATATAAAGAACAGTATTCAGTGTGAGGAGATAAACTTGGCAAACTGTGACCTAGAATGTATTGGGCTGAAAATGATTTTATCACCACAAATGTTTTTTAGCCTCATTGTAATTTACTGTCCACCCAGTTCAAATATAGATTTTTATGAAAAATTGCAAAAAATGCTGCTAAACTGCAATTTTGATAAAGAGGTAATAATAATGGGGGATTTCAATGTAAATTGGGAGGATAGATTAGTCGGGAAGAAACTCAAACAAATAACAGATCGTTTTAACTTCACACAGGTAATTAAGGGCCCAACAGGAGTAACTCGGTCAACCAAATCGCAGACTGACCTGGTATTGAGCAATAGACCAGAAAGAATAAAAAAAAAAAACTCTCAACATGATCACATGAATATCCGACCACAATTTAGTACTTGTGGTGAGAAAACTGACAAAAAAGAGATTTGGTGTCCCTACTGTTAAAGACCAGGAATCTTTTAGAATACCAAATAAAGATCAAGAACATTTCAAAAACACGGTAAACCATTTTAATTGGGATTCTCTGTTAACTGGAAAAGATGTCCATGAGGGAAGCAGGACACTTTCAAGTAAATTACAGTGTATTATTAAAAAATATACTTGTAGGTATACACGAAGGAAAAGTAGTCTCCCTTGGATTAATGCAGATGTCCTAAACAGAATGAAAGAGCGTGACCTTGCACTGAAAAGGGCTATTAAAACAAACCGGCCACATGATAAACATCATTTTGCTATGCTAAGGAATGCTGTAACATCCATGTTGAGAAAGTCTAGGGCTAACTTTTTTCTGACCACAATTAGTGAGGCAAGGGGTAATACAAAGTTCCTCTTCAGGAACTCGAGCTGCGTCGAAGCGCTTTGGGGAACGCGTTCAGCGTACGCGACTCTGAATATCGTGTGTAATCAGTCCAATGGAAGGGCGTGACGTCACCGACGTGGTGACGTTAGCGACCAGGAAGCTATAAAAGCACGTGCCACGCAGCTGGCGTCAGCTTCGCATCTTTCAGCAAGCGCTCTGTGTGTGAATGTCATTTGTCCGTCTTGTGAGTCTTATTTACTGTTGTCTGTCCAGTTAAAAGAGCTCCTAGACATGCCAAAAAGCAAGGCGAAAGTTAAGCACTCAGATGGCGATTCCAAATCGCGTTATAGGCTGTGTGTTCCTCCCTGCCCGAGATATATAACGGGTGGGGATACACACAACCTGTGCGTGGTTTGCCTGGGTTCGAAGCACGCTGAGTCGGCTCTCGAGGGGGCCGACTGCCCGCACTGTGAGCGAATGTCGGTGCGGCTGCTTCGTTCCCGGAGGGCCCTCTTCGAGGAGGGGGCCTTCGCCAGCGTTCCCCGCGGTGCTGGTCCCGCTTCTGCCGAGGCAGAACGGCGGCTGCACTCGTGGGGTTCGCAAGTCGATCTGGTAGAGGGAATGGAGACGGGCCAGTCCCTATCTCCTTCCACTTCTGCCAGATCCGGCACCCAATCCCTAGAGTCGGAAGCACGCACAGCGGTTCCATCCACTCAGGGTGAGGGATCGACGCTCCGCCTCTCTTCCTCCGAGGAGGTCGATGTGGAGTCGCTCGATAGGGATTCGCCACCCCACTCGCTACAGTATGAGGAGCTCTTAGAGGTGGTTACTCGCGCGGTGGCCAAATTAAGTATCGATTGGCCCGCCGAAAAGTCTACCGAACCGCAGAGAAGCAAGCTCGATGAACGCTTCCTGCGCGCGAGTCAGCCACCTCCCAGCCGGGGCCTTCCATTCTTTCCCGACCTGCATGATGAGATCGCCAGGTCATGGAAACGTCCATTTTTGGCCCGCCTCTACATCCCCTCGTCTGATTACTACGGAAATGTAGTGGGGATGGGAGAGCACGGTTATAGAGCGATGCCCCGGGTGGAACAGACGCTTGCGAGCTATCTGTCCCCTGGCGCGGCATCGTCTCTGAAGGCCCCGGCATTGCCCTCAAAGCCACTAAGAACAACTTCGGCTTTGGTGGGCAAAGGGTATGCGGCTGCAGGTCAGGCTGGTGCGTGTCTGCACACCATGGCGGTGTTACAGGCGTACCAGGCCGACCTGCTCAAGGAGCTAGACGAGGGAGAGGAGATCAAGTCCCATGATATTTCTGAATTAAGTTCCTCCCTCGTCGCTCCCTCGGGGCATCTGGGAAGGAGATGCCCCAGCCGCACCCTAGCTCCTCACACCGCGAGGCCCAGAAACAGAGCGCCGCCTCTCGTGCTCCTCCGCGTCGGCCGAGGTCTTCTAGGCCGAGGTCTTCTAAGCCCAAATTAGATTTAAGGGCGGTTATCGAAGCTAAGAAGTCCTCGGCCAAGAAACCCTGACGCCAATGGCCCGGGGTTTCAGAGGGCAGCCTCCGCTGGGGTAGAACGGTACACACCGCAGTCCACGGTGCCCGTCCCACCTCAGTGCCCTCTAGGGGTCGTTCTGCCAACCCTGCCAGTGCTCCAGGGCGCAGCGGCCCCGGGCGAGCATCGTTCTCAGTATCCTCCGCCCGTGCGCGTAGCGGGGCTGGGACGCTCGCCGCCCCTGCGGGGGTCTCTTACACCAGAGGTCAGTCTCGAGAGACTGATTCCCTTAGTAGATTATTTAGCAGCGTGGAAACTACTGCCAAATGTATCTCGTTGGGTCCTGCATATAGTAGAAAAAGGCTACCGCATTCAGTTCGGCTCCGTGCCGCCTATATTCAACGGGGTCGTTCACACGATAGTGGGCCCCGGGCAGGGTCTGGTTATGGAACAGGAAGTGGAAACCCTATTAGAGAAGGGGGCCATCGAGGTGGTCCCTCCTCAGGACAGGGAGTCCGGATTTTACAGCCGGTATTTCATAGTTCCAAAGAAGGATGGGGGCTGCGTCCGATTATAGACTTGAGGGTCTTAAATCGTTCAGTTATGAGACTGAAGTTCAGAATGCTCACAATCAAGCATGTTGTAGCTCAGATCAGGTCCGAGGACTGGTTTGTCACGATAGATCTCAAAGACGCATATTTTCATATCTCCATCCTTCCTCGACACAGGAAGTTTCTGAGGTTCGCTTTCGGGGGCGAAGCCTACCAATATCGAGTACTTCCCTTTGGCCTCGCACTCTCACCCCGCACGTTCACAAAGTGTGTAGATGCGGCTCTGGCCCCCCTGCGCACGAGGGGCATCCGCATTCTCAATTATATCGACGATTGGTTGATTTTAGCTCAGTCAGAGCAGATTGCGGTTCGACATCGAGATGTCGTTCTCGCACATATGGGGGAGCTGGGTTTAAGACTGAACGCCAAGAAGAGTGTACTTTCTCCGGCTCAGAGAACCACCTATCTAGGCGTAGTATGGGATTCGACCGCGATGCAGGCTAAATTGTCCCCTGCTCGTATCGAGTCGATCCTCATCTCAGTCAAGAGAGTCAGAGAAGGCCAGTCACTCACTGTCAAACAATTTCAGAGATTGTTGGGTCTGATGGCAGCTGCGTCCAACGTGATACCTCTTGGCCTGCTGTACATGAGACCCCTACAGTGGTGGCTCAAGACCAAGGGATTTTCCCCGAGGGGCAATCCGCTTCGCACTATCAAGGTCACGCGGCACTGCTTCCGTGCCTTAGACATGTGGAAGAAACCTTGGTTCTTGAATCAGGGCCCGGTGCTGGGAGCTCCTTGTCGCCGTGTGACACTAGCGACGGACGCGTCCCTCACCGGCTGGGGTGCGGTCATGAGTGGCCACCCTGCCCGTGGTCTGTGGAGCGATCGCCATCTAACGTGGCATATCAATTGTCTAGAAATGCTAGCAGTTTATCGTGCACTGAAGCACTTCCTCCCAGACCTGAGAGGTCACCATGTGTTGGTGCGCACCGACAACACATCAGTGGTCTCTTACATCAACCACCAGGGCGGTCTGCGTTCGCGCCCTTTGTACAAGCTGGCACACCAGATCCTGGTGTGGTCCCAGAACAAACTCCTCTCATTAAGAGCAGTATATATTCCTGGGAAGTTAAATATGGGAGCAGACATACTGTCGAGGCAGGGGCCGAGGCCCGGGGAATGGAGACTTCACCCACGGGTGGTAGATCAGATATGGAGAGTGTTTGGCAGGGCTCAAGTAGACCTTTTTGCGACTCAGGAGACGTCACAATGTCCCCTCTGGTTCTCTCTAGTTCATCCAGCTCCTCTGGGACTGGACGCTATGGTACAGACCTGGCCGAGGCTTCGTCTGTACGCTTTTCCCTCTATCGCTCTGCTTCCGGGAGTTCTGGCGAGAGTACGCTGGGACGGGGTCCGTCTGTTATTAGTAGCCCCGTTCTGGCCGGGCCGAGTATGGTTCTCAGATCTAGTCTCGCTCCTCGACGGCTCTCCGTGGGAGATACCGATCAGGACAGACCTACTCTCACAGGCGCAGGGCACGATAATTCACCCTCGCCCGGAGTTGTGGAAGCTGTGGGTGTGGCCCCTGAGGGGGCACAACTGGTAGCAGCTGGTCTCTCAACTGAGGTTGTGGAGACCCTACTCCAATCCAGAGCTCCCTCTACGAGGAAACTGTACGCCCTGAAGTGGAAGCTTTTCACTTCATGGTGCAGAGACCGCCAGCTAGACCCAGCAAATTGCCCAGTTGGTACAGTTCTGGAGTTTCTACAGGCTAGGCTCTCTGCAGGGTTGACCCACTCTACTCTGAAGGTCTACGTGGCGGCCATTGCGGCCTACCACACCCTTCTCGACGGTCAGTCTCTGGGAAGACACCCCCTAGTTACACGTTTCCTCCGCGGTGCACTGAGGCTGAGACCTCCAGTACGGTCCCGTATTCCCCCGTGGGACTTGGTTGTGGTGTTAGAGGCTATGTGCAAACCCCCGTTTGAACCTATTCAAGATATCTCAGACAGACATCTCACACTTAAAACCTCTTTTCTGTTGGCTATTACCTCTCTGCGGAGAGTAGGAGATCTTCAGGCCCTCTCGATGGCCCCTTCTTATCTTGAGTTTGCACCAGGCATGACTAAAGCGTTCATATACCCTCGAGCGGGATATGTTCCCAAGGTTCCCTCTGTTACACCACGACCTGTAGTGCTGCAGGCCTTCTGTCCTCCTTCCTTTCGGGAGCCCGACCAGGCGAAGCTAAACTGTATGTGTCCGGTTCGAGCACTGGACGCATACGTCCACAGAGCTGCCCTGTGGAGAAAAACTGACCAATTGCTTGTGTGCTACGGTCCCCCCAAGAGGGGTTCTCCTGCTTCTAAGCAGACTATTAGTCGTTGGATAGTCGAGGCTATCAACGTCACCTATGAGTCCTCTGGTCGTCCCCCGCTGTCGGGAGCCAAGGCTCACTCTACTCGGGGTATGGCGGCCTCTAAGGCCTTCTTAGCAGGTGTATCCATGCTGGACATCTGCAACGCTGCGGGGTGGTCCACGCCCTCTACATTTGTTAGGTTCTATGGCCTAGATATGCCAGTCACTCCAGGTGCTTCTGTCCTCCTGTCCTGAGCTGTGCTCTTCGGATACACACCAGGCAGGGGTTTGGTAGTCTGGCGGCGTTAGGACTCGTTCCCCAAAGCGCTTCGACGCAGCTCGAGTTCCTGAAGAGGAACGTCTCTAGGTTACGTATGTAACCCTAGTTCCTCGAGGGAACGAGACGCTGCGTCTCGGAGCCATACCCCCGGCACCCCTGCCGGCGCTTGCTGGTACTCGAAGCTGACGCCAGCTGCGTGGCACGTGCTTTTATAGCTTCCTGGTCGCTTACGTCACCACGTCGGTGACGTCACACCCTTCCATTGGACTGATTACACACGATATTCAGAGTCGCGTACGCTGAACGCGTTCCCCAAAGCGCTTCGACGCAGCGTCTCGTTCCCTCGAGGAACTAGGGTTACATACGTAACCTAGAGACGTTAATATGGGACCAGCTAAAAAAATTAATGGGCCAAGAGCATAAAACAAGAAAACCTGTTGAAATAATGGTGGATGAAAAGCGCGTTGGGAACCCAGTAGAAGTAGCTACGACATTTAATCATTATTTTGTTGACCTGGTTACAGCCATTGCCCAGAGCTTCAAATCTGTAAATGTTGCGTTATATAAAACCCCATCAACAGAACCTAGTATTGTCTTTACTTGTGCCACAGAAGCAAATAAGGAAGCAATCATTACAAAACTTAAATCGTCCAAAGCAAAAGATATCCAAGGAATGGACACAGCAATGCTCAAAGATTTCAGATTCAGATTCAGAATCAGAATCAGAATCAGAAAGAGCTTTTTTGCCAAGTATGCTTGCGCATACAAGGATTTTGTTTTAGTGACATGAGCTTCCAGTACACAGAGACAACAACACACAGACAAAAAAAATAATAATAATAATTTGGGCAAATAAATAGGTGTATAAACAATTGTACTATAAATGATAATGGAATAGGATTGAGTAAGATGCAGGGATGTACTAGGATGGAGGGGTAACAAATAAATATAAGGATATTGCACATTTTTATTGCATAAGCATAAGTGGGGAACATTTAACTGTTCATGAGGTAGATTGCCTGGGGAAAGAAACTGTTCTTATGCCTGACTGTTCTGGTATTTGCGGCTCTGAGGCGCTGGCCAGATGGCAAAAGTTCAAAGATGGGGTAACTTGGATGTGAGGGATCCAGAGTGATTTTCTGAGCACTTTTCCTCACTCTGGATGTATACAGTTCTTGAAGGGTGGGCAGAGGAGCACCAATAATCCTTTCAGCAGTCTGAACAGTTCTCTGTAGTCTTCTGATGTCTGTTTTTGTTGCTGAACCAAACCAGACAGTTATAGAAACACAGTACAGACTCAATGATGGCTGAGTAGAACTGTTTCAGCAGCTCCTGTGGCAGGTTTAACTTCCTCAGCTGGCGAAGGAAGTACAACCTTTGTTGGGCCTTTTTCACAAAGGAGTCAATGTGATTGTCCCACTTCAGGTCCTGAGAGATGGTGGTTCCCAGGAATCTGAATGACTCCACTGCAGTCACAGTGCTGTTCATGATGGTGAGTGGGGAAAGTGCAGGGGGGTTTCTCCTAAAGTCCACGATCATCTACACTGTTTTGAGCGTGTTGAGCTCCAGGTTGTTAAGACTGCACCAGACAGCCAGCTGCTCAACCTCTTGTCTGTAAGCAGACTCATCGCCGTCCTGGGTGAGGCCGATGACTGTAGTGTCGTCTGCAAACTTCAGGAGCTTGACAGAGGGGTCTTTAGAGGTGCAGTCGTTGGTGTACAGGGAGAAGAGCAGAGGGGAGAGAACACATCCCTGAGGGGCACCAGTGTTGGTGGAGCAGGTGTTTCAGCTTATCATTAACCAGTCCCATCACAAAAATTATGAATCAATCCATATGTCAAGCAGAATTTCCAAACATATGGAAAACCGCCATTGTATCATCTATTTTTAAATCAGTAAACCCACAATTTGTCTCTAATTATAGACCTATAAGTACTTTACCTGTAATGTCTAAGGTCCTAGAGAAATGGAAATCTGATCATATAAAAGACCACTTAAACAAAAATTATTTTCCTCTTTCACCCACTACAGTTTGGATTTCAACCTAACCATTCAACTGAGTCATCAAATTGCTACTTTATTGATAAAATCAAGTTATCACTTGACAGCAATAGCATTGTAGGAGCAGTCTTCCTTGACCTTAGAAAAGCATTTGACACAGTAAACCATTGTGTCCTATTGGCTAAACTATCTTCTTTTAATCTCTTCTTCTTTTAAAAACGTTCGCATTGGTAATAGCCAGTCTGAGCCCCTCCCTCTGTCGACCGGCCTGCCACAAGGCTCCATACTATCCCCTATCTTATTCTGTATGTACATTAATGATTTGCCACTGGTGTGTCCGAAGGTTAACATTCAAATGTACGCGGATGACACAGTTCTGTATGTACATGGATCTTCAAAAACCGAGGTTGCTGACAAGCTTACAAATGTGATGGTTAAAGTTACAACATGGTTGAATCAATCGTGTTTACAACTCAATCTGTCAAAAACTGTGGGTATGTTCTTTACTAAATCACATAAGGTAACTAAAGATGCAGATATACTAGTGTCAGGAGAAAAAAAATACAAATTGTCAAAAAATACAAATATCTTGGCATTTATTTAGACATCAAATTAAATTTTAGATCACATATAAGGCAAACAAGTAAAAAAGTCCAATTTAATCTAGTAAATTTCAGATTGATTTGAAATTCTATGTCTATTCAAGCTGCCAAAACTTTTATGCACTCAATGATTCTATCTCATTTTACCTACTGTTTAACGAGCTAGTTCCCAGTCTAACTTCACTACCCTGAAACTATTCAAATCTTTATACAAACAGACACTAAAAGTACTTGATAAGAAACCAAAACATTTACACCACTGCGCCATTTTATTAAAATACAATATTTTAAGTTGGGAAAATCAAGTTCACAAATTGCTGTCAGGTCTACAAAATCTTACATGGGATGGCCCCGCCACCCCTCTGTGATTTTTTTAATTACACACAGAATTACCAGAGGAGTGTCAAGAGGTGACTATTATTCCATTCAGAAAAAGTGTTTTTAGTAAATCCGCCTTCTCCGTTAGGGCTTCTCAGGAGTGGAACACCATTCCGTCATCAGTCAGAGATATCAACACATATAGCCTTTTTCGATCACATCTGAAACGTTGACATGTTAGTAATCAGACTTGTCAACATTAAAGTTTTGCTGTTGCCTGTTTGTGTTACAGTCGCGAATGTGTGCCTTTTTGGGGGGGGGGGTCTTACAATAATACAATTACAATAATTGTATTATTGTAAGACCCTGCTAATGATGTTAAAATGTATTTTTATACTCATCTAACAAATGCTTTTTAACTTGTTGCATTGACAGTGCATGCTACATGAAGCTAATGCCTGTGTGTATAATTTTGTTGTTTTTTAGAACTTTTTGTAGTGGCTCTTCCTTTTGAATATAGTGTTGCATAAATGCGTGTCCTGTCATTATAAAACTCTCCTTTCGCTCGGCAACTGTGAAGTGAGCAGGATGGCCTTATTTTTGAGACTCATCCACAGACAACCCGGTTTGGGTGCGGGGAGTTTTTTTTTTTCATGATAAATATGAGCAGCACAGCGGTTTATATGTATATTTATCCATAAATGGGTTAATATTAAAACAAATAAAGAAACCATGTAGGAGAGTGGTTATTATGTGCAAACAGTGAGAAACTCTATATTATCTGTCACTTTCACTTTTCACTTTCACTATTTGAGCAGTTTGCACGTCAAAAAATCTACATTATTCCAATTTGTAGCTTGTGACATATAAACCAGCACATCAACCCGATCACTTTATTTATCGTTCATGTAAACACTACAATCAGATTCATCAATCATAATGAATTCAGTCCGATTGAACCAAAAAAGTGTGCATGTAAATGTAGCCATAGAGAATCTTCTCCTGCTTTTTTGTATTAACTTTTTTGGCAGTTAGCAAACCAGCTTTTGGTACATTACTGCCACCAGGTGAAATGGAGTTCAGATCTTTATTTATATACTTGATTCCACATCTGTCCCTATAGTAAAGTCAGCACCTCTCTTATTTAATCCCCTTTGGTTTTTTAGCCAATAGATTTCCTAGTAACAGAGTCTGAACTCCTTTTGCCTACAATTTTCAGCTTTTATTATATGTTGTAGCATTTAAAATGAGGTCTTTCACTGGGTTTACTATTATTATTATTATTATTATTATTATTATTATTATTATTAGTTTCTCGTCTTAAGCCAGTAAGTTTTAAAAAATCTTTTTTTTTAAAGGTCAACACTGCCCTCTTGTGGTCGCATAGATTTTGTATTTTTATTTTTATCTTGTGGCTTACAGTGGTTTTTAAAATAGAGCAGACCTCTTAGAGTCTACAATGTATAGTTGTACAGAGCCAAAACAGTGAAAAAAAATCTGTAGTTGCACTAGGCACAAGACAATCCACTGAATAGCACTATAAAAAAGACCAAAATCTTGCAAGCCTCATAAGTTAGTTCGATCATCTGTATTTCAAAGAAATGTATTTTTGTAAGAGAAAGAAAAAAAGACAATTGAATAATAAGCTGAAACATACTTGGAAAGAAAAACACATTTTTCTTCACATTACCATACACTTCATTTTTATTTACACTTTAAAGTTTTTTTTTTTTTTTTTTTTAAAGACAACATTAAATACAGAAGGCACTTACAAAAATTATTAAATTATAGAAACATATTAACATGGATTAAAAATAATAAGAAAAAATAAGGACTAGAGAAAGTGCCACATGGCTGCCTTGTACAGTACATCTCAAGTAAAATCTAAAGAGTGCTAATCTAAGTACAGTATAAAGAGGATTTAATGTTATTAGATTAATGCCCCTACTAGGTTTTCATACATAATAATTTCATAATTTGAAATACAGATAGCACATAACACAATTGTTGTTGTCACTAGTAAGTGGTTCTTGTTTTTGTTACGATTATTTTAAATGTTAGGCTTTGTGGTTTCTTCACCGAAGGAGTACTGGTACAACTCGATTAAGCGGTTGGCCTCCCTCTGCCCTGACAACAAAGCACCATGGGTAGTGGAATAGTATTTTCTATGGGTGGCTTCCCCAGCAAACAACACCTGTAGTGGCTTTGGAAAGAAGAAAAGAACAACAAAAGTTAGCTTGACCAAACATATGTTCTACAACATTACTGCCCTGTGGCCCAGTTAGCTATTTTAGTCTCAATCTTTCTGCTGTAGAAAAGTGATTTAGCAGTCTCTAGCCTCTTTTTGTGCAGTGTGCTCTGTGGGGACAGACTGTTCCTTTCAGACCTTTAATTGGCCAGAGCATGTTTGTGTGCTTATGCGAATATGTATGTGTTTGTCTGGCCCTTGTACAACTCAACCTTCTCATCGGACTCAAATTTCAGTATCAGTTCTGCAGAGCTCAGCAAGACGTATTTAAAAAATCTCCACGCAAACAACTCGGCTCAGCTTGACATTAATCATTTGAACAATGACAAGAGGTAAAGAAGCCATGTAAGTGGTTCTAAACCGGATTCAAATCTCTTTGATTTAAAATAATCAGAAACAAGTCTTAAGCCTTGGAAAGGGCACCTGATGTTTTTGGTTTAATTGGCAGATAAGTTAAAAATAAGTTAAAAACATAATTTACCCTCCATACACTTATTTGCCCACCATGAGAACATGCACTAACAAAGAGCAGCGATATTCAGATATGCAGTATATATTTTACTGCATAAATTCTGATGCGTGTACTGCAGTTGTGCAAAATTTGCTTGAATAGTTCATACGACTCAGTGGAAATTTCGACTCACCGGAGCCTTAGTGTTCTTAATATAAGGCAGGGGCTCAGCTAGCTTCTCCACATCTCTGCCACTGGAGCCAACTCGAGTAAAAGAGTAAGAACCCCGGATATAAGGATTACTGCCCCATGAGGAGCGCAGGATCCGCCTTGGTTTCGGAATATTCTGGTTCCCTGTTAGAAACATCAAACATATGAAAATAAATTGACTATTTGTCAAACGCTACTTATTGAGTTTTATTTTATTTATTTTTTTTATCTTAAACTTGTGCGTATTGTTGCTACAACTTTAAACCAAGAAAATCAAGAGACTACTTTGTACACAAATCCTTCTTTCTTTTAAACAGGGTATCTGAAGGATTTTAAGCTCAAATTTAAAACATTTTAAGATCTGCATAAATATAATTAATACCATATAGCAGCAGGGTAGGGTAAGTTCTATGTTAACATATTAAACTGTAAAATGACCAAAAAAAGTATGATTGACCGTTCAGATATAGGTTTTCATTAAAAAGTAAATAAATTTCGCATTTTAGGCTTTAAATCATTTTTAAGAAATCAGATGAGTCAGAAATACAAACAATAATTTTATTAATGATATAACATCTAAATATATTTGGGTGTCTTAATTGTTTCGATATTATTAATGCATTATATTCTTGTCAATCCACCAGTTCACATTTACAACGCTGTGTGTTGTGTGCTACATAAAAACATGGTTTGATTTTACACTGGTCTAAACAAAACAGCAGACGGTCTTATTGAAAATGCAAATTCATTCTCTTCCAGCAGATGATGCTTTCGGAATGCCATAAATATACCGGTTTCCCCGGTAACCGCAGTACACAGCAACACAACTCCTGACTTTAAAACATGCATCGCTTATGTTTATTTAATGAATTCACAGCCTTTTTAAGTTGAAGCATCACATTAAGCTGCATTACAATTCTTTTCTTTCCATTCCTAAATTTAAGACCTCTTGAAATCACAGTTAAGACTTTATTGTACCATTTAAGATACAACTTTTTGATACAACTAAATTTAAGACTTTTTAAGGACCCGCGGAAACCCTGTTTAAAGTGTAAAACATTTTGAAGTGTTGTTCTTTTATGCTGATCTATGTTTGTTTTGGTGATGTGGTTGAGTGGACGTGTGTTGAACAAGGGAAGTTAATCTTAAGTCTACCGTCATACCTTTCAGTTACCAGTGGTAAGGTGTGACCGAATCCAATTTCAGCATACTAATTATATAGGACTTGGGCAGATGGGAGGGGAATCTGTTGTGGATCTGGATTAAAACAGTCTGACCTAGTTAAGAGGCATGCCGGTCTGTTGACATCATCTACAGAGGATCAGAATCTGACTTGTGTTCTGTCATGAAAGGGTTACAATGGAAGAGTTGTTTACAGAACAATCTTTCACACCACCTTGGAAACTTAAGAACCACTGTTTATAAATTTACACTAGAGACCTGACCTTGTCGCAGCTACGTGTGCCTTCTTGTCACAGAGAAATATAACTTAAGCATGACAAGCAGACAACGTTAATGTAACCAGTTAAATGTGCATGTGACAAAACTCTGACTCTTTGTTTGGATGACAAACTTGATTGCATTAAAATCATGAAGCCCTACGCACATCTCCTGTCAGCTGGATATTATCTACCATGATTATTGTGTAAATGCAGCTCTCTAAAAGGGTCAAAATGGGGTATTATACAGTATGAATCAGGGCATGGTACTGAGAAGCTAAAATCATTATGCAAAACAACGCATTAACAATGCTCTTTCTGCTGATAAATGCCTAAAAACTTTCAACAGCACTCTGAAGTCAATGTGGTAGCGAGAAACGAACTGCAATTCAATGACATATGGTACTACTGAGAATTACTGAGGGGTGTGATTTTTAGATTTGTCACACCCCGATTACAGTTCAGGTTAAACAGGATTTCACCCAAACTGCATTTATGAAAGCCTGTATAATTACAGTAAATTAATTGCAGCGTTACTCTTGCGCATATGCTGACCTGTAAACTGACGCAGTAATTCGGTGCATTTCTCCGCCACAGTCTCGTCGTCACACCTTTCCATGCGCAGGGCCTCTTCTCCACAGATCCAACCACTCAGCATGTGGCCATAGCGTTCAGGTGGATACAGCACATCAAAGCTGCAGATCTTTCTGTACCACAGCTCTTCTGGGTATGCTTGGCTCTCCAGTTGTGCCTCATCCTCCCACACAAACTGAATGCTGTTGCACTCGGGGCTCCAGAAGGGCTCTGCAAACTCCAGAAAGATCTTGTCGGTAGTACTAATGCCCAGTTTCTGGATGGCCTGCACCTTGTCTAATGGCAGTCTTGGGGAGAAGAGAGTCTCATGAGCTTTCTTCAGAACCCCAAGAGAGGCTGTTACGATCACATGGTCTGCCAGCAGACACTCGCCGTCTTCGCACTCCACACAGACCGGAGAATGACTGGGCCGTTGGTCCTGGTTATGGTCAACCTGGTCTACAATTTCCTCTGTATCATGGGAGCTGCAGTTCCAGTGAATGCGGCGGACAGGCTTGCTGAAGCAGAGGACACGACTTGGGATGTCCTGAGCCAGGATCTCAACGATTTTAATGAAACCAGCAGGAATGACATGGTGAGCGCCGGGAATCTCGGTCCACTCACCAAACTCACTTAAAGACACTTCATCCATGCTGGGGGAACTGCTTTCACAGCTCTCCACCTGAGGCACAGAAGAAAATATTAAGAAAAGAAGAAATCGCACAGAAAACTTGCTGTTAAGGTACTTCTTCAAACCAAAACTGAAGTCTGCTTAGTTTGATTATGTGACCATTCACATTGTGTATACTGTAGCCTTGCATAGCTTCATTTACTGTTGTTTTCACATAATAAATGCTTTAGCTCTGCTAAATACACCATTTACTCTAAGGTAAAAGTTTTAAACTATACTGCTGTAAACAAACACAGGCAGAAATGGTCTAGCAGGCATACAGCCAGCTGAGTTCTTTTTCTGATCCTGCCCCTTCCTCTCATAACCTTTAGCATTACAAGATGACATTCAATGTCTGTTCATGCTATTATGTGAATAGCCAGACTTAACACGAGACAAACAGTACTCCCTGTTGAAAAAACAAACAAAAAACGGCATATGCTGGTTAGGTATGTTTTGAAGCATTGCTGCTGGTTTGAGCTGTAGCCATGCTTCAAAACATACCTAACCAACCTTTTTTTTTTTGTCTTTTCTTTTTTTTTTTCAACAAGACCTTGTGATGTTTATGAAGAAGTTTAATTGTTCCATTAATTTTAAATACAAGCCTATTGTGAGTCTAGGTCAAAGTGTGGGTTGGTGAATAAATTATTAAATCAGTAGTACGTATGTTTGGAATCCACACCTCTGTGGGTGTAAAGCCAGTGTTATACTTTCCGCATGAGCAGAAAGAATGCAGAACGCGTGTAAGTGGACTACTTCTATTTATAGAATTATTGCACATCTGTCTCTCTTTATATTGTTTTATCGATGGATTGTAAAGGTTCAAGTAGCAACGGGTTTCTTCATACAGCCTGCGCATGTGCAATTGGTGCTTTTGAAGCCTACTGACCACGCACTTGTCCGTGCGGTCACAAAAAATGGGAGGCGCGCGGATGTCCGCTCAGAGCCTCCGCACACACTCTCCGATGACGATTTTACATCACACTTACCATAGCGGACTCGGGGAAACAGAAAGTATAACACAGGCTTAACTCTAGAGTATTTTGCAAGAGAAACTCACTGTTGCAACAGAGTGGGTAGCATGCATGGCAGTGAGCTTGACATCACTGTTATCTTACAAAGGTAGTGTATTATTTCTGAACACATAATATGTATAAGACAAGTACAATATGTAGTTGTAGGTTTTGCATCTTTTTTGCAAAGATGTTTAACAAGTGTTTAACAACTTCATGTGTGCTGCACTTAGAATATAATTTTCTTTAACCAGAGGGTTAATAAAGAAAAAGTAACATGAATCATGTTGTAGTTTCATTTTCAGGAACTTCTGGTTGTGGCTTGTTACGGAGGTGGCAAACAAAATGCCACATCTATAATTTCAAAATCAGGTCTATAGATATCATGATTTGTAACTATTCTGTGGCTAAACAAACCACAATGTGCTTATGAAAAATCTCTCCAAAACATAAGAGCCCTGCTCACCTTGAGGTACTGTTGTAGCATAGATAACTTGAGTTTCTTGGTGCTTTCTGAGTCATAGGGATCAAGCATGATCTTCTTGCGCACAACATCCCGAGTGAAGATCCCCACACTATTTTGACTCTCGGCTCCCACAGGCTTTCCATTCTGGAAGAACTCCTGAGTCAGCTCGTACACCTGCAGAAAGGAGGTTGTATAACAAGATTAAGAGTGAGAGATCGTAGAGTCATCAGATCATGAAGCTATATTTACCACAAAACAAGGGCTTAATTGCATTAGTTAATGAGGTTTGAATACACTAGTGTCAAAATAATGCAAAACTTTAAAAGGATAGTTCACTCAAAAATTATTTGTAAGGGAAACTGAAATCTCGGCTGACCATTCATGATTAAATCACCAAAAATTCTTCTTAATACCAGGCGAAAACAGGGCCATACTGCATAGTTATTCAAGCCTTAGAATCCACAGGAGGCTACACTGAAAGGTTCCAGCTAGTTACTTAGGGGCAGCTGTGGCCTAATGGTTAGAGAGCCGGACTAGCTAAAGGAAGGTTGCCGGTTTGAGTCTCGGTGCTGGCAGGAGTTGTAGGTGGAAGGGAGTGAATGAACAGTGCTCTCTTCCACCGTCAATTAACCATGGCCGAAGTTCCCTTGAGCTAGGCACTGAACCACTGAACCACTGAACCCCCAGTTGATCCCCGGGCTCTGGATCTATAGTTGCCCACTGCTGTGTATGTGCACTTGGATGGGTTAAATGCAGAGCACCAATTCCGAGTATGGGCTACCATACTTGGCAAATGTCACGACTTTCACTTTACTTGCACAAAACCAGACACTCTGCTTTCTTCCATTACCTCATTGTACAGATCACTGAACTCCTCCACCAGATCCTTTGGGATCCGCTTGCCATTGTTGGTCTGGTAGTGGGCCACACCATTCTTGGTGTAGAGGCTGATGCGGCCCACACTCCTCTCCTCCTCTGTGGTGTGTTCCAGCAGCCCATTGTCCTCAGCCAGGTGGTAGATGGGGTTCCCATTTGCCCCATGAATCCAGGTTGCTCCAAGTTCCAAAGTGGTTTTACCTGTAAAGAGAGGGAAATGAGCCACTTTGAAAATATGTTTTGTTTTTTTATCTGAGAAGGTTAAGGATGAAGGAATAAAAAAGGATGCTATCATATGACAAATACAATTGTCTCACCGTGCTGAATGCTTTGCACTCTGCCTCCGATACGGTCTGAGGCTTCTAGAACCGTGACATTGGTGAAGCCACTCTCCAAGAGGGTTTTGGTGGTGACAAGGCCGGCCAAGCCCGCGCCAATTACTACTATTCGTGGTTGTCGTTTTCTGTGTAAGGCACTACTAAGAGGATCATCAGTGCTGTCTGAAGATATTTCACAACTTTGCATGCCGTCCAAACTCTTCTTCTAGGGAATCTGGGGAAGGGTAAGATGGGGAGAAACTATTAGAGTGAACACCAAGCCCTCCAGTAAGGCGAAAATTTTTGATTATTCACTGAAAGTAGGAAAAGAATACATCAAAGATATAAAACTTGATATATTTGAGCATTGAGCATTTATAGAAATGACTGCAACACAGTGTTAAATAACACCATACCCATTTCTTATCTCCAACCTCATATTATATATATACACATTGAACAGGGCAACAGACTTGCAACAACATACTATAGACCAAGGGTCCTCAACTCTGGATCTCAAGATCCACTTTCATGCAGAGTGTAGCTCCTCCAACCCTAATCAAACACACCTGAACAAGCTAATCAAGGTCTTCAGGATTCCTACAAAGTTTCAGGTAGGTGTGTTCAATCCAGGTTGGACCTAATCTTGCAGAAAAGGTCCAGAGTTGAGGACCCCTGCTATAGAATGTAAATGTCCAGGCCCGGCTCCAGAATCAAATCACTGAAGGTGCTTCTTAAATTAGTGAGGCTGCACTCTCTCTCTCTTTTTCTCGCTATATATATATACATATTACACGTCAGTGTGTGTGTGTGTGTGTGTGTGTGTGTGTGTGTGTGTGTGTGTGTGTGTGTGTGTGTGTGTGTGTGTGTGTGTGTGTGTGTGTGCAATTCATTGCTATGGTGCAAGAGCTATATAATCACTGAAAGCAGATTCTTAGTTCATACTCATCTTTGTTCATCATGCTCTCACATTAAATTATAATCAATTAAAGGGATACTCCACCCCAAAATGAAAATTTTGTCATTTATCACTTACACCCATGTCGTCCCAAACCTGTAAAAGCTTTTTTCGTCTTCAGAACACAATTTAAGATATTGTGGATGAAAACCCGGAGGCTTGTGAAAGGACAATGTTCTCTTCTTTATATTTCATTATATCCAACTGCACACACTGCTTATCTGTCAGTATTGTCATTGTACCCTGCAGGTATAGCCACACACGTGCAATGAGGAAGAGATGGATAACTGTGAATGAATCTGATTTAAATGAATGCGGTTGTGGCTACTATGCTCTTAGTAGACACCACAATAACCTCGTGTTGGGAGTGTGCACAGGCCAAATTCATAATTCAAACACAGTTTGTTATCAGACTGTGGAGAGGACAGGAAGGGCTGTCAGTGGCATGAATGGGTTGTTTCCTTCTTGAGAATTCTCAGCATGTGACCTCAAGTGAATTTAGATTATAAATGTGGATGAACTAAAAACTTTAGATGGTTTGTTACATTTGTAAAATAGATTTCCTAAACAAATGGAACACAGTTTTCTAAAGATAATCAATTCACCATGCAAAAACAACAAGTGTCAGGGAAAAATAGCAAAACATAAAACCTTATCCTAGCTTTATTGTGAAGTAATATGTATGTAATAAGGATTAAGTAAACACATAATGTTTTGTTACACTGAACTGGAAGCATGAAGCATAATAGAACTCTCTTGCTGCATCTGAAAACTGAAAAATGCTGCCTTCTGAGGATGCATTCCAAGGTAGGAAGGCATCAAGGCTCATCCAAATTCAATGTTAGCTTCAGTTCCTGTCTCCTGAGATACCTTCATCTGGCCGGTTTTTGAAGGCAGCATATATGTATCCTTTGCTAACTTTGATATCCCACAATCCTGTGCGTTCCATTCTGTGACAGTTAAGCCAAAAAATAAAGATGGCTTCTGAAAGTTACGGTCGGTGGTCAATTTGTGTGTAAATGTATGTTTTTGATCAACGTTTTCCACTTTATGTAATTTCTAGCGATAAAATTAATATTGCAGTAATGTAATATCCACTTAATTGTCACCAAAGCTCTCAATGTTTTGCTGTAGATCATTGCACCATTACTAGATGCCTGTCCAAAATCAGTTTCATGAGGTGCCTTCGTGCAAGTCATTGCCTGATACGGCAGAGAGGCAGCAAGTCACCTGCCTAAGTTTTGATGCAGCATCTATTTGTGTGGTCTACAGCTAGAACACGGGTAGGCAAGTTCGGTTCTAGAGAGCCGCAGTCCTGCAGAGTTCAGCTTCAACCCTAATCAAAAACACCTGAACAAGCTAATCAATGTCTTCAGGCTACAGGCAGGTGCGGTTTTCTTTCAGGGTTGGAGCTACACTCCGCAGGACTGTGGCTCTCTAGGAACGAACTTGCCTACCCCTGAGCTAGAAAAACAATCCAAATATAGATGAGCTTTGAAGCTGTATATCCAAAATTACAGAGTGAAGACCAGTTTTTCCAGATTATGAAAAAGTTATCATTAATTCTTTGAGAAGTTGACCTTAGTTTTGTAATTTATAACTTAAGCAGAGGAAGTTGGTTAGTGCCAGCAGTGATAGTATTAGAAGTGCCTGATTCTTCGATTAATGCTTGTCTAGTGAATGGATCCCTTTAGCAAACAAAGCTTGTGAATGTGTTATCTCATTGATCTGCACTGACCTCCTGTTAATCAGAGTAGCAGTGAGGTGTTTATCACTGACTCACAACCAGAAACTCCTATAGAATGAATTCTCTACAGTGAGGTGAAGAAGGTTCTTAGATGGGGTCCTGAAATGGAAAGGCCTGTCTGCCGGTGCTCACCCCACCCGTTCCAGTCTCATGCAGTTTGAGGTGAATCAGAGTGTATGTGCAATGTTTAACAGACACACATCTCTGATATAACCAGTGCTCTCTAGATTGTGGAGCACATCAGAAGTTTCTGAAGGCATTACAAACAGCTGTACCAAATAAAACATAACTACAGACCTTTTTCTTAACACAGTGGTTATGGTTGAGAGGGTTTGTGTAAGAAAAACTATGCATGTGAACATCTTTGCCTTGTGGCACATCTGGTTTCAAGGTAGTGGTAGAAGGTCACAGCTAATGAAGTTAGAACAAAGCTATAACAGAATATTAGATGTAAACTTAATAGAAAAGGTTCTTAAAGGGTTCTATCAGGTGCTACATATTTGGAACCCCTAAAAGGTTTCATATAGAACCTTTTAAGGGTTCCTATAATGGGATCAGTGGCGTATGGGACATCCCCGCAGCCCCCGCGGTACGATATTTATAATGTTTGCTGCATGGATAAAAAAAAACGCTACTAAAATTGTGATTTGACAGGGAAAAACAATGATGTATGTAAATAATGTAGGCTAAAATACCGGAAAATCAAATGTTTACAAACATTATAAACACAGGCTATTTTATTCCGTTCCCTCCACAACAAATACTCTATATTTAATAGTATTAAGGCTATATAAATGTCAAGCCAAAAACTAATTAAATTAAAGGGAAATTGAAGCCTACCACTCGTTCGGCACAAAACCAAATGTTTCCATATTCGCAACTTATTTGGATGCTAAAATAATATTTATTACATATAGGTTTTACACAGCTCGCATTATCTACGTAAATCATCATCCTTCACAAAGGCTATACAACTATAGCAGCACAGTGATGCTCTGGTCACGCTGAACTCAACAACAGACTATTTCAATTGAGCACTGTTACTTTTATATGTTTCTTTGTATGTGTTTTGTTTTGATAATAAACAGGAGTTGTAAATAGGAAGAATAAAAATGTTGTGTGTCCGCATGAGGCGCCGGTTATTCACAATTTAGTCACATACCAACGCTGGTTGGTCATACAAGCAAGACATCATTCATCACTGTAAAGCCTTGGCAAAATAATAACAATGATAATAATAGCCTAATAAAGAAATAAAGAATGAAAAGAAAACTGCAAACTTTTGCAAAATAGATAAAAGCTTTCTGTCACAATCGCATCACATGAATAGAAACTCAGCACGTTTTTTCCTTTCGTTTTGTTCTGTTCATCTGTTAATGATTTAAGTGAAATATATTTATATGTTTGTGGGCCCTGGTCCGCTGCTGTGCTTCACCGACAATGACCTTTTTCAATGGCAAACGCTTTAGCGATTCACTGGTTGTCAGTTAATAATAATAAAGTTGGTAAATGTATAGAAAGTAAATTTTACTCAAAATGTAGCATATATAGTTATTCCTTTAATTTGTTTTTGTTTTAAACGTGTTGGCCATTACCTATGACATGCATCAATGCAATGATAATTTACCACATTCATGACTGCTTAATCAGTTATGTAAATGGAAGAGACAGACTCCGTAGTATACTTGCAGCAGATACACAATAACTTTTGTACATGACATCACTGCTGGTGGGAGGGGGCCCCATCTCATTCTTTGCAGGGGGACCATTAAGATGTGCGGTACGCCACTGAATGGGATCATTTTATGAAATTGTACTTTTTTTTTTATTAAGTTTTATGACTTAAACAGCTCAGATACTTTATCACTAGAAAGAATAAAATTACTAAGGATAAAATCAAAGTATTATGTGATCATTTAAGACACTTTTATTAGCATTTACAATGACACACGCAATATATAACACACAGCAATTCACAGTGTAACAATTAGAAGAATTGACATAAATCCAAGTTTCTTTTTTATTCTTACTTTTTATTGTTTTTACCTTAAATTGAGAAAACAGTGCATTCACCATTCACTGCAATATTAACAGTACAAACTAGTTTTTATCAAAACCCCTCCCCCTTACTCACCCATCCAATGTTGATTGCTAGAATCCACAAAAAGAATAAAATAAAATAACTGAAAAAATAACACAAATAAATAAACTGAAAGTTAACCTGCAAAAAACAGTAAGTAAATAAATAAAATTAGAATGACACCAAATAGTATATTTATACAGTTACGTATACAGTGCTGAATGAAACAAACTGAGTGATGGCTTTTGGATGCTCCATAATGAACAAATGGGAGACAGCAAACAGAAGCTTTTGACATCTCTGTTGTCAGTCAGTGACATGTCCATTTTGATGCTAACTCACTTGCATTGAAGAGGCTTGATATCCTAAGATGGAGATGCAAGTCGGAGAAACGTTTATTAGACCTACTGAG
Organism: Carassius carassius; assembly: GCF_963082965.1. NCBI lineage: Eukaryota > Metazoa > Chordata > Actinopteri > Cypriniformes > Cyprinidae > Carassius > Carassius carassius. Next base: position 30,838,036 of record NC_081760.1, read on the forward strand.
AATATACAATACAAAGGAAAACAGAGAGGAATCTCACACAATTGGATAAAATCTTAAAACTTACTCAAATCAGAGAAGTGTGATATCGTCTGAATGCAGATGACCAAACAAGTAATGCTGTACTCCAGAGTCCAGGGGTGCGTTCTCCGATAACGTTGTGTCTTAGCGCGCTACGAATACTCAAAAGGTACACCTTAACTACAGGTATACCTTTGCTACGTGTGTTCTCCGAACTATACCTTAGTATAGTTATATGTTGCTTAAGGTAAACCTTCTTAAGTTCGACCTTAGCAGTTGCTGTCCATGGTGGAGGTGCTGAATAGGTTGATATCGACGCCTCGATGATCGATTGTGCGCTCTTTCCTTCACAGCGGTATAGGTAAAGTATTGAGAAAACAATGTTCTTTATAAAGAAGCGAGAGTACGAGAGTTCTTTATAAAGAATAGTAGTACAAACTGCATTTATCGGGGCTTATTGAAATAAGTACATGCAGAAATAAATATGAGTATGTGTTTATAATTTAGCAAGTGTACAATCCCAAACCCTCACGGCCATAAGTGCGTTAATGTTCTCCACAACGTATGCTGATTATCCACCAGCCGTATCACATTATTGGCGTAAATCGCTCATTTGTGTAATTGGATGATTTCCTCAATAAAAGCGCAAACATGAGAGACATACCGACATTCACTATGTCGGGGAAAAAAGTCCGCAAAAAGAGATCGCCCAGCCACACTGAGGTCTTACTCAGCCCATATCCATCCCCAACAACCTCCAGAAAACTCCCCACGGCATAAAAACGAAGAGCCGCCAGCAGCAGAATTTCGGGGCTGAGGGGGTAGCTCCGTCGAGTTTGTCTTGACAAATCTGGGCCAACAAGATGCAAGAGCTGCAGAATTTGCTCCCGTGGCAGGCGAAATTTTTTTACAATGGTCTCTTCTGACATGGTAGTCAGTGGACTAAAATGTTCTCTTATAAAGTAGTTGACATACACTAACTGGCTCCGCGGACGCCGCCGTCTTTGATTTAAAACAAGTAGGCTACTCGCTGTCTCGCTGCCATAGCTATAAAGTTTGTGTAAACTCATCTTTCTTTATATAGACTCCTAAGCCTTTTCTGTCAAATGGTTCGCCAGCTGATGTGCCTTAGGATAGTAATAAAAAAAGCTAACAACCATTAGTATATGGAAACTTTATTAATGAAAACACTTCCATACACTGGGTGTAGGCTATAACAACTTAAGTATTTTATGTGTATAATTTTAAAGTAAAGTAAAAATTTAATTTTAATATTAAATCAGATTTTATATTAAATGTTCATATAAAATTTTCTATGTGTAATTAAACTGCGATGTAAAAAATATTTTTGCGTAGTGGTGGCCACTAGCGGTATGAACCGTCAGCAGCGATAAGGTATAGCTAAGAGCGCTCCAGACCAACCTTACGAACGCATGACTTACAGAAGGTAGGCCTATACTTAACTAAGAAGGTTTCGGAAACCACGTATTAATGATAAGGTACTTCTTAAGGTACAACTTAAGAACAACGTAGCGTTAAGGTAGTTTCGGAGAACGCACCCCAGAACTGTAGTGACAGTGCAAACAGAAATTCTTTATTTATTATGCATTTAACATATTAGCATTGGAACCTGCATGATAAAATGCAGAAAATAGAAAAAAAAGATGTCAGTAACTTCTGATTAGTAGATTTACGAGTTTGCCAAAGTTGATACAGTGAGGAAAAAGAAATATTGTACCTTTTTGTGTCATTGTTTTGCAGCAGGTTGGTCATGTATCCTCTGACTTCCACTTTTCACCACTCTGTTGAGGTTGGTGGTTAAAATCTTAAAAGTGCTCTCATCTTCATTTCATAATGCATCTTCAGCAACCAAATACAGTGTGTTTAGCTTAATTAATTCAATAAAACAAATAATGATATTTTACTATAACAGCAAACACAAAATACTTTCAGTTGTCTGCAGAAAAAAAATTGATATATCTCCATCAGCTTTTCTCTTTGTTCTTCTTGGTTTCTCTTGAATTTATGTTTTATGACTGCAATCTGGTTGTGATTTGACTGCTCCTGAAACATTGTTTCATCATATGTTTTTTTTAGGTACTGTACAATACAATCTACATTACAAAGAAAATAACAGGCTATAAAATGAACTCTCATTAGCATTATTGGTCCATCCACTGATTTATCACACTTTTTTTCTGAAATGAATCGCGATTAAACTTTTATTTTGCAATAAATATAAGTTTATATTGCAATAATTTCACATTCAATCTTCAAATGCAAAAACAACAGACAGTGTGTATATATATTAAAAAAAAAAAAAAGTGATGTGACATTCAGCCAAGTATGGTGACCCATACTCAGAATTCATGCTCTGCATTTAACCCATCCAAAGTGCACACACACAGAGCAGTGAACACACACCCGGAGCAGTGGGCAGCCATTTATGCTGCGGCGCCCAGGGAGCAGTTGGGAGTTCGATGCCTTGCTCAAGGGCAGCTAAGTCGTGGTATTAAGGGTGGAGAGAGAACTGTACATGCACTCCCCCCACCCACAATTCCTGCCGTCCCGAGACTCGAACTCACAACCTTTCGATTGCGAGTCCAACTCTCTAAACATTAGGCCACGACTTCCCCTTTATAATATATATATATATATATTTCTATATTTGTTCAGTCAAATATTTTTGTTGTCTGAAAGTGAGCATCACTGATAGTAATACTAAATTGTCAAGGAAAGGTTTTTTGAATTTTTATCGATTTTTTTTTTTACTAATATTTAACCATTGACTATAGCCATTGAACATTACATTTATTTAAAAATTGTTCTTCTTTTTTTTTTCTTATGCTCATTGATTAACAGGTATCACAGCAGCAAAGCACTGTTTAGCCCAAATAACCCTTTTGTGCCAAAAAGTGTTTTTTTCCCCTTATATAGAACCTCTTTGGAGTTGAGTAGAGAATATATAGAACCACAATGAACATATTTTTTTAAGAGTGCAGTAGGTTCCCTGTTAGCATTAACTACAAGTTTTGATGTTGAAGGCACTTTTGCCCCTTTTCTACCAACAGAGTCTAGTACTTTAGACAGTGTAGAACACAAGAAACCGCTAAGTTTTCAGAACAACAGCAAATCGGATGCCAAAATAAAGTAGAATGAACCAAAGACATTGTGAAAAGATAACTAACTTATGTATTTTGAAATTCCACTATTTCAGCAACCTCACATAGCACTAATCTTACATCACTGTGGCTTTGGGGGATATATATATATATATATATATATATATTTTTTTTTTTTTTTTTTTTTTTTTTTTTGTGGACTTAATGGACCTTGTAGCAGGATAATAATTACAAAACATGTCCTGGCATCTCACTTGCCATAGAGGGCGGGCTTTGAGGGACTCACACACTCTAGTCTAGATGACCTAGAAATCACACCCTACACCTCTATGATGCCTGTCCCTCTACTCACACACTGTAAGACAAAGGAAGTACATCATCACTGTAAAGTTTTCCCTTCATCCCATCCCACATTATCAGCAGGTCCCTTATCTAAAGCAGACTTGGAACTGTTAAACAGACCGATATTTAAGACTTACAATCCAAATACAGGAAATAAAACAGAACAGACCTTCACCAAGCCGGCAGAGTAGCCTAATCTCTTTCCTGGTGAGATACAGTCTTGTACAGTAGCTACAGGAAAGGATTTGATCTATCCAAATAAATAGGTTTGGTCTATATTAGCTTATTATTATTGTTATGCTCATTAATAATAATACTAATAATAATAATAATAACGTATAGGCTATGGAGAGAAAAAAAGATAGCAGCGTGTCATTTGAGTTTATATAAGCGAAGTTTGGCTTCTGATAAAGTAGCAGCACAAAGTCAGCGCTGCCACGTACATACTGTCACGGGCGAGTGGCCTCCAGTAATAAGAAAAGAAACGTCAACCTTTAACATTTACCAAATATCCTTTTCATGAAATCAACCATCACCTTTTACTATACTACATTTTTTCAGCTAATTTAACCTTTAAGTCACAATTTATAGCATATATCCTAATATAACAGCGCATTGTTAGAAGCAGCTCAGTGAAAAGAATTGTAACCGACAATGGACTGTGCTTTCGAGAAAGAAAAACGAATATAAGACAGAAGCACCTAATGTCCAATATGAAAGCACTGATCAGTCCTGCGAGTCAGTTTTGTTTACAGTTTTGTTTGGATCCACCATTTCTCCGTTAACAGCCTACATCATTAACACGCGCAGTACTGTAGCCTAATGGTAAAAACCGCACACAAATCATCTTATTTAGGATGGTCTTTACCGGACTTTGTCGTCTTCAGCGTAAAGCGGAGATCGTTCCTCTGTTCTTTGTATATTCGCAGCGTCTCTCTTTGTATTTATGTGTCTTGAAACCAGAAGCAGCCAGTTCAGTCGATGCCGCTGCCTCCTCGCTGAATAAATATGAGGACCCGTGACGTACAGCAACGGAACCACCACCGGCGCTCGAGCGAGTCTCGGCGTGACTCACGGTTTGTCACAGGGCATCTGAACCAACACAACACCAAAAGAGAGAGTAGAGCTGGTTTTGTTCAGTCTTGTTAGATGACGCCAAGCGCCTATTCTTAAGCATGCATTTAATGAATTAATCAATATTTCAAATTAAGTGTTTATACACTATATTTATAATTACGTTATATGCAGAATACGAAGATTAAATGCATCCTTTGAGACTGATTGTATCAACTTGCAATCTGATTTCAATGTGTATTTTTATCTTTAAAAAGATTCATCCCATTAGACTTGCACTGATTTTTTTCTAGCTCTCATCTTGTTAGTTAACTATAGCTATTATAGCTTGTTAGTTAGTTAGGCTATATATATATATATATATGAAAAACCCAGTTCGGCAGATTCACAACTTCCCTTTTTTAGGTTCAATGGAACATTGTTTCCTTGTTGTGGAACAGAGAGTCACGTCTGTACAATTCATGTTCTGATATGATTCATCCTAAACAGATATTTTATCCTAGGAATGGAAATAAAACGTGATGGTGGTTTAGTTCTGGATGTGCTGTTTTTGCATTTATCTCTGTAGTCTGTACTTTGTAAAATGTTTTTCCTCAGTGTTCCTCCAAATTAGCCTTGAGGTATTATAGTTCAACACTCACATGTGAAAAAGAAGAAAATCATGTGCTTGTTATAAAGAAGGAAGTTATGCTATAAATCTCACATTTAAACCTTACTATTGTGACGCTAACAATGGAGGACAGGAGGCAGATGCAAGTAAAGGTAGTTTATTGACAGAAGTATGATGGATGAATGCTGGTGAGTGACGCAGGAACCACGATGGCAGCACAGACAGGTGGGTAGGTGGTTGGAGTGCGTTGGTAGCGATGGCGGTGATAGTAGATCGGTGATCGGCGGTGATAATCCGTGAATGACTGTGAATATCCGATGAAGACTGAAGCAAGACACAGAGCAAAGACAGGAACACAGGAGCACGAACAGACATCGACACGAGGACCTCAAACAACGATCTGACAAACAGGAGACGAAAGACAGGGCGTTAAATAGGCGGTGGAATGAGATGCACCTGCCGCTGATCAGGCGATCAGTGGCAACACCCACAAGAACCAATCAACATGACATAACATGACTACAGCTGGAGACGGTGCATTCGCGAACCGTGACAGTACCCCTCCTCCTAAGGACGCCTCCTGGCGTCCCCAGAATCTCTTACCTGTCGATTGTAATCATCGATAAGGGAGTGATCCAGGATGTCCCTAGCAGGTACCCAACTTCTCTCCTCCGGACCGTAACCCTCCCAGTCCACCAAGTACTGAAATCCGCGTCCCCTCCTTCTAGAGTCCAGAATACGATTTACCAAATAGGTGGTCTCCCCATCTACGAGACGCGGCGGGGGAGGGACCGGGGTAGGCGGATTAATGGGAGAATGAAATACGGGCTTGATTTTGGACACATGAAAAGCGGGATGAATTCTCCTGTACGTAGGAGGGAGTTTAAGGCGGACTGCCACCGGACTAATGATCTTGGTGACAGTAAACGGGCCAATAAATTTGGGAGCCAACTTATTAGATACGGACCGGAGAGGAATATTTTTGGTTGAAAGCCACACCTTTTGACCCACGACGTATACGGGAGGCCTAGACCGGTGGCGATCGGCCTTGGCCTTGGTGCGCGCCCCCACTTGGAGTAGAGTCTCACGAGCTCTGGTCCAAGTGCGGTGGCACCTCTGGACGAAGGCGTGAGCGGAGGGGACCGCAACTTCGGATTCCATACTAGGAAAAATAGGTGGCTGGTAACCTACACTACACTCAAAAGGAGATAGGCCCGTAGCAGATACTGGTAAGGTATTGTGGGCGTACTCCACCATAGACAATTGTTGGCTCCAGGAGGAAGGATTCTTGGAGACCAAACATCGCAACACCCTTTCCAAATCTTGGTTGGCTCTCTCGGTTTGACCATTGCTCTGGGGGTGAAACCCTGAGGACAGACTTACAGTCGCTCCCAGTAGTCTACAGAATTCTTGCCAAAATTTAGCCACAAATTGGGGTCCCCTGTCGGAAACCACATCTATCGGGAGGCCATGTAAACGAAAGATGTGGTCTACGACAGTCAACGCTGTCTCCTTGGCTGAAGGTAATTTGGGCAAGGGAATAAAGTGGGCTGCCTTCGAGAACCGGTCCACCACGGTTAAAACTACCGTGTTGCCCTGGGAGGGCGGGAGGGCGGTAATAAAATCTAGAGCGATGTGGGACCAGGGTCTCGAAGGAACCGGCAGCGGTTGGAGTAACCCATCAGGGGGCCGATTGGAAGTCTTACCAGTGGCACAAACCGAGCAAGCCAAAACAAAACTGTGAATGTCGCGAGCCATAAGTGGCCACCAGAATCGTTGCTTGACTAAAAATCTAGTACGGTTAACCCCTGGATGGCAAGCTACATTCGAGCAATGTCCCCACTGGATAACGTTGGACCTTAATCCCTCCGGCACAAATAAACGGTTCGGTGGACACCCGGGCGGAGGCGTTACCCCTTCTAAGGCCGTTCTGACCTTCGATTCGATCTCCCATGTGAGAGTGGAGACCACTAATGTCTCAGGAAAAATACACTCGGGAGTGGACGGGCGTTCGGAATGGTCAAAAATACGCGACAAAGAATCGGGTTTGATATTCTTGGAACCCGGGCGGTACGAGATAGTAAAGTCAAAACGTCCGAAAAAAAGTGCCCACCGAGCCTGCCTGGAGTTCAACCTCTTGGCGGTGCTAATGTACTCTAAATTCTTGTGGTCAGTCCATACTATAAAGGGAACCCCCGATCCCTCTAACCAGTGACGCCATTCCTCCAATGCCATCTTGACTGCCAACAATTCTCAGTTACCAATATCGTAATTTCGTTCTGCCGGAGATAAACGATATGAGAAATACGCGCAAGGGTGGACCTTGTCGTCTAAGGGAGAACGTTGCGATAACACCGCTCCTACCCCCACCTCTGATGCGTTGACCTCCACCACGAACTGACGTGTAGGGTCAGGGGTAATCAGAATAGGGGCTGAAATGAAACGGCTCTTCAGTTTAGCGAACACAGCCTGAGCTGTGTCCGACCACCTGAACGCAGTTCTGGCGGAGGTCAAGGCGGTCAGAGGTGCGGCTAGTTGGCTGAAGTTGCGAATAAAACGCCGGTAGAAGTTAGCGAACCCCAGAAACTTCTGTAGGGCCTTACGGGAATCTGGGCTTGGCCATTCTACCACAGCCTTAACCTTCTCGGGATCCATGCGTATTCCCTCAGTCGACACGATATACCCCAAAAATGGAATTGACTGTGCATGAAATTCGCATTTCTCCGCCTTGACAAAAAGCCCATTCTCTAGCAACCTCTGAAGCACTCGTTGGACGTGCTGCACATGTTCCTGGAGAGAAGAGGAAAAAATCAATATGTCGTCCAGGTAGACATAAATGAACTGATCGATCATATCTCGCAGCACGTCGTTGACGAGTGCCTGGAAGACCGCTGGGGAGTTGGAGAGCCCAAAGGGCATAACCAATTATTCAAAGTGCCCTCTGGGGGTGTTAAAAGCGGTCTTCCATTCATCCCCCTCCCTGATCCGAACCAAATGATACGCATTGCGTAAGTCCAGTTTTGTGAAAATTGACGCTCCCTGCAACCTCTCGAAGGCCGAAGACATCAACGGCAAAGGATAAGTATTCTTTACCGTGATGTTGTTCAGTCCCCGGTAATCAATACAAGGTCGCAGAGATCCATCCTTCTTTCCCACAAAAAAGAACCCCGCCCCCGCAGGAGAAGAGGAAGGGCGGATGAATTTGGAAGCTAGAGAATCAGAAATATATTTCTCCATAGCCTCCCTCTCTGGAACAGAAAGTGAATAGAGTTTGCCCTTAGGCGGAGACTTACCTGATAGTAAATCTATGGCACAGTCGTAAGGACGATGCGGAGGAAGAGAAGCAGCCCGAGACTTACTGAACACTTCCTTCAGATGGAGGTACTCAGCGGGCACGTTAGACAAATCTACCGCCTCCTCCTGCAACACAGACACAGACACAGACGGACAGGCAGACACTAGACAAGACTCATGACACCTTTTACACCAAGACAAAACGGAGTTAGAGAGCCAGTCAATGCTAGGGTTGTGGAGGAGGAGCCAAGGGTGTCCGAGGACAATGGGTGCCAGGGGAGAGTCAAGGATGTGAAAAGAGATGGTTTCGCAGTGATTGCCAGAGGTGATGAGTGTAATGTCTTCAGTGATGTATGATATGGTGGGAAGTTGCTGACCAGTGAGGGCGTGAACCGTGATGTGGTGCGGAAGAGGTCTGAGGGGGATGTGGAGCTTGTGGGCTAATGTGCTGTCCATGAAGTTACCTTCTGCCCCGGAATCCAGTAGTGCCTGACAGTGATGTGTCTGTGCTGACCACCGCAGCCATACCGGAAGGAGCGTAGAAGATGATGGTGATGATGATGATGATGATGAGGTCTTCTCGGCGGAGATCCCACCCGATAGTAGCCTCATACGTACTACCGGGCCTGGCCTTTTACTGGACAGGCGTGGGCTTGATGTCCGGCTCCCCCGCAGTAAAGGCAAAGGCCCAGGGACCTCCGCCTCTCCTTCTCCTCCCGGGAAAGCCGAGCTCGCCCTACCTGCATGGGCTCGTGATCGTAGACGGGGCTGGCCCCGTCCCCGCCGCTGAACCGCACGTCTGCCGGTCCCCTGGATGGGGTGTTGAGTAGCCCCCTCCTCTCCATCCGTGCCAGACGTGCGTCGACCCGAAGGGCCAGCTCAATGAGTCCATTGAATGACGGGGGAAGGTCCAGGGCGTAGATCTCCCTCTGGACGCGGTCAGCCAGCCCATGCAGGAACATGTCCCACTGCGCCTCCTCGTTCCAATGGCACTCCACCGCCAGGGTCCGGAACTCGATGTTCCGGACCCTGATCAAAGACCCGTCTCATCAAAGACCCGTCTCATCTCGGCGGAGAGGGCCTGGAACGAGGCGCAGCATGGGTCCTGGTACTCCCACACCGCTGTTCCCCACAATGCCGCCCTCCCAGAGAGCAGGGTCAGGACGAACGCCACCTTGGACCTCTCAGTGGCGAACGTTCTAGGCTGGAGGGCAAAATGCATATCACAACGGTTAAGGAAAGCTCTACAATAATCGGGTTCACCTGAGTAAGCCTCCGGAATCGGGAGGCGTGGTTCCGGCTGGGAGGGGGCCTCCGATGGTGCTGGTGGAACAGGCAGTGTGAGTGGCGCAGTGGGAGCTCGTAATAGCTGGAACTGTTGGGTGAGCTCGGACACCTGCGTCACTAAAGCCTGAACCGCGCGACCAGTGTCGTTAAGAGTCCGCTCCTGGGAGTCCATCCTCCGAACACTGGCGCTGAGGAAAGCTTCGAGAGAGGAGGGTTGATTACTCGCTGCCTCCATGTTGGTCAGATCGTTCTGTGACGCTAACAATGGAGGACAGGAGGCAGATGCAAGTAAAGGTAGTTTATTGACAGAAGTATGATGGATGAATGCTGGTGAGTGACGCAGGAACCACGATGGCAGCACAGACAGGTGGGTAGGTGGTTGGAGTGCGTTGGTAGCGATGGCGGTGATGGTAGATCGGTGATCGGCGGTGATAATCCGTGAATGACTGTGAATATCCGATGAAGACTGAAGCAGGACACAGAGCAAAGACAGGAACACAGGAGCACGAACAGACATCGACACGAGGACCTCAAACAACGATCTGACAAACAGGAGACGAAAGACAGGGCGTTAAATAGGCGGTGGAATGAGATGCACCTGCCGCTGATCAGGCGATCAGTGGCAACACCCACAAGAACCAATCAACATGACATAACATGACTACAGCTGGAGACGGTGCATTCGCGAACCGTGACAACTATGTTCATCACCAACAAATTCAGATTAATAACTCCATCTAGAATACAAAATATAACTTATATTAGGAAATCTAATTTAGTAAATGCCTGGTATATCCCAGTGTCATGTTATTAAAGGCCTGCTTTCTACAGGCTTTGGGTTAAAAAAAGGAAAAAAAAAGAAGAAGAAAAATCACAAGAGGATTAGCAGTGGTCAGTATGTTCCTGAGATGTAAAGCTAAAACCCATTTATGAATGAGTGCCAAAGCACAACTCATTAAAATTAAAACACTAAGGATTAGTAGCATTCCATTTGGGAATTGGAAAAAAAAATACTTGTGATTCCAGATATACAGTAGTTAAAAAGGTCCAATACCAGCCTGTGTTCTGGACTGTTTCATTATATAGCAATATTATTTGTGTCATTTAAAGCTTTATTTTGGATGTTATTACATCAAGTGACTTAAAAAGTTTTAATCTAAATAAATTTCAGTTTTACATATACTCAGGTCAAAAAAAAAATGTGCCGGGTAAAGCAGGGGTACTTGTTGATGGTATAATTTTTCACATTTAAATGCTGGTCAGAATTCTCTGTTTTGAAAACACTGCAAATACCTCATTAACATCCTCTATTTGGTTTTAAAAAGTAATTTGCCGTTGGCGTATGAAGTATTTCACTCGCATACACCAATTAAGATGCTTATGGTGCTGTTTTGTAAATTCTCTAAATTGGTGTTGACTGGAAGGAAAAGGCTGTTGTTGGATAGAAGTTATCTGTTGACTGAGTTTAATTACACACAAACATACATGTGTGCGGGCATAATTACTTACAGTATAAACACAATGAGTCTTTCTAATCTTTGAGAGATCACCCACTTTGAATCGCTGTACTTGCTGAACAACAGATGAAACAAGTCAAGTACATGTAGTTGCATGCAAACCACACGGTCACTGGTTTCAGTAATACATGGGCTCCACTTTTGTATCTGTTATCTTGATGATTTCAAAGCAAGCTTGGCAACATAGAAAGGTTGCTGTTATGTGGCCAGCACGTGAATAGACACGAGCCTCTTATATGTGGAATTAAGTGGAATGTGGTAATAGGCCTTCACCAGTGGCCTAGTCTACTAGAATGGCTCTTCTGTTGGTGACTTCAGTGGGGTGCATAGCCTGCATATTGTGAATGCTGCCCGCCTAGCCTTTCTCTAGCAGTCCAATTGGCATTGGCCAGTGGCCATGTGCCTCAACAGTACAAAAAAGAAGGAAGAAAGTGTCTTTTCATGATTGGGAGGAAAAAGCAAGCACAGGAACTGGGTGGAATCCTTGTCATTAGGCAGCTTCATTGTGAATGTTGGCAGATTTGAGTTGTTTTGCTTGTTATGAATAATGATATAATTTTGTCTGGGAGGCTTTTTTACAGTAATTTATTTAATGGTTTCTTTTGAAATTTGTAGGAATAGTTCATATATTTCAATAAAAAATAAAAAATAAATAAAACACTTGCACAAAATCATTGCTGTTCTCTAAAGATTGAGGCCAAACTCAAATACAGTTCCCTGTATAAAGGTTTTACCAGAGCCATTTGATCCAGGATCAGCCTGGGAAACCTAACCTAAAAGAAAAAAAACAACAACTTTTGTTTGCCTTTTGGTTCGACCTGTAGAACAAGTTTTTTCAATGTCTTCACTTTTTTACAAAAGACATTGTTCCAAAAAAAAATAAAAAAAATAAATAAATAAAAATAAATATATATATAAATATATATATATAACATATATATATATATATATATATATATATATATATATATATATATATATATATATATATATGTTCTTTTGAACTATTGAAAGAATCCAGAAAAGCATATCATTTTTTAAAAAGAAGCAGCAAAGCTGTTTTCATCTGTGATTAATAAGTTGTAATGTTTGTTTGTTTTAGCACCAAGTCATAACACTGTGACACTGAAGACTGGAGTAATGGCTACTGAAATTTAATCTTCAACTTTAAAGGAAAATGGTAATTTTAAAATATAATTAAAAAGAAAGCAGTTGTTAAGATTGTTAATCTTCTGATAATTTATAAAAAAAAAACACAAAACTCTAACCTTTCATTGGAGAACAAGAATTTAAAATGGGGGGGGGGGTATCACTATGATTTTTTTTTTCCAAATACACGTTGGACACAATTAATTGTACCTTAGAAATTCTTAGGAGTAAAATACATCTGAAATATAATCCCATTCATAATAATCCAATTCACAATTTTTTGAAGGTATATGTCATTTGTACAAATTCATACGAATTGTGCAACTTGTAAAATATGTATGAATAAGCACAAATTGTATGAATTTGTACGAATGAGGTCAAAAAAATTCATACAAATAAGCCACCTCGTAAAATATGTATGAATTGCCATCAGATCAGGCTGAAAAATCTAATTTCCACTATCAGGCCAATAATTAAGAAGTTCCAATCAACAGAAAATGTTATGGATCTGTCTGGAAGAGGACATGTGTCTGTATCGTCCTAATGCATGGTGTGAAAGAGAATTTGAGTGGCCAAAGACTCTTCAAGGATCACAGCTGGATAAATACAGAAAAAGGTTTAATTTCAGGGTCAGAAAACTTAAAAATAAAAATAAAAAAAGATCAAACAGCACCTACATCACATTGTTTGAGAGGGCTTCAAGAAAAAAAATCAAGAAAAGAAAAAATGCTTTCACCAAAGAAAACAATTTCCAGCATACTCAGTTTTCAGACACAACTGGAATTTGGACTAATATGGTCAAATGTAACTAATGAATTAGCTTTTAGCTTTAGCTTTTTTAGCAGCAAACACTCAGGATAGGTTTGGTGAACAAAGGAATAAAAAGTGTGCACAAATATGAAAATGTGAAATACATCGCTGTATTTTTAATATCGTGGGTTTATATTTCTGCTGGAGGTCCTGGACATCTTGTTTAGACACATGGCATCACTGATTCTATCAAATACCAACAGATAAAAAAACTTAAAAGTGACTGAAATCTTATGATGGGCCATGTTTGGATCTTCCAACCGGACAATTATATATATATATATATATATATATATATATATATATATATATATATATATATATATATATATATATATATATATATATATATATATTAAAAAAAAACTTAAATACAACTACAACAAAGGGTCACTGCCCACAAAACCAAGCTTCTGCTATGGCCTTTCCAGTTCCCTGACCTGCACCTTATGGAAAAAGAGTGGGGTGAACTGAAGAGGAGAAGCACTGTCATAGAGCTGGGAATCTGAAGGATCTGGAGTGATTCTTGATGAAGGAATGGTCTTTGAACTCTTGTCAGGTGTTCTCTAAGCTCATCAGGCATTATAGACGTAAACTCCTATACTATTTTGCCAAGTATTTCAATGTAATTTTTTTTTCAGTTCCAAATATTATATAATAAAAGGGTACCGTTAATTGTTTCCAATATGTATTAGAGAAAAAGGTTTATTTCATAATGACATTTGCCCCCATTTAAAATTTTTATTCTCCAATGAAAAGTTAGATTTTAAGATCAAAAGGATTAGCAATACAGATTTACTTTCATAGCCTTCTTTGATCATATTTACCAAGGGTACCAGCAATCCTGACCACGTGTGTAGTTCCTCCATGTAACAAGTTCAGAACATTTTTAATTCCAGCAGTTCTGAAGACACCATCATGTGTCCACCAAAAATTTGTTAAGCACTACAGGTATATGACCTTAATGTGTGTGTAACAAACTCCCTACTAATAAAAGCCTAATAAAGGCAATAAATATTCCACATTAACATGCAAAATATTTTATTGCAAACACAGTCAGCTGTAACATGCTGTACCTAATGTGAGAGGAATCTTAATTGACTACACATAAAGACTTGGTTCTTTGCAACCAAAATGAATGAGTCCCAGTCAGAAAAGGCAAACCAAGACAGTCACATCACTGCCCATTCTCATTCACTATCTCACTCTTGCTTCCTCACAGCTCTGGTTGCGCAACACTCTTGGCTAGGGAGCTGGCTTTCTTTTCATTGAGGCTATGTGGCACAGCGCTGTGTTACCATGCATTATCAATAATTTTGTTTTCCAGTGTGCCACAGTTCATCAGGCCTGCACACACCCTTCCACTTTAAGCTGCTTATATAAAGACTTAACAGTTAAAGAACAAATATGTTACTTAGGAACATGAAACCACAATTTGTGCTCAGGACAAGGTTATATTTATTTATTAATTCATGCTGCACCTGTGCTTCTGTCATCAGTGCACACCTAAATGGCCTTTGTGTTTTGTAAACTATGCTGAAATACCTGTTATCCTATTTAAATAGAAACAGGAGTGGAAAAATGTTTATTTGGTGATTTAATTCAAAGCTGGATTTAAACAATACATTTGTTTCTTTGGCCACTAAACTGAAAAAAATAAAATAAATAAAACCATGTTTAATTCTGTGCTCCTCGGTTTTCTGTTTCTATTAGATATACTAACAATTTCTGAGCGAAAATAGTTTCTACACCAAATTTTGCTATCTAATCTACCCAACTATAATACATATACATCCAAACTGAAATGTATTGAATAAAAAAAATATATATAACTCTATATAATTCTGGGTGAGGTGACAGTGATATTATGGATGGGGTGACACTGGTATTATGGGTGAGGTCTCACTTTGGGTGTGTAATGGCTATATCCTCCTCTCTGAATCATAGGAAATATGCCTGTGACTGTGATGGACTCAAACAATTTATCTCCATCCTCCTCTAAGGTATTAACTCAAAATGGAAAAGGCACCACTGGAGTGAGCAGGATGGACTAGATTTGCCTTCAAGAGTTTTAGATCTCTGTGGGGGACAGGACACAGGTCCTTTGCAAGTGTGTCCTGGGGTGAGTTTAAAGACCCTCTGCACATAAGGAATCTGGTTTGGGCTTTTCATAAACCTCTTTTTTTTTGTGGTGTTGTCATAACAGGGATCATGCCTGGATTGCGTCAGGGAAGTTTAAGGTTCCCCCAAATTTGTCTTTTCAAATGGATCATATGGATATGGATGTTTCTTTATCTTAATGGACAGTTTTATGTCCCAGGGGATTTTAACTTATTTTTGTAAAACTGACTGTACAATTTACGTTAGTTTGTTGTTTTATACATATTACATTTTACAGCATTTATTTATTTTTGAGAATTTTCAAATACACTTTATGTATAGATTTTATTATTTTATCTTTGTCCCAGACCTATAATGGCTTCATTTAAATCTTAAACTATGACATAATTAAATTCATATATTTTTAGATAAAAATCAGCAATTTACATAAACACTACCGTCAACCTTTGGTAATAAGGTAAATGACAAGGCTACAAATGATTCGTCTCCTGGGGGTGGCATGGCATGGCCCAATTCAAGGCTTGACGTGTCCAAAAAATCTTCTATTGTGATGATTTGATAATGATTATTTAATTGCTCCTGATCGAGACCGAGGGTCTCCGAACTCAAATCGTAAATATAAAACATGTTTAATATTTCCGACTCTTGATCGGGCTGCCTCTGTCGTGATATCCACAATAGCCAATGAGAGTGAACAAACTTGGCAGCCACAAACATGCCACGAAAGCACTAAGATGGAACCTCACCCATATTCTTTTTTATATACAGGTGCTGGTCATATAAATAGAATATCACCAAAAAGTTTATTTATTTCACTAATTCCATTCAAAAAGTTAAACTTGTATATTATATGCATTCATTATACACAGACTGATATATTTCAAATGTTTATTTCTATTAATTTTGATGTTTATAACTGACATTTAAGGAAAATCCCAAATTCAGTATCTCAGAAAATTAGAATATTGTGAAAGGTTCAATTTTGAAGACACCTGGTGCCACACTCTAGTCAGCTAATTAACTCAAAACACCTGCAAAGGCCTTTAAATGGTCTCTCAGTCTAATTCTGTAGACTACACAATCATGGGGAAGACTGCTGAATTGACAGTTGTCCAAAAGACGACAATTGACACCTTGCACAAGGAGGGCAAGACACAAAAGGTCATTGCAAAAGAGGCTGGCTGTTCACAGAGCTCTGTGTCCAAGCACATTAATAGAGAGGCGAAGGGAAAAAATGTGGTAGAAAAAAGTGTACAAGCAATAGGGATAACCGCACCCTGGAGAGGATTGTGAAACAAAACCCATTCAAAAATGTGGGGGAGATTCACAAAGAATGGACTGCAGTAGGAGTCAATGCTTCAAGAACCACTACACACAGACGTATGCAAGACATGGGTTTCAGCGGTCCAAAGTTATGTTCTCTAAGTACATTTTTCATTTCCTTTGGATGTCAGGGTCGCAGAACCTGATTTTACCAAGTGAGACATGTTCCTGGGACAACATCTTTGTTGTCCCTGGAACAACATTGTGATTAACCAATCAAATTTGAAGAACCAGTTTATAGATTTTGTGAAGTTTATGCTTAAAATCACTGTTTGGTGCTTGTACATCAGTGACATTCATCTATCATTTCCTCTGATTTTAGGGATTACTCATGGTTAAGGTTAGGTTTAGGTGTAGGGATATGGACAAGAACACATTCTTGGAGTAAAATGTTGTTCCAGGGTCAACAAAATATGTTGACCTAGGAACACATCTAACTCAGCAAAATCAGGGCGTGCGTCAGGGTCCCAGAGTCTGGAGGAAGAGAGGAGAGGCACAGAATACACGTTGCTTGAGGTCCAGTGTAAAGTTTCCACAGTCAGTGATGGTTTGCGGCACCATGTCATCTGTTGGTGTTGGTCCACTGTGTTTTCTGAGGTCCAAGGTCAACACAGCTGTATACCAGGAAGTTTTAGAGCACTTCATTCTTCCTGCTGCTGACCAACTTTATGGGGATGCACATTTCATTTTCCAACAGGACTTGGCCCCAGCACAAAGTGCCAAAGCTTCCAGTTCCTGGTTTAAGGACCATGGTATCCCTGTTCTTAATTGGCCAGCAAACTCGCCTGACCTTAACCCCATAGAAAATCTATGGGGTATTGTGAAGAGGAAGATGTGATATGCCAGACCCAAGAATGCAGAAGAGCTGATGGCCATTTTAAGAGCAACCTGGGCTCTCATAACACCTGAGCAGTGCCACAGACTGATCGACTCCATGTCACGCCGCATTGCTGCAGTAATTCAGACAAAAGGAGCCCCAACTAAGTATTAAATGCTGTACATGCTCATACTTTTCATTTTTATACTTTTTAGTTGGCTTTAAAATCCTTTCTTTATATTGGTCTTAAGTTATATTCAAATTTTCTGAGATACTGAATTTGGGATTTTCCTTAGTTGTCAGTTATAATCATCAAAATTAAAATAAATAAACATTTGAAATATATCAGTATGTGTGTAATGAATGAATATAATATACAAGTTTCACTTTTTGAATGGAATTAATGAAATAAATCAACTTTTTGATGATATTCTAATTATATGGCCAGCACCTGTATATTTGTTTTTTTCACTGTACAGCAGAATGACAATGTTGAATTTCCTTCATGAGATTTTCTTCTTTAGTCACGCTTGATCTCAAGTCTCCATTAGATCTCAAATAGTTCCTACAGTCAACAAGTGTGCGGTCTCGCGGTCTGATCGAATCATCTAGTGTGCACGTTTAGAGGTTTATAAGGCTAAAATAAAACGGTTGAAATTGTTTTTATGTCTTGGTAAACCCAACAAACATACTTTGTCTCTAAAACGTTCAAAAGTTGTTAAAAATGTGTGTAAAAATGCTAGCAATTAAAGTATCTCCATGTTTCAATGGTCATTTCCATCATAGAATGTTGCTAAACACAACATTAATTTAAATGTGGAGAGAATACAGCCCAAAGTTATTTTGCAGTATTCAAAATTGAAGGTCTAAATTAGACTTGTCATGTGGATCAAGTTGATGGCAGACTATATCTGAATATCAAATGGTTCTTTGACAGCTAGCTCAATTTAGGATCAATGGCTGGCAAAAATCAAAGTACAAGTCTGTACAGTACAGTGCAGTGTGTGTTTTTAGGATATCTTTTAGCAGTTTGTTCGCCAATATGGAAACATGGTAGTTGACACCACAAATCAGCAGTGTTGTAATACAAGCAGAGATTCCAGGTTCCCTACAGCCACAGTTTGTTAAATTACCTTCAAACGGACAAACCGATGATCCCTCTCCCACAACTTAGCTCAAATACAGCTGTATAAGCCATTGATACAAAATCTTCAAAAAAAAAAAACAACAAGAACCAGGGAAAGGGTAAAGCAGGCATGATAGCTGGTTATTAGTGTCATAGGCTACAGGTCCAAACTGTTCTTAGCCCATGCCTCTATCGCATGCTGTAAAATGATACTGTAAACAGTCTATCAGCTGGGTTAGTCAGCATACCTTCACAGCAAGACAGTCAGAACCTGACTGAGAGACGAGGATCAAGTTATTCGCAAATATACTCACAGTAACAAGGCTAAAGCTAGTGATCATTTGTGCAATTTGTAATAATCTCCATAGTGTGGGCAAATAAATATTTATGTCATTCAGGTTTGGAAAGACATGAGGGTGAGTAAATGATGACAGAATTTGTGAACTATCCCTTTAAGCCGTAAAGAACACACACAGACACCCTGGACAACAGACAGGATTTAGTGGATCCTAATGACTTAGGATCCACTAGAACTAATGACTTCACATTGCCATTCATATTTTCCTAACAAACCTGTCTGTCACACAGCAGATGGGCCAACAGCTGTGCATCTCGGAGATAGCGTGCTGTTGTTCTCCAGCCCACCAAGATTTCCAAACAGTCTCAAATGACAAAAGAAAGTGCACTGCAGATGTACAGGATATGATTCACTAGAACTTATTTTCAGTCACAAAGTTCAAGTGAATTTTGAAGAAGTAAAAAAAAAAAAAAAGAGTTGAAGTGTTACAGTAATATAAGATTTATGGTAAACATTTTTGGCTTGTAGGTTAAAGTAACTTTATTGTATTATTTTGCAACTACAGTATGTAAAAATTCCACTTACTTAACTGTACATTTTTATAATGTATTCATGTGACAGGTAGACAAATCCTCATTGCAAAGGACTCTAAAACAAACATCAGATTTTGTTGTGTATTTTGACTTAATGGGTGAACTAAAGATATTTTTATGCAATAAGCATTTTACAAAAGCAATAAGTCCCATGAAGCCATGGTTTACAGTGAATTTAGAACTCTAGATATCTCCACTCCATGTCATACCTAATAACAGTCCTTATAGGTACTTATTGCTTTGAGAAATATTAAGTAACCACATTATATTAAAAAACAATGCCTTTAGTTATGTAAACAAGCCAAAAAAAGCGCATTAGGGCCATCTCTTGTGGGCACTAATTTACCAAGCAAATTTCACTATATGTAGTGAACAAAATCCCTGTAAAATGTCGTCTGCCTATAGGGAGCTTAATGTATACAAATCTAAGGAACATAAAGTTTTGTGTCTGTATTTTCAGTCTTCAAAAATGGATGTGCCCGGTTTGTGAATGAATCAATACTTGAGCAGGTTCTTTTCAATGAATCGGTCAAAGGGTTAGCGAAACTCTCTGAATCATTTAAATTTTTCACCCACTGAATAATTTGGAGTGGTATCTCTCACAGTAAACAAATATTAGTGAAACACAGTTTTAGAACCCACAAAAAGAGCGGACGAATTCTAGTTGAAACCTCCTGATGGATCCTGTCTTTTTGCAGCATTGAAGAAGTTATTTATTAACTGCGCATGCTACTTGTAAACAACTGTAGTGCAAGTAAAGATTAAATACATTGAGATGCTTCTCAGTGCTGCACAGATTCGTGCTCATCTCAAACTAACGTATTTTCCAACAAATAGTTACAGTAAATTATAATAACCTGCATTGATAATATGTGTCCTCTCACCTCCAGGCCAGTACATGTGATACCTCCCAGCCCCTTGCTCACAGTTTCTCTCCATGACCATTGAACCAAGCTCAGAGATGTTAATAGGAAATAAAACGAGGTTAGAAACCCTGCTGACAAGAGCAAGTACTGTTCCTTCATGTCCTCCTTCTCCTCTAGTGTTTCCGTTGCCAAGATATCTCACTACCAAAACAAAATCAACAACACTACAGACACTTGGAAACTATTCACAACATTATCTTCTCTTCACTGTCTCCCTCTTCTCTGATTGCTGATAAGGTAGCAACCAGTTCTCTATACCACTTACCCACAGCCAGCTTCCACCCACCCAGACACATTCCACTCTTCTCTACCTTATCTCCTCTTACAGAGAATGAGGTCTCCAAAGTTCTCTGTGCAACTGTCCTACAACCTGTCCAATCTGTAGGTGCTCCAGGTGATCTCATCAACATTTCCCACCATGTTTAAAAAGGCCCAGGTAACCCTATGCTCAAAAAAAGCCAACACTCAATCCCACAGCTGCTGAAAACTACAAACCAGTCTCATTTCTGTCCAAAAGAGTTGTGTTCAATCAGCTCTCTGCTTTTCTATCAAAGAACAGCCTAAGTCAGTCTGGCTTCAAAAGTGGACACACCACGGAGGCCACACTAAAGGGTAATCTGCAAAATTTTTAAAATCAAATTTAAAACGTTTTAAGACCTGCACAAATAAAATGTATATCATATAGGTGGGGTACGGCAATGTCTATGGTAACATATTAAACCAGAAAATTACTTTAAAAAGCATGATTTACAATTCAGATAGGTTTTCACAAAAATGAAAAGTTTTATAAAATCATAACCTTACATTTCAGCATTTAAACCATTTTAAAGAAAAGGGAGTCAACAGTATATATATCCTTAATTTAAATAATTATTATCAATAAATTATTATATGAATTTAATAACACACACATGTATATATGTATATATGTATATGTATATGTATATGTATATATATATATATATATATATATATATATATATATATATATATATATATATATCTTGGTGTCTTTTATAATGCTTAGCATTAGCTTCTTGTCAATCCACTAGTTCACATTTACAACTGCGTGTTTGCTGCATAAAAATATAGGTCGATTTTAGCCGATATGTTTTCCTGCTTGGCCGATGTTTTCGAGGCAGGACTTTTATTTTGACGGCGCTGAGAGCGGTAGCCTCTTGAGCGCCCACAGCCCGCAGTCTCTTTCTTGTTTACCGTCGTTGTGAACAGTTCTGTCTAATATGGATAGAAGTCTGTCTAAAAATCTAAAATTATTATAACGATTGCTTTTATATTGCTAGTAAAAAAAAATGCCGTTAGCATTAAGCAAATATGCATTTCATTTAAACAAATCATTGTATGGCCAATAAAAATTAAATTTCACTAACCTTGCAAACTTAGTCAAATCCAGCTGTGAGAACTTGTGAAGTGTGCATGTGTCCTGCATGATTGTGTGCTCTCTGTGTGACGGTCAGTCCGTGTTAAATGAATGCTTTAAACTTTAAAGTCATGATTTTAAATTATGCTGTGGTTTATGCATTTGCCCACTGCCATATTCATGTCATTTTCTCTGTGTACCGTATGTAAAATTAGTGTTTCTCTGGCTTTATTTGAAAAATATGATTCCCACTGCACACAAACTTCCCAGAATACTTAGTGCCCTGTTGATTACAGTGTTTACTTCCTTTTAAATATTTTTATTAAATATTTACTTATTTGTGAAAAATACTTTGTTATCTAAAGTATGTTTATTTTACACTTTTATTTTTTAATCCATTGTCAAATTATTTCTAATTTCTTAAAAATATATATATATATATATATATATATATATATATATATATATATATATATCAGCCTTATATCGGCTAACATCCCCGTCATCCCCGGCCACATCGGCCGTCAAAAAAAAAAAACAATATCGGTCGACCACTAGTCAATTTTCCCATTGGTCTGAACAAAAAAGGCAGGCTGGCTTACTGAAAATGCAAATTCACTCTCTGTCAGCAGGTGGCGCTTTCGGAATGTCAGAAATATAGCGGGTCCCTGGTAACTGCAGTACACAAGCAGCCCAGCACCTTACTTTGAAACATGCAGTGCTCAAATACAGTATATTCAATGAAATCATACACCTCTTGAAATCATAAGATCATCTTTTTATATATTTTTTTTTTATAAATTTGATACAACTAAATGCAAGATTTAATTCTTTGTATGGACCCATGGAAACCCCGAACTAACCATTGCTGAAACTCTACGACTGGCAAGAGCGAATTTCAAATCATCTGTTCATCTTTTGCTGGACCTGTCTGCGGGCTTGGGCACTGTTTACAGGAGGAGCACCAGATCCTCCTGTCCACCCGTTCTGACTTGGGCATCACAGGTACAGTACTATGGTGGCTTCAGTCCTATCTCACAGCTAGATCTTTCAGGGTTTAAAGTACAAATTTGGCATAAATCAGATTTTTCAAGTCTCTTATGCTGCACCAAGACTGCATTTTTTTTATAATTTTTTTTTATATATATAATAAATACAGAAATATTTTGATATAATATTGCAATTGCGAATATGTTTTTCTATTTGAATACATTTTAAAATATAATTTATTACTGTGGTAGCAAAGTCAAATAATATATAATATAATATAATATAATATAATATAATATAATATAATATAATATAATATAATATAATAAATGAATAAGCAGCCATTTCTCCAGTCTTTGGTACAGTTATTAATAAATAATAATTGATAACTGAGCATCAAATCAGCATATTATAATGATTTCTGAAGAATCATGTGACACAGAAGACGGAAGTAATGGCTGCTGAAAATTCAGCTCTGTCATCACAGGAATAAACTGAATTTTAAAACATAATCAAAAAGAAAAGAGTTCTTTAATAAAACTGTTTTTACTGTATCATTGAATAGTTAATAAATGCAGTATTGGAGAGCTTAAGAGAATTCTTTCAAAAACATTAACAAATCTTAATTATTGCAAACTTTTGACATGTACTGTATTGTTTATATGTCAACAATGTGACTCATAGGAAAGCTGAAATTTGAAGTCACCCTTAAATTGTTAAACCTTGAACAGCCAGAGCTGTAATGCAATGTAAGTGCATATGAATAGAAAACTAAAGAGAGACTGATAACAGATAACACTGCTGAAAGACTGCCAAAGGGTTCACTGTTCACCTCTTCATTCTCTTCATTAGTAAAAGAGGCCATGAAGATGTGTTATACAACTGTTCTGTAGCTGTAAGTAATGCCACAGGCTCAACTGTGAAATGTCTGGAGTAAAGTGTCCTCTATCAGCTAGAATTAGATTAAAATGATATCGTCTGTTAACAGTGCATTCAAAAGGACACCACCTTCGCATGCATTGCACAGACTGCTGCCTTGCACTTGAATGATATATATATATACATTTTAGTGAAGTGAAAATGACAGTTGTCTTTGCACCTGTTTAGTCACAATGACTAGTTTCTCATTCAAATCTGTTCTTCAGAACATTATATTTAATCAGATTCAGTTCAGATATGGAGACATCTGCTGTCTGTGACTGCTTGCGCAGGAGCATGAATCTCTGTGTTTTATGTTCTACAGAAACCATGGAAACTTCATTCATCATCTCTAGAGACTGAAAGAGGGAATCAGTGATTCACTGTGAAAGCGCAAGCAGAGTGTGTAATTTCTAGCACTGTGGAGACATTAAAAGAGGCCCAGGAAAACACTACTCGTGTATATCAAGTAAGGCTTGACCTCCAGGAGAGAAATTTCGTTTCGAAGGCACCTAGATCGGTGCTGCCACATGGAGGATACATAGATGTAGAACAGAAAAGTGAAAAATCTGTTATGGAAACACTTTATTATTGATACATATTCTGATTGTTATGAAACAGATGACTTATATAATTATTTAATTAAGGGATGATTTCATGCAGGATACAGGCATTTTATCACAATGATGGAGTTTTATTGTTTTATGTGTATTGTTTTAAGTCTATTATTGTTAATTTTCTGTTTTTCATATATAAGTGTTATATTTCATTTCTACTGGGTAATTATGTCAGGAATACCATGTATGTTTGTACTATGTTTGTACTTTCTTTTTCACTTGAAGCTCCTGCTGCCAAGACAGATTCCTTGTGTGTGTAAATATATTTCGCAATAAAGCTCTTTCTTTCTTCTGACTTCTGAAAGTTCACTCTCAAGCTTCATCTTGACATGAAAGAGCTCCACTTCCTCCCAGCTATGACCTCTGTCAAGTCTCTCTCTATTTTGGTTAAAGGTCAGCTGTTGCCTTCAGGTGTTTAGTAAATAACATTCCCACTAGCTGTTAGAACAGCTGATGCTCTAACCACATTACAAAACAACAACAAAAAGCTCTACACTGCCCTGTAGGGTGTTTGTTATGTCAACTTATCTTTAGAGAATTGTATGTAGTAAATAAAGAAAGTGTGCATCTATACTATAGCAAACTAAATTTGTATTTATTTGCAATTTGTGCATTTCATTTCGCAAAAGAGACCTAAAAAAAAGGAATCACAGTTTCCACAAAAATATTAAGTAGCCAAACTGTTTTTAACTTTAACAATAATTTCATAAGCAACAATTTAGCATATTAGAATGATTTCTGAAGAATTGTGTGTCACTGCAGACTGGTGCACAATTTTAATTATTAGAATTTAAATTGCAATAATATTTCAAAAGATTACAGTTTTTTCTGTAATATTCATTTAATAAAATGGATCTTTGTCACCATTAGAATTTTCTTCTAAAAACATTTTTACTGACCCATTATATACTTTTGAACAATATCTAAAAAATAAAAATAAAAAAAATAGAAATTTAAAAATTTAAAACCTGTAAACCTATTTTGTATCTGAAGTTTGTGCAATGTGTAAAATAGCAAAGAACATTTAGCTCTGCATCTGAAGTGTGTACTAATAGTTGTGGCAGATATTCTGTTATGCAACACAAAATGTTTCATATACATCCAATCCTTTAAGAAGTAAAATCAACATGGTATGTTCATTTTTATTTGAACTGTAATAGCAATCTTTAAGCACTAGAGGGCGAGAGAAGCCCTCATATACAAATCAGAAGTAGGCTGCATTGAGATCTGAACATCTGATTTCAACTTCTGTGGTAACCCTGGAGATAGCCTATGGATTGAGTTCCCCTGTTGTCTGACAATTTCCTGTTCTCTGTGCATTTGCTCAAAAATGATTCATATAACTATTTACATTACACACACACACACACATATAGGTGCTGGTCATATAATTAGAATATCATCAAAAAGTTTATTTCACTAATTCCATTCAAAAAGTGAAACTTCAATATCATATTCATTCATTACACACAGACTGATATATTTCAAATGTTTTCTATGGGGTTAAGGTCAGGCGAGTTTGCTGGCCAATTAAGAACAGGGATACCATGGTCCTTAAACCAGGTACTGGTAGCTTCGGCAATGTGTGCAGGTGCCAAGTCCTGTTGGAAAATGAAATGTGCATCTCCATAAAGTTAGTCAGCAGCAGGAAGAATGAAGTGCTCTAAAACTTCCTGGTATACAGCTGCGTTGACCTTGGACCTCAGAAAACACAGTGGACCAACACCAGCAGATGACATGGCACCACAAACCATCACTGACTGTGGAAACTTTACACTGGACCTCAAGCAACGTGGATTGTGTGCCTCCTCTCTTCCTCCAGACTCTGGGACCCTGATTTCCAAAGGAAATGCAAAATGTACTTTCATCAGAGAGCATAACTTTGGACCATTCAGCAGCAGTCCAGTCCTTTTTGTCTTTAGACACTTCTGACGCTGTCTGTTGTTCAAGAGTGGCTTGACACAAGGAATGCTGAAACCCATGTCTTGCATATGTCTGTGCGTAGTGGTTCTTGAAGCACTGACTCCAGCTGCAGTCCACTCTTTGTGAATCTCCTGCACATTTTTGAATGGGTTTTGTTTCACAATCCTCTCCAGGGTCCGGTCATCCCTATTGCTTGTACACTTTTTTCTGCCACATCTTTTCCTTCCCTTCACCTCTCTATTAATGTGCTTGTACATAGAGCTCTGTGAACAGCCAGCCTATTTTGCAATGACCTTTTGTCTCACCCTCCTTATGCAAGGTGTCAGTGGTCGTCTATTGGACAACTGTCAATTCAGCAGTCTTCCCCATGATTGTGTAGTCTACAGAATTAGACTGAGAGACCATTTAAAGGCCTTTGCAGGTGTTTTGAGTTAATTAGCTGACTAGAGTGTGGCACCAGGTGTCTTCAATATTGAACCTTTTCACAATATTCTAATTGTCTAAGATACTGAATTTGGGATTTTCCTTAGTTGTCAGTTATAATCATCAAAATAAAATAAAAAATAAACATTTGAAATATATCAGTCTGTGTGTGATGAATGCATATAATATATACAAGTTTCACTTTTTGAATGGAATTGGTGAAATAAATACACTTAATTTCTAAGTGTTTAGCACTTTGTAGTTTGAATCACATTGTGAAATCTGCACTTATGTGTCCATAAGAGGACAAGACATTGTGGCTTTATTAATTGAATCTCTGGACATTGAATGGAGAAGTTAATTAACAGATAAAAGAATATGGAAATTAGTTTATGCTTTGATTTTTTTGTAGGCTAATTCAAAAGATTTTAATAACCTCTATGGAAAGATAACCAAACAATCATGAGAACTCACTTAATACTCACCAAATAATACACCTCAAAATCTATTATTAAAGTAAAAGCATATCATGTGATTCTGAGAACTGCATGTTAAGGAAATACAGCATACTGCACCAGTACTTTAGGGCAAGTTTTTTTTTTTCTGTTAAACGTAAACGAAGATATTTTGAACAATGTGGATAACAGTTTCTGGTCCTACTGACTTCCATAACATTACATAATGTGTACTCTAATGGCATGAGCTATTTTGACTTAAGAATTGAATATGGGGGCAAAAAGACGTTTGTGGTGGCTGACAAATGCTGAGATTGCTTTAATTGTCATTCTACAGGTCCATATACAATGTTAAGAGTAATACTCTCTTCTGCTTGCTCGGTTTGTGTGAAGGATAATGCTTCCTGCCTCCTTGCACTCTTTGTACCCCACATGTCACTTGATTCAGTGCCAGTCTAGCGCCCGGTGTGCCGGCTTCAATAGGGCTTTGAAAGCGCTGCCATCCAGATCTTCCGACCCACCCACCCCCCAGGCAGCTATTCATGGGTTCCCATGATTCCTCCCAGTTGGCTCTGGTACAATATGTGTCTGTCAGGGGCACCTCATTGGCATGCACTGGCACATGCGCACAGGCTATGTCTCAACCGAGTGTGCCCTTACAATGTGCTTTCCAGAGACAGCTGAATCCAAAACGGTTTGCACTTAATCACACTTTTTAAGACCCTAGATTCATCAAATGTATAAATGCAAAACATTTTAATGTTATGTATATATAGATAAAAGAAATGGGGGAAAACTTGTCATGCTGTCTGGTCTCTGTTCCACTAGTGGGCTCACTTCCCCTTAGGCACCTCACAGTAGGCACTACAATTCCCACTAGCCTTGTCCCTTCATCACAGTAATTGCACTCCTGTTAATTCCACCAGGTGCCTTCACTTATTAGTCATTAGCCTCCCTATATTAACCAGTCTTTTCCTGTTTTCTGCATGGAGTCCTTTCCTTATGTTTCCTTCCGTTTCCTTCCGTTACCCAGTTTTCTCGTGTTCCGAGTTCCTGTTCCCTTTCCTGTTCCCTTTCCTGTTCCTTCTTTGTTTGTTTGTTTGGATTGATTTCTGGTTTTGACCTCGGCTTGTTTGATTCTGATTTAGATTACCCTTAATAAACCCATACTGCAATTGGATCTATCGTCTCCTGCATTTCACTGGGTCTCCGATCGTCACAGAAGGACTCCATCATGTTGAGATCCAGCGGGGTGGGACTTCATACCCGTTCCCCAGCCAGTATGGTGGAATGAAGGGCGTAATATTTGAAATTAACCACCCTCCGCCAAGAGGGCAATGAGGTGGGTGCCATGGCACAAATGTTCTGGTCCCTAGCTGAGGGGATGGGATATAATGATGCGGCTCTAAAGGACACTTTCAACACCGGGCTGGATGACCCGGTTCCTCGTATCGAAATGGAGCAGTTGGACGCTTATAGTTTCTGGGAGTTTGTATTATACTTACAACATCGGTCTCCGTGGAATACCCCAGCCACACCTGTCTCTCCCGGTGGGATGGCCGATTCTAGACCGGGGTTTACAAACAGGAGAACCGCCAGTCCAGCGCCACTGCACAAGATGGCCGTCAGCCAAGCACCACAGCACAAGGTGGTCGCCAGCTCAGCGCCACGATGCAAGATGGCCGCCAGCCCAGCGCCACAGCACAAGTTGGTCGCCAGCCCAGTGCCACGATGCAAGATGGCCGCCAGCCCAGCGCCACAGCACAAGGTGGTTGCTAGCACAGCGCCACGATGCAAGATGGCCGTCAGCCCAGCGCCACTACCCAAAATGGCTGCCGGCCAAGCGCCATGGCCCAAGATGGCTGCTTGTCCAGCGCCTCTGCACAGGATGACAGCCACGGTTGACCCTCCTGAGTCGAGTCAGGTTTCCATGGACCCTCCAGAGTCGAGTCAGGTTCCCGTGGACCCTCCAGAGTCGAGTCAGGTGCTCGTGGACCCTCCAAAGTTGAGTCAGGTGCTCGTGGACCCTCCAAAGTCGAGTCAGGGCTAGTCACCGTTGACCTTCCAGAGTCAGGGCTAGTCACCGTTGACCTTCCAGAGTCAGGGCTAGTCACCGTTGACCTTCCAGAGTCAGGGCTAGTCACCGTTGACCCTCCAGAGTCAGGGCTAGTCACCGTTGATCTTCCAGGGTCAGGGCTAGTCACCGTTGACCTTCCAGAGTCAGGGCTAGTCACCGTTGACCCTCCAGAGTCAGGGCTAGTCACCGTTGACCTTCCAGAGTCAGGGCTAGTCACCGTTGACCCTCCAGAGTCAGGACTAGTCACCGTTGACCTTCCAGAGTCAGGTGCAAGTCACCAATGATCTTAATGAGCAGAGTCAGGCCACCAATGATCTTCATGAGCAGAGTCAAGTCAGCATTGATCTTCTGGAATCCAGTCTAAACACAATGGCATTACCAGAGTCTCTCCACTTCTCATGTTCTCTGTTTCAGACTTGCCTAACCAGACTTGCTGTCCTGTCTCGACCGCACAGATGTGGTGGTCTTCCGCGCTGCCTGGGTGGGCTTCTGTCCCGACCGCACGGATGCGGTGGTCTTCTGCGCCGCCCTGGTGGGCTTCTGTCTCGACCACACGGATGTGGTGGTCTTCCGCGCCGCCTGGGTGGGCTTCTTTCCCGACCGCACGGATGTGGTGGTCTTCTGTCCCGACCGCACAGATGCGGTGGTCTTCTGCGCCGCCCTGGTGGGCTTCTGTCCCGACCAAACGGATGTGGTGGTCTTCTGCTCCGCCCTGGGGGGCTTCTGTCTCGACCACACGGATGTGGTGGTCTTCTGCGCTGCCCTGGGGGCTTCTGTCTCGACCACATCGGATGTGGTGGTCTTCTGCTCCGCGCTGGGGGGCTTCTGTCTCGACCGCACGGATGTGGTGGTCTTCTGCTCCGCCCTGGTGAGCTTCTGTCTCGACCGCACGGATGTGGTGGTCTTCTGCGCCACCCTGGGGGGCTTCTGTCTCGACCACACGGATGTGGTGATCTTCTGCTCCGCCCCGGGTGGGCTTCTGTCTCGACCGCACGGATGTGGTGGTCTTCTGCGCTGCCCTGGTGAGCTTCTGTCTCGACCGCACGGATGTGGTGGTCTTCTGCGCCGCCCTGGGGGGCTTCTGTCTCGACCACACGGATGTGGTGATCTTCTGCTCCGCCCTGGTGGGCTTCTGTCTCGACCGCACGGATGTGGTGGTCTTCTGCGCCGCCTGGGTGGGCTTCACGTTATGTCCTTCCCGGACTTGTGTTTGTTGTAGTTTTGTTTTCGGTTTTGTTTCTCTCCTGTCCGTTTCCATCTATGGACCTGGCCCTCACAGTAGGCACTACAATTCCCACTAGCCTTGTCCCTTCATCACAGTAATTGCACTCCTGTTAATTCCACCAGATGCCTTCACTTATTAGTCATTAGCCTCCCTATATTAACCAGTCTTTTCCTGTTTTCTGCATGGAGTCCTTTCCTTATGTTTCCTTCCGTTTCCTTCCATTACCCAGTTTTCTCGTCTTCCGAGTTCGTCATGTTCCGAGTTCCTGTTCCTGTTCCCTTTCCTGTTCCTTCTTGTTTGTTTGGATTGATTTCTGGTTTTGACCTCGGCTTGTTTGATTCTGATTTGGATTACCCTTAATAAACCCATACTGCAATTAGATCTATCGTCTCCTGCGTTTCACTGGGTCTCCGATCGTCACAAAACTATATTATATTATATTATATATTATTCTGCAAACCACTTTGACCTATCCTATGTAGGGTTTCAGGTGTTATATTATACTATG
The DNA here is from genome assembly GCF_963082965.1 of Carassius carassius. Taxonomy (NCBI): domain Eukaryota; kingdom Metazoa; phylum Chordata; class Actinopteri; order Cypriniformes; family Cyprinidae; genus Carassius; species Carassius carassius. The sequence goes on from NC_081760.1 coordinate 30,868,977, forward strand.
CTTTAAATCAGGGTGAAGTACATTTATCCTGGAGGGCCACTGTCCTGCACAGTTTAGCTCCAACCCTGAAAAAAAAAAAAAATGACCTGTATCCTGAAGACCTTGATAAGCTTGTTCAAGTTTGTTTGATTAGGGCTAGAGCTAAACTCTGCAGGCACTCCAGGATCAACGTTCCCCAGTCCTGCTTTAAACAGTCTAAAATATGTACATTACACTGAGATTAGATATGATATATATATATATATATATATATATATATATATATATATATATATATATTCAGCAAGAGCTATATGTCTCTGCCTATCTGTCCCCCCCCCCCTGAGAAAGAATCAGCATCCCTCACCACACGCAGTCTCTACTCCCTCTCTTTCTCTTTTTCTCTCTCTCTCTCTCTCTGTCTCTCTGTGATGAAGGAGGAGCGACCTGCTCGTGTCGTGAGCTACGTGCAGAGTTCACATCTACCACCAAAAATCTCACTCGCCCATCCCATGAAGACGTAGCGTTATATCAAGAGCGCTCTCAGCCCACTACAGTCTCATGCGATCTGGAGAGCGAATTTAGTTTCTGTTTTACGAGTATCCGTGAACCCACAGCCTGCGATGCTTGCTTGAGCTTACACGATTATTGATTTGTTAATAATGCGCACGGTTTTATGCACATTTAAAGACCTGATTGATTCATTAATGGTCGCTTGTTAGAAGAAGGTATAAGGTGCGTTATATTGCGGAGGCGCTGAAATTGAGCTCTTTTCATCTATTTGCGTTTGTGATCGAGCAGGAGGGAGGAGTGGCGGTGACAACGGCTGGTAAGTCCATAATACTACACCCACACGAGCAATTAATACATATAGCCTATCATGTGGTTTTTGCACTGTCATAAACAGACATTCTTCCCTGACGAGGTTCATTCCGCGAGTGCACTGATCAAAGCGCGGCGCTTAACAGTTATACTGAAGTTTAAAAAACATAAACTGATGCCTTGTAACGTAGACTCCGTTAGCCCCGCTGGTTAGCGTGTCCGAATCGTGAATGAATCTTCATTTGAGTCGGATCTCCGTAATGTTTCGGTTGATCCGTTTCACAAGTCCGATCGGACTGAATTGAGCGAGAACCGTTTCTTTTGAATATGTCCGATTCATAATCCAACATAACAATAAAACATGGATTAAGGATTTCACTGATAGGACGAAAACTATGAAAGTAACTCTAAAAATCTAATAATTTTAATATTACATATTAAATGTACTGGATTTTATTTTACTAATTGGGTTGACAACTAGCTTTTATCAACAAGCCTTTGCTTTAATAACTCTCATTTTATTTGAGCATGAATACACTTTTCAGATAAGGGAATTAGTTTTTTAATGTAAATGAAAACTGTATAAGTTCCTAAATAAAATGTGTGTAACTATAAATCCTACGTACTACAACAATATAATGTATTATTAGCAATAATAAAATGGGATGACGCAAGACGTCATGATGTAAAAGAACGTTGAATTATTTTAAATGATTTTTTTAACTGTTCGAATGAGTCGATTCGCATAAATTAGTCTGAATTCCTTATTCTGTTTCAGATAGCAGAGCAGCTAGTGAGTTTATGCAAGTCGAAGCGTTAATTGTCGCTATTAGGCTTATAATGTTAATTACAATTAGACATACGTGCTTTTGCTTTTACAAATAATGTAAGAGAACATTAATTACTCTGTATGGACGATAGAGACACTGCCTTCTATCAGTCCAATAAAAAATATATCCGAAGTTATACATCAATGTTTTAACCGATTAAATGGAACTCAGTCGGGTTTTGAGAAGTGTAGACTGCTTTTATTTGCTTTGTCTGCCACTGCGAGAGGGTTTTTTGCTGAATGCTCGTTCATTCACGTGTGGTGTCTAAACTTCAAAACGACGTCATTATGAAAACAAAAGGAAGCGCGAGAGCAGAATGTTCGAGGCGCGTGCTGGTCTGACCCCAGCTGTTTGTGTGTGTACCACGCGCTTCTGTTACACAAAGTAAACACAATAGCAATCTGTGCACTTCATTATGAACTCCAGCGCTGGGGAATGTTTAGTTATGGTGTACCAAAACATGATTTAAAGTTGCTTTGAGATATAGGCCTAATTCTTAAGCATACTTTTAATTGCTGTATGTCTGTCCAGTGTTAAACCTTGATTGGGTCTTACGTTTTTTTTTTTGTTTTTTTTTACTTTAAACTTAATGGTTTTCATGGATTAGGGTATATTCATGTTATTATTTAACTAATTTGGTGACTGACTACCCAGTAAAAGATTATTTTGTACCAAAACACAATGGAGTTTCACTGACCACTTTGTTTCTGTAGTTATGCACAATTATAGCATGCTGTTATTTTGGACCATTTTGTTATTCTGTATCATTTTGGGTCTTGGCCCACCAGTTAAATTCCACTGATTTAGATATGGTTTAAGTGCACATATAAACGTCATAAGATGAAGAAATCCAAACCACAGCATTCTTCTTAATTTGTCATGGCAAGAACATTTATTTGCTTCTGTTGCATCATTAAGCAGGCATGTCTGGTCTCTGGTGTAATACACCAAGCTTGTGCACGCTGGTTTTCAGTGTAGCTGGCTGAACGACATGTACGACACATAATAAGATCTAATCAGGAACATGTTTTTGTGCACAATGTCCAGAGATGTCAGTTTGCCTTATGCCACCTTGGCCATTTGGTATTAGACAATGAAAATAACAGCCCCCCTATGGTGTAGAGCAGTGTTTCCCAATCCTGGTCCTGGAGACACCCCAACACTGCACATTTTGCATGTCTCCTTAATCAAACACCTTATCCAGGTCATCAGCTCATTATTAGAGACTCCAAGATGTGAAGGGGGGGGTGTCAGAGAAAGGAGACATGCAAAATCTGCAGTGTTGGGGTGCCTCCAGGACCAGGACTGGGAACCTCTGCTGTAGAGGACCTTATGTGGAGCAGTGCTCAGAAACTATAAACATTTGCCTACAGCTAACTGTTAAAAGCAGTGTATTCATGGACAACTGACAATCAAATCTATCTCTTTTCACTATGTGTATTGAAAACCAAAGTGGTAATTTCTGATGTTTATGCATTGTAATAATGTACAAAATGTTTGAATGATGCAGTAGGGTTATGATTGACAAATCCATATTTTGCTAATTTAACTCTGAGGTTACTTAACATGCAAATGAGCTGTTAAACCTAGCCTGTGATTGAGCTGTGGATAATGCTTATGAACACATGCCAGATATGACTCATGGGTCATTTGTGGTAAGTGTAGTTAACTCCAGTTATTCCATTCTTTTTTTTTTTTTTGATAAGACCAGAAATTGTTTTATTCTAGACTATATGTGGAAATGCAACATAGCTAGTGAGGCAATTTACCATCAGCTGGATTTGCATGTTTGTTCCCCTCAATACTCTTTTGTTAATAAAAAAAAAATAGGATTATGTAAGTTTTTAAAGACACAGATGTGAATTAGCCATCATGTTTTGCAGGCTCCTGAATTCGGAATCCTGCCTAAAATCCACAAAGATGCTATATCTGCCAGTGTAAGTCTTAATATACTACTTTACAACATATTTGATAGCTGAGTTCAAGTTGTCTGGTCATTTAAAGGGATATTTCACTCAAAAATTAACATTTGTTGAACACATACTCTCTCTCAGATATTCAAGATGTAGAGTTTGTTTTTTCAATAAGAGATTTTGAGAAATTTACCATCACATCACTTGCTCACCAATGGATCATCTGCAGTGAATGGGTGCCGTCAGAATAAGATTTCAAACAGCTGATAAAAACATTACAAAAATCCACACAACTTCAGTTAATGTCTTGTAATGTGAAAGGCTTTAAGAAACAAATCCATAATTAAGCCGTTTTAATGCAGGCTTCCTCCAGTGGAAAATCTTTACATCCAAATCCACTGATATTTGTTCAGAGCTTTAGTTTGTAGACAGTGCTTGATCTGTGCATATTTCTCTTCTAATTCTAACAGGACAACGTTATCACTGGAGAAAGCTTTGTTATGGATAGAGGACTCGCATTTTAGCCAGAAGCAACTATTTGAAGTTAAAATTGTCTTAATTATGAATTTGTTTATTACAAACACAACTTTTCATTTAACAAGACATGAATTAATGGACTGGAGTTGTGTGGATTCTTGTGATGTTTTTATCAGCTGTTTGGACTCTCATTCTGAAGGCACCGATTCAATGCAAAGGATACACTGGTGAGAGAGTGATGCAATGGTAAATTTCTTTAAATCTGTTCAGATGAGGAAACAAACTCATCTACGTCTTGGATGGCCTTAAATAAGTTTAAATTAGTTTTCAGCAAATTAACATTTTTGGTTGAAATATTCCTTTAAAGTTAATTGATTAGCAAAATCCAGTTCTAGAGATTCTCCTTATACAGTTGCATCTCAATAAATTAGAATGTCGTGGAAAAGTTGATTAATTTCAGTAATTCAACTCAAATTGTAAAATTAATGTATTAAATAAATCCAATGCACACAGACTAAAGTAGTTTAAGTCTTTGGTTCTTTTAATTGTGATGATTTGGCTCACATTTAACAAAAACCCACCAATTCACTATCTCAACAAATTAGAATATGGTGACATGCCAATCAGCTAATCGACTCAAAACACCTGCAAAGGTTTCCTGAGCCTTCAAAATGGTCTCTCAGTTTGGTTCACTAGGCTACACAATCATGGGGAAGACTGCTGATATAACAGTTGTCCAGAAGATAATCATTGTCACCCTTCACAAGTAGGGTAAGTCGCAAACATTCATTGCCAAAGAAGCTGGCTGTTCACAGAGTGCTGTATCCAAGCATGTTAACAGAAAGTTGAGTGGAAGGAAAGAGTGTGGAAGAAAAAGATGCACAACCAACCGAGAGAACCACAGCCTTATGAGGATAAAGCAGAATCGATTCAAGAATTTGCCAAAATCATCACAATTAAAAGAACCAAAGACTTAAACTACTTCAGTCTGTGTGCATTGCATTTATTTAATACACGAGTTTCACAATTTGAGTTAGGCTACTGAAATAAATGAACTTTTCCACAACATTCAAATTTATTGAGATGCACCTGTTTTATTAAAGAATTAAACTGTCCCTTGTATTTCATTCAAGTTTATTTGTATAGCGCTTTTTACAATACAAATCATTACAAAGCAACTTTACAGAAAATTATGTTTCTACAATATTTAGTAGTAGCTAGTAGTTTGTGCACGTTTGACAGGATTTTAGAAAAATAAAAATAATAATAATAATACAAGACGTAGTCAGCTAGATGATGAACTATCAATATTATTAATTAATAGTAATTATAGGATGCAGTCACACATGTAGCAATAATTGTTAGTTCTGTTTGTTGATTCAAGGTTAGGATCATCTGGGGTCCTCTGAGGGTCAGCATCATCTCTTCTCAGGTGTTCTGGATCCAGACTGTAGCTTGTGTAAATCCTAGTTACCACGGAATGTAAATCCCGTGGCAAAACATAGAAACAAAATAGAGACATCATTAGCATAGCTGCTGATCCAACAAAGTAAAATTAGTTTAACCCAAGCTAAAGAATAAAAATGCAGATGCAACTACACTCACAATTTAAGAGATACATTATTCGAATGCTTGGCGAAAGAGATGCGTTTTTAATCTAGATTTAAACAGAGAGAGTGTGTCTGAACCCCGAACATTATCAGGAAGGCTATTCCAGAGTTTGGGAGCCAAATGTTAAAAAGCTCTACCTCCTTTAGTGGGCTTTGCTATCCTAGGAACTACCAAAAGTCCAGCGTTTTGTGACCTTAGGGTGCGTGATGGGTTGTAGCGTGGTAGAAGGCTAGTTAGGTATGCAGGAGCTAAACCATTTAGGGCCTTATAGGTAAGTAATGATAATTTGTAACAGATACGGAACTTAATAGGTAGCCAGTGCAGAGACTGTAAAATTGGGGTAATATGATCATATTTTCTTGACCTGGTAAGGACTCTAGCTGCTGCATTTTGGACTACCTGTAGCTTGTTTATTGACGAAGCAGGACATCCACCTAGAAGTCCATTACAATAGTCCAGTCTAGAGGTCATGAAAGCATGATCTAGCTTTTCTGCATCAGAAACAGATAACATGTTTCGTAGCTTGGCAATGTTTCTAAGATGGAAGAATGCGGTTTTTGTAACATTGGAAATATGATTTTCAAAAGACAAATTGCTGTCTAATATAACACCCAGATTTCTGACTGTAGAGGAAGTAACAGTACATCCGTCTAGTTGCAGATTGTAATCTACAAGATTCTGTGTGGTGTTTTTTGGTCCAATAATTAATATCTCTGTCTTATCCGAATTTAATTGGAGAAAATTATTTGTCATCCAATCTTTTACATTTTTAACATACTCTGTTAGCTTAGATAATTGGGAAGTTTCATCTGGTCTCGTTGAAATATATAGCTGAGTATCATCAGCATAACAGTGGAAGCTAATTCCGTATTTTCTAATAATATTACCAAGGGGCAACATGTATATTGAAAATAGAAGGGGACCTAGGACGGATCCTTGTGGCACTCCATATTTTACTGATGATAAATGAGATGACACCCCATTTAAGTAAACAAAATGGTAGCGATCGGACAGGTAGGATCTAAACCATCTTAGAGCCTGCCCTTGAATACCTGTATAGTTTTGTAATCGATCTATGAGTATGTCATGATCTATGGTGTCGAACGCAGCACTAAGATCAAGTAAGACTAGAAATGAGATGCAGCCTTGATCTGACGCAAGAAGCAGGTCATTTGTAATTTTAACAAGTGCAGTTTCTGTGCTATGGTGGGGCCTAAAACCTGACTGAAATTCTTCATACAGATCATTTTTATGCAGGAAGGTGCTCAATTGAGCAGACACAACTTTTTCTAAAATTTTAGACATAAATGGAAGATTTGAAATAGGCCTATAATTTGCCAGTACACTAGGATCTAGTTTTGGTTTCTTAATAAGAGGCTTGATAACCGCCAGCTTGAATGGTTTTGGGACGTGACCTAAAGATAACGACGAGTTAATGATATTGAGAAGCGGTTCTTCGGCTACAGGTAACAGCTCTTTTAGTAATTTAGTGGGTACAGGATCTAATAAACATGTTGTTGGTTTAGATACAGTGATAAGTTTATTTAGCTCTTCCTGTCCTATATTTGTAAAGCACTGCAGTTTATTTTTGGGTGCGATGGATGAAACTGAAGTGTTAGACGCTGTAGAATCTACATTCGCTATTGTATTTCTAATGTTATCTATTTTATCAGTGAAGAAATTCATAAAGTCATTACTATTTAACGTTGGTGGAATATTTGAATCAGGTGGCGTCTGGTAATTTGTTAATTTAGCCACTGTGCTAAATAAAAACCTTGGATTGTTTTGGTTATTTTCAATGAGTTTGTGGATATGCTCTGCCCTAGCAGTTTTTAGAGCCTGTCTATAGCTGGACATACTGTTTTTCCATGCAATTTTAAAAACTTCCAAGTTAGTTTTTCTCCATTTGCGTTCAAGACTACGAGTTACTTTCTTGAGAGAGTGAGTATTACTGTTATACCATGGCACAGTACGTTTTTCTCTAACCTTTTTCAATTTGATGGGGGCAACAGCTTCTAATGTATTAGAGAAAATAGTGCCCATGTTGTCAGTAATTTCGTCTAATTCATGTGTATTTTTGGGTACAAATAGCAGTTGAGATAGATCAGGCAGGTTATTTGCGAATCTGTCTTTGGTGGCTGGAACAATAGTTCTGCCCAGACGGTAACGCTGAGACATATAGTTAATATCAGTTATACGCAGCATGCACGATACAAGGAAATGGTCTGTAATATCATCACATTGGGGTACAATATCTATAGCAGTAAGATCGATTCCATGCGATATAATTAGATCTAGTGTATGATTAAAACGATGAGTGGGCCCGGTGACATTTTGCTTGACTCCAAAGGAGTTTATTAGGTCAGTAAACGCAAGTCCTAATGTATCATTTGCATTATCAACGTGAATATTAAAATCTCCCATGATTAGCGCCTTATCAACTGTAACTAGAAGGTCTGAGAGGAAATCTGCAAATTCTTTTAGGAATTCTGTATACGGCCCTGGTGGTCCATACACAGTAGCCAGAGCAAGAGATACATTAGATTTCTTTTGCATGTCTGACAGTGTAACATTTAGCAGAAGTATTTCAAAAGAGTTAAACCTGTATCCTGTTTTCTGGGTAACATTGAGAATATCACTATATATTGTTGCAACACCTCCTCCACGACCAGTCTGACGGGGCTCATGCTTATAATTGATCATTCAGCTGAATTTACTCACCTTCATCATGTCTTGCATCAACAGCTTGTAAGTTTCTTTAATGAACAGTTGCTCTGATATTTCCAGTATCTGGTGTTTTATAGACTCAATGAAAGAAGACGACTCTTATGTTGTTTTAGAAAAACAAATTCTCTAGTGAAAGATACTAGTAATAATACTGAATCAAAGGGCTATTGCGTGCATATTTGTGTACATATACATGGCCACACGATGAACAGAAGATGAGAAATAAGACCAAAAGAAATACCGGCAATAAGAAATACATAGTTGTTTATGAGGGCCTCTCAGGGAAATGTCAGCTGAGAGGGTAAATTAGGGGCAACAGCTGCTGGTGTCACTTCTACAACTTGTTTGTACCATCTCATGTTACTGTTTAGCCTCACAAGACAGGACACTTGCCCTCTTTAATACATTTAAGATCATTAAAGCACTCATAAAAGCGACAACAGATCTGTTCTCAGATCAGTATAACAAGCCAGCTTGCACACTCGGCACATAGAGCTTTGGAGAGAATTATTGCAAGATAAGCTATATGATAGCATGCACACTATTCATCATTACTCTGGACCTATAAATCATATCATATTTGTTCCCGTGCTTAGTCTACAGTGTGTATTCTTGTTCACCCAGAAATGAAATTTCTGTCATTTGCTCACCCTCATGTTGTTCCAAACCCATATGACTTTCTTGCTTTCAGGGAACACAGAAAGACAACATTTCACCTATTGTGTTCCTTAATAGATAAAGTCATATGGGTTTGGCTTCTCTTCTCTGTCCTTTATAATCCCTCACCTGCAGCTCTGCTTCTCCTTAAAATGGATTAATTAGCTGCGGATCTCACTGCCCACACATACTGAGGCAAGACGATTTTTTATACTAATCTTTGATGGTTTAGATGATGGTTGCATTGATTGAAGGTTCATTTCTGTGCTGTTCTGTCATTGTCTGATACTATCTATTATTCTCTCAGCTGAGTTGAAGCCTTGAAAGCAAGCTTTGTCATATCAGTTAATTTTGAGGCATTGTAGGGTATATTTTTTATTTTATTATTATTTTGTTTTGATAAATGTGAGTGACTGCTACTGTAGACATGGTTCTACAAGACTCACTAACATGGCACCAACAGTGTCAGAACCCACACCACTCTCCTTACGAAGCTTGAGGTCCTCTAGTTTTGTTGTAATATTAAGTTTCAAATGTGCAGCTGGGATAGCCAGGGCTCAAGGCTCAGTGGAAATTTCCACTTCAGATTCAGGCAGCAGCCTTTGTTCTGATACAGGGGCTCGACTCAATTTGCTGGAAATTGGCTTGGGACTTTGTTGCGAAAAAGTGCAAACAGTGTTTCCCTGTAATAAGAAAAAATAAAATAGATGAAAACCGATAATGATTAAAAAAAAAGTAAAAAAAAAAAAAAAAAACTAAAAATCAATTTCTGGTAAAGCATGTTGATTTTTTTTTTTAAAGGGCTCCAGTGAATAGAAGGATGTTGAGCAATCCAAGCTTTTTCCAGCCTTAAATGGTCAGTAGACTATACTTTTTTTTTTTTTTTTTTAGGAAGGCAGACTCATGTTCATTCTGTAAAAATGTTTACTGACAGACATCAGGAATACTAATTATCCAAACAAATTTCCCCAATATACCCCAATTGATTTTGTTTGGAGTCTAAACGGCTGTAAAAAGGGAACTTTAAACTAACAATGTTAGGTGGGGAGTAATGTTTGCTGCCCAGTAGGGGCATGTTGACAGTCTTAAGATATTGAGATCCTCCTTTGATGGTGGGGGTAACAACTACCCTCCCTTTTTTACTAGAAGTACCCAGAAAGGAGTCTTTTTTTCTGCTTGATAGTGTGCATGGATAAATAAGAGTTTTAACTTAAAAGCAAAGGTGGGTTATGGAAGCAAGTGTTTCTGTCTCCATTAATACCATGTCGATTTCTATGGCGCTTACACAAGTGTTGTAGAGAGGTCAAATAGTGGTGTCAGTGAGAGTAGTAGAGTTATTTTTGTCTTGTCTTGTTGAATGGTCATAACTGCCTTTGAATGAAAAGCTGAGTAGAGACTTGACATAGGGAAAACAATTATAGTCTGTCTGTTCCAAAAACCTAGTAATCCAATGTCTGCCTATCCAGACAACATTTTAGATCATTATAGATACACTCTTAATGCAAAGGGTGGATGACAACAGTATAGTAACTTCTCAGTGACATAATTTTTTAGTAAAGTCTAAGTATCGCATGGCGCATGCATCCTTTGTGACGAAGGCAATCCCAAAAGGCTCTGCGAAAAATTAATATAAGTTGTAAAAATAGGACATGAGAAATGTTGATTATTAATATACTGTATTCAGTACTGAAGAAGCCACTTCTCGCTTTTCTCTCCAAAACTGACATCAGAGGTTTGATAATATTCAGGAGTTTGAGCTTGCCAGGGCAGATGCTGAAGTGCATCTTGGCTCTCCAACTGTCCAGGTTTTATGATCTTGACACCACCTTTTGTGCATTTGAGCATGTTTGTTTTTGTTATTTAAAGTTTTAGCAGTTGCAGCTCTTTCATGGAAGTTGACTTTGTGATGGTCAGTTTTTGTGGAAATAGAGTCTTCCAACTGAATATTGAGCAGAGGTGGGTAGAGTACCCAAAAACTGTACTCAAGTAAAAGTAAAAGTACTAGTCTTGAATAGTTACTTGAGTAAGAGTAAAAGAGTATCGGATAAAAAATCTACTCAAGTAGTTAGTTACTAGTTACTTTGGGTCATATATACTGAGCCTATTTTTATTTAGATATATAGATAAAATGTAGGTAATGTATGTGTGCGTGTATAAATGTATATATTAAAATCACTGAAACTGTTAACACTGTGAAATCAATATCTTAATTATAGATTCGTACACACATCTGCACTTTGTTGTATAGCATTATATAGCATTATTACAGAATTGTTTTATCAAAATTGCAAGCAGTAAAATATTTACGGCAGAACAAGCTCTGGAACAATTACTGGAAAGTGACGAGGGGAAATCTGGAGCAGACAGCTTTTACACAGATGACGAAGCATTTTACCAGGATGGGGAAGATCCATTTGAGGACTGGTATGTAACTTCAAATAACCTCTTTATCATTATAATTTATTATATCATACATCTTGAGTATGTATATGTTTTGGACTTTTAGTCAGATAGCGATTGAGGCATGAAATATTTGTTTTAGTGTACCATACTACTCTTTCCCTGTAAACTCAGTTCAAGAGTGGTGTGAAATTTGTTTCAATAGACTGACTTACTCAACTAAGTAAACTGCTCAGGTCAAGAGAGGTGAAATGTGTTTTTAGTGTACAGTGGAGTTTCATAGGGTTACATGAGTTTATAGGAGTTATTTTTTCTACATTGAATTTTGACACAAAAAAAGCTTCCAGTTTGATTGTGTATTTGCTCTGATGCAGGATGCAGACAGGACAACTTGCCGCACACCCCTACCCATTGTCCCTTGGACCCAACAAACCCTGCACACAAGCCTGCAGATGTCAGAAAGTACTGTGAGCACTGCAAGGCAAGCAAAGTGTACAACAAGACCTCCTGGCCTTGCTTTGCTCACTGGCATGCCTAGGACTGTTTGTAAAAAAAAGTTAATTATTTAATTGTTCTTTACACATTTGATTAAACAATAACACATTTCTGTCAAGCAAAGAGTTTGAAAAAAAATTTTTTTTTCAAAAACTGTTCTATATTGTGTGTTTTTCAGTAATAAATGCTGCAGTAGTTCTGTCATGTTTGGACACAATCCTTAGCGTTTGACATTCCTATATCATTCACTTTTGGTTTTCACCCAGTATTTTTCTTTGCTGATGAAGTCTTGCCATGATTTTGTTTATGCATTCTTAATTGTAAAGACTGATGATCTTTAAACTATAATACAATTAGGCTGTTAGGTTACAGATATGGCTTAATTTAAGGTGTTCGTTTAATTAGTTATGGAAAAATAACGCAATTTAAAATATTTTAATGCAGTTAATGCACTCGCCCCATTCCAGATCTGTATGTCATCTTATATTTCAAATAGAAGACTGTTGGCAGCAACTCACTGTGTGATTTAGTTTATAAATGCAGTTATGTGCAAATTCAAGATATTTGGGCAAAAAATACCTCTGTATGAGAATTTGTCTCATATTTATGCCATATGATAAGCGATATCACATGAGCAGCGAGTGCAATATCACACAAGTGCTGTTTTTGTCCCCAATAACAAGAGAGCCCTTTTTTTTAATACAATTCAGTAAATAAGAAGTTATATTTTGTTAACTTACATTTCCTGTTTTTGCTCAGTTTTGCAAATGAGAATATTACCTATAAAGCCACAGCAGAACTCAAACTCATATATGTCTCTTACAGTTATACAGCGATTATTAGTGTCTGAATTAATCTGTGTTTTGATGAATCATGTGAACCAATGATTCAGTGGCTCATTCATAAAGGGAGCCATTGACATCATTCCTTACATCAAGCCGTCTGAACGAATCAAATGAATGAATGACTCAATGACTTACTCATAAATAATTCACCAACATTTTCATAAAAAACAAACAAACAAAGGGATAGTTTGCCCAAAAAAAGAAAATACTTTAATCATTTACGTCCATGTTAGAATATTTGCTAAGCTACATGCTGATTGAAACTCTATTTCCATCCATTGTGAGTTGTGTTTCCTGTGTACTACACGTGAAGAGTGCTAGTTGTATGAGTCAGATGTCCTGTGTTGCGTGTTTCAAATCAGTCACTTATGTTCTTCCATGATTGTTAGGATGCTGCCTTGAAAGGTCCACTTTAGTTTAATATTGTTTGCATGTTCATTTAAATGTCATTTATATTTAATATGTTTGGGGCCACTCAGAGGATGTGTGAAATATCTATGAATTAATGTTTGCCACTGGGTCTTTAGCTGCAAGGCAACATAAGAGAGGTCATTATAAAGGTGTGTGTGTTGAAGGTTTACTTTACTGAGTTTCACAACATCTCTATGCAAACACTTTAGCAATCAGGGATGTGCAGAGAGTGTGTAATTATAGCTCTCTTTACTGCAGTAAATGCTTCCTTTTGCATCTTTGCTCAGTGTCAAAGTGAAACATGACTCATGAGCAAATATGAAAGTGAATTTGAATGTTAGAAAATTTAATATCCTTAGTGTATATTAGGGAATTGTTTTGCTGGCATATAGACAGGGAAAGAGAAAGTATCTCTTTTTCTTTTCCAGATATATGTTGGTGCTTTTCTTTTAACCTCAGAAAGACTTTTTTTTTTTTTTGCTCAGTAATCCAATGGTGGTCAAACATTGACTTTATCAGCTATGGATTTGGCAATTAATAACAGCCCTTTTCTTGCAAAGTATGAACATGGTTTGTGTGGCCTGCTGGTTGCAGATCTAGACTGCTAACCAAAATAAGTTGTAGGTTTGAAACCTGAAAATGCCTCTGAAATATGGGTGTTGTAGTTTAGTTGGGATAAAATAATCTGGTAAATGACAGCAACCTATAATTTTACATTTAATTTCCAAAATGTGCCAGAAACACAAAACATAACACAACAGAAAGCCATATTCTGATTCTGTCAATTACAAATTGGTTTCAAGTGTTTCCTTCAAGGGTTATACATTTACAGCATTCACGTATTTGAACAGTGTTAATATTTACATAATGCAGTTTTAACATTTCAATTTCTATGAGTTAATGAACTATGGATGATCTTGAATTATTTACAGACATGTATATTTATAAATTAAGGCTAACTTTGATAAATGCTGTAAAAAAAATGTATTGTTATTATTATTTCATGTAATGCAGATGCTAAGTTCATGATAAAATTCTGTTAACCAAGGTTCAAGATTATTGTTAATTGTTATTGCTTTCACTCCAGTGCTATTTTGTTTTCAAGCACCAATCATTTATTAGTGTCGGAAGTCATCTTGAAGTCTAGATTTGTTTCCTTTAGCAAAGATCCTTTAAGTGCTTTATTATATTTCAAGTGTACCAAACAGGCTATTGAGATTTTATATATAAATATGTACTTCTCACTCCTTTATTTACACTGAAAAGGAAATAAAGTAGATGTGAATAGGGCACTATAGAGTATAGGTTTTGCTGCTTTGTTTAAAAAAATAAAAGTACTACTGCTTTGCACATGGCTCACTGCATGTGAATCATTGTGTTTTGTCAGAACCTTCTTTTAAGTCCAATTTTGAACAAGCAAGGACCACTACAGTGTTACTCTGCACTTCCTCTCAGCTCTGAGAGTGCCTCTGCTCTATTGAAAAGCTTTCCCTTCTCAGCAGAGGTGAAATACCATTTGGCAGTGTCGTTACAGCAAGCCAAGCATTGCAGAATGACCTTGTCTGGCCAGTTTGGTGACATAATGGGAAGTAGGGGTGAGAAGAGACTGGATATTGCACCCTGTGGTACGGTAGATCAGAAAAAGAAGCTGTTTAATTTCACTTCCCTTTATTTTGGGTGGCAGCAATGGCCTGACACACACTTAAAAACACCTTTTGTGGTTTGGCTTGTCTTCCACAGCAAGACATTGGCTCCAGGATACATTTGGTGTCTGCGACTCTCTTGCTTAGCAGAAGCTGGTGTGTGAAACTGTCACTGCGGTTCACAGGGGGTTTCCATTTGTGGTGTCCCTGCTGCAACCTCTGCAAGCTTTCCGTCTTCTCCCTTTTGAGAAGTTGACATGTAATTCTAAAGCTTTAGACGATCTGATCTGCTCACTATTGGATATTCCCTTTACAGGCTAGGTTCTTAAAAAGTTACATAACTATCTTACTGTAGTCCATCGAGAATGAGACTCGAAGGAAAGGCGCCTATTACTCATTTAAGAAACATCTCAGAATCACAGGATCAGATTTGGGGAAAATCCCTAACACTCCAAAGGTGGATTTGTGTTATTATGTCTTGAGTAAACAAAGGATTTTTTTTAAGTGCCATAAAATCAAATTGTTATCATTTACACTATAAATCAGTGCTGCATTTCATCACATTTGGGATCTGTTTAATGGTTATAAAGTCAAAATTGATAGTTGCTTTTAAAGATTCTGCTTAAGTTGTGTACATTTATGTGAGAAAGACAAAATCCAGAACGTTTTGTTTGAATGTTTTTATCTTCTATGCAGGATGAGACTCATAAGCAAAATTGGATGAGGAATTTGCATTGAGTTGATATCACTTCACAAATTGTTTCATTACCTACAAGATAAAACTTGCAATGTGAAGGTAGAACTGTGTATTTGAAATAGCAGCAGTTATATGCACTTACTGGATAAAATGAGTTCATTATTAAAGATATGAAAAATTTTATCACAGTCCATTATTTTAACTCATTTATTTAGTTTTACTGGGTTTATTTTAGTGTCTCAGTGAGGAGATCTTTCTAATGATGTGACAATACTGTCTGATCTGTCTGATGCATTTGCTAATTCCGCATTTCAGAGAGTAAACATATTGGTTATTGTATCATCTGCAACAAGCTGTTATTGATATCGGAATTTTCACATCAGTGCATACTTTATGATTGTGGCTATTTTAACCTATCCAAACCCCTTGTACTCAGTGTGCCCTCATGGTTGATAAGCACAAATCTCAGCTGGAATGCTGTGACTGTTAACTGGGGTGAAAGTGATGTTGTGACCAATACATCCAGCTCTCATACTTTGTTTAAATACCTATCTTTTTCAACCTTTTTTTTCAGATCAGTGTGTCTCTTTGTTCAACTTTGATATCAGTGAAAAATGTTTCTTGAGCACAAAAAGTCAGCATATCAGAATGATTTCTCAAGGAACTTAAGGAGTTTTCCCAAGTACATGCATCTTTGTGTTTGAGGGCATTCAAATGCCAGTATGTAGGCTATGTATGTTTTGGCTTTGTGTCAAGAACCAGGCCTCAAGAGCTCAGACAGTTAATTAATGGCTGTACAATCATATTTTGCCACAGAGTCAAAATTACATCATGAACCCGACAGATTCAGACCTCAAACTAGGTTAAACAATTAATACTGTTTACTAGTACATACTGTATCGTTAAGAGTAAGCAATGCTGTTATTGATATAACAGTGTGTGTGTGTGTGTGTGTGTGTGTGTGTGTGTGTGTTTGTGTAAAGGCAGCTGGTTATTGATTTTCTGTTTGGATGTTTACCCTCATCTGTCAGAAAGCTTTGCAAGGGGTAAAGCTGTACAGACACAGACAGAGGAAAGTGGGAGCGTTTCCGAATGTGTCAAAGGCCCTCACATTCAGACAGGTCAAGGATGTCAGATGTTTATACGGAGAGCACAGCAGCTCCAAGTCTGAGAGAATAGTGTAGCATATATATATATATATATATATATATATATATATATATATATATTTGCTAACACCAGCTCCATGTGCTGTTACATCACACAGCTTTTCTATACCTTCCCCTTTGTTTACACACACACTGTCTCATGTGTCTGTTGTCTTCTTAAGGGATGTCCAGACATGCTTGTACTGGGGGGAGTAACAACCCTAAGACTGTCCCACTCTCACTCTCACACATATAAACAAACAAAAGACCCCCCCCCCCCCACACACACACACACACATCATGTTTTTAAGAATAAAATGTTAAATATATACATCAGGTGGATGATATATTGGCAAATCCTAAAAATATTGATAGGAATAAAACTATATTTAATGTGTTCAAGTTCTAATGAAGTGGAGATTTCCGGCTTAGTGCTTGATTTTAAGAAAACAGCCTTTATAGATATGTGTTGTAATTGAAATGCAGACACAAAAAGTTAAAGGGATAGTTCACCCAAAAATCTAAATTATGTCATTAATAACTTAACCTCATGTTGTTCCAAACCCGTGAGACCTCCTTTTATCTTCGGAACACAGTTTAAGATATTTTAGATTTAGTCTGAGAGCTCTCAGTCCCTCCATTGAAACTGTGTGTACGGTATACTGTCCATGTCCAGAAAGGTAAGAAAAACATCATCAAAGTAGTCCATGTGACATCAGAGAGTCGGTTAGAATTTTTTGAAGCATCGAAAATACATTTTGATTCAAAAATAGCAAAAACAAAGCAGTTTGTGATGTCTGGTTGGCGAACTAATCATTTGATGTAACCGGATCTTTTTGAACCAGTTCACCAAATCGAACTGAATCGTTTTAAACGTTTCGCGAATCCAATACGCATTAATCCATAAATGACTTTAGCTGTTAACTTTTTTAATGTGGCTGACACTTCCTCTGAGTTTTGAATTTTGGTTGAACTATCCCTTTAAATTGTAATAAAACAAACACTTAAATGTGTGTTTTGGTCTGAATGAAAACAACTTATAAAAGCAAAATTGCCCCAAATCCACCAGTACTTAAATTATCAAAGGTTTTGCATGCAGTTTTTATTAAACAGATTTTCTTAATGCAGGTGACTTTGTTTTAATATCTTTTTTTTTAAAGTTTGACCCTTACATTTTGCCTTTTGTTTTACATGTTATTTGATATTTTGCTTTCTAACACTGAAACTGAAGTGTCCAAATACTTTTGGGCCATTACTGAATTTAAGTTTTGGCAAGAAAATGTATTAATGATTCTGTTAGAAAGTTTAGGGTTTAATTTTGAGTATTTCTTCAAGTCAGAAGTGAATATATGATATATTAATTTTATAACAAACATGCTCATAAGGGACCAAGTCAGAGCTGTGCTGACTCTCAGTAGATTAGTTAACACTAATTTCCCACAGACAGACAGTGTGGGTATTACTTAATGGCTCCTGCAGGACCAATGTTCTCAAACTCTCTCCCCTAGAATATTACATGCACTACCCAAAGCACAATTTAATGTATTAATGAATTTATTTATTGGTCTGTTGGGTACATAAGCAGTTGTTGTGGAAACCATCCAGAAATCAAGCCAAGCCACATATCAAATCACAGTCATACTGACAAGAACATTTGCGTATACGTGCATCGGCAGACAGGGTGATTATTTTCCTTTGAGACTGAGCTGACACAACATAAATGGATTACTGCACTAATGGCCATGTGGTCTGCTAGCATTTGTACTTGCATTTAGTGTTGTGATCAATAAATCGCTCACTGATGTTTCTTTGTCTCCTTTCCCTCTCATTGTAGGATATCCATGAGCTCAGATTTACAGCATTACAGTTTCAGGATGCCGAATATAGGGTTCCAGAACCTTCCCCTTAATATCTACATTGTCGTCTTTGGGACGGCCATTTTCGTCTTCATCCTCAGCCTACTCTTCTGCTGCTACTTGATTCGGTAAGACCACCTGGTTGTTCAATGTGTGTGGCAGCAGAATGTGTTTGGACAAGCCTCAAAATGCCATACATTTGCTTTTTTATCCTCTTCAGCCAGTTACAGGGTTTTTAAAGTCTGATTTAATCTCTAAATATACGGGCTATAAAACGGAATTGTTGTAATTAAATGGCTAACACTCATTTAAGAGTAATTTGCATCATGATTTGTTTGCAAATTCATGAAAAAGGAAATCCACCCTGTATGAGTAAGTGGGTGTAGTCGGAAAGTGTGTTGTAGTGTGTTGCCATCAGGACTGATGTACGTCATTGAAGTCACAATTACACCACAAATATAAAAGTAACAGTTCTCTTTCATCTTCAAATTGTGTTTATACCATGTGAGGCAGCTTTTATCATGCTTACCTTTAAAGACTGAACCAAGTCTGAATTTCAGAGCCATGCCTTAATTATTAGTGGCTGCCTAATAAAGAAGTAGAGATAAAATGGCACGTTTTATTCATTTTGCTAATTTGGGAAGCTAATCCTTCACATTAACACAGTTTGTTGTTGTTTGTTCTAATAGAGCTGTTCAGTTTCATAATGGGTTCCCTCTGAAATGTTGGGTTTAGTTTTGGACTTATGAGTAAAATAGGGTCTGTTATTTTTTTTATTTATTATTATTCATTTATATTTTTTAAATACACATTAAAAGTCAATTCCCATGGGGAATTCCCAAATTACAGCCTTTCCAGGTTGGTCTACAAACCACATCTTGATGGCATGCTCGAACAGCTCGACTGCATAACAGCATTTTCATGGGGATGGTGTCTTCATCTTGTAAATGAAATCCAAAGCTTCTGAAATTCCTAAATAAGCAATGATCGGGACAACAAGGCAATTGTTTGGCATTTTGAAGGAAGATCATGATTACTTGTTGCAGAAATGGTTTTGTTACTTTTAATTTTTTGTTTGATGCACTAACAAAGATTTTCACAAAGAGTGAGAAGGTCAAACAGCACAGTTTGGAGAAGCTAAGAAAACTACTGACTTGATAATCTGAATTTAAAATAAAAATACCATTACAATTTTGCCCCCTGCTTGGATTTGGCTGGTAGTTTACTTGTAGATTGATATAAAGCTTCTTATTTTTCACAATAACGGAACCCAAAGCAGCTTATTTGCACGATCACAAATTAATGCATTTTCCATTTTCAACTACATTGTATCACACAATTCCCTTAAGTTAACTCTACAACAAATGCTTCACAACTTGAAGGACATATTTTTTTTCTACTTTTCAAGAGAGAATGAACCTGGCAATGAGCAAACACATAGAAATGGGAATATTTGGTTCTTCATGAAGCTTAAGGAATGCTTTTTCCTTCAGCTATTGAGCTGCTGTCATCTAGTCAGATTTCATGTCAGATTTGCACTGCCATGTGGTCATTCCTGGCAGCAGAGATACTGAAGCTTTAATGTGCAATTGTGTAGCATCTCTTACATAAGACAGTGAGAACCAGCAGCTCTTATCCAAATTCACACTAACCAGTGGGGAAGATGGTAAGTTCTTTCCTATTTAATATAAATTATTTCTGTTTTATTTGACTTTGCCTCCCCCTTACTGTATTTTCAAATGTTTACCTGTATTGATAGCCTTTTATATTCTTATATTAGTAGTACCAGTAAAATAACACTAGATTCTTGAATGAAAAACTGCCAGATTACCAAGTCATTTATAAAACAAGTTTGTATTTAGCCCAGATTCCAAGCTTCTAAAGATGCAGTCTCCCTTGCATGGAATTAGTTCACAAATTTTCATAACTTTCTCATGGAATTACCAGCAAACATTTGAGTATGTGTCCACTAAAAACATTTCAGGCGCACTTAAAAATGCATTAACATCGTTTTAATAATAATTAAATAAACAATGTCAAAATAACTGGTATTTAATTTAGTTGACTGCACAGGTACACATTTCACCTACAACATTTAAAAAAAAATGTTAGTGGGGCCACTGTACATCTAAACAAACAGCTCTGAAATATTTACTGTACATTACACCAGCAGGGGATAATGAAAATGACAACAATCGCAAATTCAGCATGTACCAAAAGAGTAGGCCACCATTTCAGATCAAAGCTGCCTAGCTGCATTTTCCACTACATTTTTATCTTACTATTTTTCACCTCCACATATAAATTCAGCACTGTTGAAACAATAGGGGAGAACGCAGAGTGCTTATGCACATCTTTTTACACCATTTAACAGTTGCTTTTGATAGGATGGAGACGTCCCTAATGAAAAGACCAGCTTATGTTGTGTTTGAATGCTGGTTACTAAATGGGATGTCTGTATGCTAGCGTAATTTTCCTCCCGTAGAACACAAAAAGATTATTTTTAAAGAATATCTTGACTACTCTTTTCAATACAATGCAAGTGAATGAGGACTGGCGCTGTCAAGTCAAAAATGGCAAATAATCCAACTGATCCAGTCATATTGATCCGGCCACTGTGCTAAACAGCTCACTAAACGCACATTTCAGCCATTTCTATACCAAACCTTCTGTATGGCTTCAGAAGACTTGGAATATAGTTGTTTGGACCACATCTAAGGTACGTTTATAGTTCTTTTATGTCTTTTATGAAACTTGAAAGCTCCAGTCCCATTTCATTGTGAATGCATTGATAAAGGCTTGAAAAAGTGTGTTATCAAAGAAATACCCTCTTTTCCAAAGAAAGAAGTAATATGGATGAGTAAATGATAACAGAATTTTACTTTTTGGTGAAACTAATTCTCCTATATAACTTAACTAGTTACCAGCTAGAAAAGCATGAAGTTAGTCTTTTCAGCAGGGATTTCTATGTAAAAGATGCTTTCCTTTAAACTGCTATTTTATCAGGAAAATCATAGACTGAATAAAGGACCATCGGATTGTAGTCGTGCAATTCTGTGGACATTCACAAAGATGAAGGGAGTCGTGAGCTCAATTGGACCTGTGTTATGGATGTCTTGATTGAGAGCAAACACATGCAGCCGCACGTAACATCCATGCACCAGCTCTGGCACATAAATGCGAAGCGCCCCTGTGACTTGTGAACACCAACATGGAGAAGAAAACAGCCGGGTGGGGGAGTGTTCGTCTGGCGCAGTCATCCTCATGGGAAGAAAATCACAAATTCACACACACCCATTCTGAGATTGAGCACTTACTGTGACATGTTAATAGCTGTACCAGCTATTTTACAATGCAGGGAAATGGTTATAAGGTGGTTTTCTACATGATTGACTGGAACACTAACCTAATGGTGCATGAGCAATCATGACTGCCTGTAGTTTATCTTGACCTAGCCAACCTCAGGAACAACACTTTGATTTTGGCCATGATTATGAAACATGAATATCTTCCTATTTTGAGTTCCCATCATGTTATGATCATATTTTTGCTTAGAAGAACGAATGGTCCTTGACTACTTTTACCCAGCCACCACAGACTTCAGGTGCTATTCACACAAAACACATTTTTGCATTCCACTTGACATCATTTCCATTGTTTTCCTTTGTAAATATGCGGCAGGCAGACATGTGTGACCACCTGCATTTTTTTGCAGTGTTTTATGCATGACATGGCATTCTAAAAATGCGTTGCTTAAGGTAAAAAAAAAAAAAAAGATGTTCCTTTTTTTTCATACCCGTGCCTTAAAAAAAACATTATTTTAAGGGGCCCTTTAGACGTCAACATTAGCACCCGGGTTTTGGGTTTGATTTGTTTTTGCATGCCAATGAGAATAAACAAAATTTTTCCTAAAATACCCATAAATCCCTCATCCTCACCCCAAAAGGGAGAATCTGCACCTTTACCTGCTGGTCTCTTACAGAATGTCAGTTCATCTCCTAGACTGTGCTGCCTGTTTTACAGGTCCCTCTCACTCTGCTGCGAGAGGTTAAGCTTACTTGTAATGGAGGTAAATTTTACAATACATGTCTCCAGTTTTCTCATATCTATCCAACTCTTTCTTCATTTGCTAAATCTTTTCTGAATGTATACTGTATTGTCTTTGATCAGATTGCAAGATACTGCAGTATCGTATGTTGTGTTCTTTTCCTTTGCACAGGAAGGAAGTTATATTGGTTGAAACTATGTCAAATCTTTCAGAGCATCTAAATGAAAAGGGTTCCAGCAAAACAAACATTCAAAAAAGGCCAAGATACCGTAAATGCCTTGTAAAGCTATTGGACTAGGACTAATGTTCTAACAGCTCTACAGACATTAACAAGTCGGTGTTAACAAATTAGAGGCTAAACATAGTGTGTGAGGCATTTGCTGATTTTCTTTAAATAGCCTTTTTCTTACACCAGAGACTCGATGCATTCCAGTTATTTTCTGCCAGAGTTTCTCTCTCACTTTCTCTCTCTGTCTGTGACACACACTTGCTCAAGTTCAAAATAGTGATAAATGTAGACTGTCCACTGCTTGGCTGCCTCCATTTCTTGAGATTATGCCAAGAGTATCGGTATATTGTTCTTTTAAATGGTTTGGCTCCAGTCAGACAGTCACACTCAGTAAAGCATTGCAGCTGTGTGAGAAGGTAGTATCTGGGTAGTTTGGTTCAGACAGGCTGTTAAAGTGTGGTCAAACATGATGAGACAATACAAGACTACTCTAGAAAGACTCTGAAGAGAGTTTTAAAATATTAAGGCAGCTCACAGCACTGCTAGAACTGGACGCAGCCAATGTCAAAAGGAAGATCTCTGAAAGTGGATGTCTCTGTGTTTAATTATATGATTAAGCTCATATATGGTGGATATAATTTATACTATACACTGACCGGCCACTTTAGTAGGTACACCTGTTCAATTGTTTGGTAAAACAAATTGCTAATTAGCCAATCACATGGGAGCAACTCAGTGCATTTAGGCATCCAGATGTGGTGAAGACGGCTTGCTGAAGTTCAAACCGAGCATCAGAATGGGGAAGAAAAACGATTTAAGTGACTTTGAACGTAGAATGGTTGTTGGTGTTAGATGAGCTGGTCTGAGAATTTCAAAAACTTCTGATGTACTGGGATTTTCACGCACAACCATCTCTAGGGTTTACAGAGAATGGTCCCAAAAAGAGAAAATATCCAGTGAGCGGCAACAGTAACTCAAATAACCACTCATTACAACCAAGGTATGCAGAATACCATCTCTGAACGCACAACGCATCGAACCCTGAAGCAGATGGGCTACAGCAGCAGAAGACCACACCAGGTGCCGCTTAAGACCACTTAAGAACTGGAGACGGAGGCTACAGTTTTCACAGGCTCACCAAAATTGGACAAACAGAAGATTGGAAAAAAACGTTGCCTGTTCTGATTAGTATCCATTTCTGCTGCAACATTCAGATGGTAGGGTCAGAATTTGGCGTAAAGAACATGAAAGCATGGATCCATCCTGCCTTGTTTCAATGGTTCAGGCAGGTGGTGTAATGGTGTGGGGCATAGTTTCTTGGCACACTTTGGGCCCTTTAGTACCAATTGAGCATTGCTTCAACGCAACAGCCTACCTGAGTATTGTTGCTGACCATGTCCATCCCTTTATGTCTACAGTGTACCCATCTTCTGATGGCTACTTCCAGCAGGATAATGCATCACAAATCTAATAATAGATAATGCATGTCACAAAGCTCAAATCATCTCAGACTGGTTTCTTTAACATGACAGAGTTCACTTTACTCAAATGGTCTCCAAAGTCATCAGATCTCAATCTAATAGAGCAGCTTTGGGATGTGGTGGAACGGGAGATAAGCATCATGGACACAACTGCGTGATGCTATGATGTCAATATGGACAAATCTCTGAAGAATGTTTCCAACACCTTGTTGAATCTATCCCACAAAGAATTAAGGCAGTTCTGAAGGCAAAAGGGGGTCCAACCCAGTACTGTCAAGGTGTACCTATAAAAGTGGCCAATGAGTGTATATGATTATCAGGATGACAGGGGCAATGCCTTTTGGGTCGTGAAGAACACAATTTGTCAAATTGTGGTTGAAAAATAAGGTTTAGGCATGTGTTTGCCATAAACAGCTGGAATATATAAACTGAGGTCCAAAAGTGAATACAATGCATTTATCAAACCCAGAAAACCCTTTGAAAACATTGCCATGTAAAGTGGTCTTTAATTAGTCTGTTTTTTTTTTTATCATGGTTCAAGTTGATCTTGGTCTTTGTTTATATATAGTTTGGTATTATCAGTGACTCTCCAGCACAGGTTTATGAAAATGTTGACACACTCTGAACTAAAACAAAGATTTCCTTTGTCCAGGTTACGGCACCAGGCTCACAAAGAGCTCTATGCATACAAGCAGGTGAGCTGCTGATGTATCTGTATTGTGTAAATGTACATTATTTACCGTATGATTCAGTTTGGGTGTGAATGGGAGTGTTGCAAACTGATAGTGTTTTTTTTTTTTTTTTTACAGGTTATTCAAAAGGAAAAGGTCAAAGAATTAAACTTGCATGAGGTGAGATTTTCATTTATTTAATGATTTATTGTGACCAATCATGTTATTCATTTTCTCAAAGAAATTGTAAAAATTGTACAACACTGTTGAAACACTGGTTTTAATCACTGTCTGTTCACCGTTGTAGCCTTTTCTCGTGTTTTTGTATTTTGAGAAAGTCACATGTTCAAGTTTAACATTGTCACCCTAATTGACATTACACTTGTAACCACAGTAGCTGTCTGTCATTATATTAATGAATATCAGTTACACTTCTCAGTAGATACAGACTGTTAAACCTGCCTATGTGCATGAATGCAATGTAATATTTCAACCAAACAGCTATTTTTTTCCATTTGTTGGAATACTCGGGCTTGTGTAGCATCTGGCTTATTTTTTTATTTGTATTTGATACAACAGCACTACAATTGCAACACAAACAAAACCGTTAGTAACATATTATCTTGGAAAGGAACAAAAAATTCTCCCAGCTACTTCATTTTTTCTAGTACATAAATTGTCATTGATATTAACAGCACTATTAGTGATTTATATTAGTCATATCTTTTGAAACACACCTGAAAACGATCAGAACTGCCCTGAAGTGCCAAGCAAATGTCAACTGCACGCAGTTTTTATGGTATTCCGCATGTTTTGTTGGACTTTCCGTGCCAGCAGTCATGGGACGCAATTGTCGGACTCAAGGTTTTATATTTGATATTTCATAAATACACTGTAAAAAAAAGAAAAGGTGACTTAACTTAAAATTACAAGGTAATTTGCTGCACAGTTTTTTTTTCAGTTTACTCAACTTTTAAACGAACTAGTTCACTTAACTCAATTATCTGAGTAAGGTCACATGTCTTCCAACTTAAGATCTTTTGTTCAGCTGATTGAGTTTTTATAGTTAAAAAAACTTTTATGTAATTTCAACTTTTAATATTATTTTCACTTGACTTAAAGTATGTTCAATTGACTAAAAATGTGTTTTTAAAAAGTATCACAAGGTTAAAAAAAACTACTACATGCTTGATAAAAAAAAACCTTCAAAGTGCTGTCTCATTAAACCTGTCCTAAATACTTTAAATGTTCTATGTTTAACATTTTAAATTGTTAACACAAAACATGTTACAAAACGAGCAATATAAGTGCAAGTTAAAGGAGTATGCTGACTTTTTGGGGCTTTAGCATATTCACCGTATCCACCACAGTTAGGGTGAGGCTCCTTCGTCTGTTCGGTGTTGGTTCACTTCATTGCACATGCGCCAATTTCATGGTCGTTACAGTGTGCATGCTCCAACCTCCAACCCAACTTGTATGCTTGTTAACTTGAAATTACAAATTGAATTTACAATCAATTCTAGGTTGGTCCAACGATTGTTGAACCAACGTCTTTTCACTAGTTATGCCAACATTTTTGCATTTAATTGTCCAGTTAACTAAAATATAATCATTAGTCTAACTTTTTGTGAGTTGGATTTTTTTACAGTGTAGCTTTGGGGAAACACTTTAGTCCATGTGCCTGATACTGGCTTTTTATAATTTGCAGGTGTTCCCATTTTTTGTTAGGTAACAATATCTGTTAACCAGGCTAATTTGATTATGCTTTAAGCGAGCAATAAGGGCTTAGTTCTCTCAGTTATTTTTAAATGTATTTAAATCCATTCCACCATAAAATTTGGACCATTTTACTACAAAATTACAGTAGAAATGTGCAAAATATATATTCTAGTATATATGCTATTTTTTCCTTATCTGTAGTTTAAACTAGAGCATATTGGAACATTGTTTATAAAATAATTTGACAGCTGTAATGGTACCATGTAATACGCATTTTTTAAATCTACATTGATACTGTTCAGTTTAACAGTACACATGCATGAGAGATTCCCCACCCACCCAAACCCCCATTAGTTTAAAAGGTGATCTGGCTACAGTTGAGTTCGTAAGCTGAATTACACTGCTTCACACCACTGGCTCTATCCATGATCTATTAGATGCAGTTTGAAATGAAGGAATATAATCTCAGCTCTCAAAACATTAAGTACCCTTCCTATAATGTGATTATACATATATACACACACACACACACACACACACACACACATTGTACGGTAGAGCTTGTGCATGGATGATTGACGTGCAAACACACTGGTGCAGAAATCTAGCACATGTGCCAGACGGTTGCCAAGATATGGATCCTCAGTTGGCAACCAGTGACAACAGCAAGGACATAAATATCACATCATTTTGTAAGATTTATTTTTCATAATTGCACTGCAGTGAAATAGTTGCAATTAAAACCACATGGTTTGTGTTTTATTATACTTTTATTATACTTGGCTCTCTAGGTGAGAGATCAAACAAATGAGAGCGGCGGTGTGAAATGGACTTAGCAGTACTCATGTCCGTATGGTAAAAAAGACTCCTGGCAGTCATATTTGAACTGCAGTGGTGGTCTGTTCAATTCAGAAACCCAGCAGACAGGAGAAAAAGAGAGCGAGGACATTAATAAAACAGAAATACATGATGATCCATGGTAGTTTTATTGAGTTTTTCATTAATATTGTGAATGAGATTTTTAAATATTGTCTGTTTTCATTTTAAGTTTAGGTAATTTTGTTGTGCGTTATGTATTTTGTTTCATATGGATGTACTATCTGTAAGTGTTTTATATTTTATTTCAGTTAATGATCATTTTATTTCAGGTAACTTTTTTTTTTTCTGTTTTAATCTTAGTTCTAGTTTTAGTTCCTCTTAATATCCATTATGAGAATGACACTGGTCTGGCTGAAAGATTTATTATAACCAGACTGGCCTTGGTTGGAGTATAAACAATAATAGTGAAAGAAATAGTAGCATCTGTTTTGAGCAGGATTTAGCTACATGTTTAGTGCTGTGAGAAACATTCTGTCCCTTGTTGGCCTGTTAATGCCATTCTTTCCTCACAAAAGCCAACAGTGTATATTCAGCAGACAATCTCTTGCGAGACGTGTGCTTGCAGTCTCGCTGGTCTCAGACAGAGAACCATTGTGTCTCGATTAATTTGCCAGCTACCCTCAGCTCATGGTCAATGACACCTAAAGCACTCGGGCTGTATACAGAACGATATCTTGTTTTATGATGCACACAGAACAGTAAATAACTGTTGTGACCGATACCCATGTGCCCCGGCACATTTGTCTGAAACCACTTGTCTTCTCTTAAAACTGGTACTGTGCATTTCCCAGCACCCTTGTTTGCTGTCAGCAAGGTTAATGAAATATTTACTTTGTACACAGTTCTGGAAGATGTCCTGGATAAAAAGAGCTATGAAACATACTGTCCCTTGTATTCTAAATTATTACAGAAAGGTATTATAATTGTATGTATATTGTGAATTAAAACTTTGTCAAGGCTGTATGATTTATTCTAAATATTCAGAAAATTCTAAAAAATAAAAAAGTGGCAGAATTTCTCTTAAAATTTACAGATTTAGCTTAATGTAAATGTACAGTAAATAATTAAGTCTATTTTTTCAGTGACAAAATTGTCTTTTTAAGATGGAAAATAAAATGGAGATACATTTTTTCAGAACATTATTTAGATATTTGTAATTTTTACATTTTAGCTTAATATCTTTACCATGGTACAGCTTGTCTTTCTGTTTGGCTTTTCCTCAGTTGACTTTCTCATGTTCAACTACTGTAGATGTTAGCCCTTGGCCTTATATGGAATAGCCAGAGTATTTTGCCTACCTCCAGATTACATCACTATTTATATCCAAATTAATTAAACAAAGAAAATTAGATTTAGCTAAATATTGAGGTTGGTACCTTGGATGTTCAATCAGATGTCAGGGATGTCTAGTCCCACCCCTCTGGCTCCACAGCTCTGGATTTAGACATGTTAGCCAGCAATCAGAAAATGCTGCATTTCAATGGATGTCCATGAAAGGTTTTTGTCATATCTGCACCCCCAACTGCTACACTTCACTGCTAGATTACAAAGGAAAGGTCTTGAGTGTAGTCCATTTGATGGCTTAAGATTGAAAAGCCTTAAAAGAAATGGTATGTCTATTATAAAGTTGTAGGTTAAAATCTTCACAAGAATACCGCATTACAACATATATTCTGGTCTCACTGATCTTTGAAGGATATATCATCCATTTCTTGTAATAACATGCTGAGTGTATTCAGTGGAAATGTTTTCTTCATTGAGGGCAAATTAGTTTTTATTTCAACATTTTATCTGTGTTCATGGGAATGTATTGTTTTCTCTCCCCAGATTTGTGCGGTGTGTTTGGAGGAATTCAAGCAGAAAGATGAGTTGGGAATCTGCCCGTGTAAACATGCCTTTCACAGAAAGTGAGTACCCTGGCATATGTTGTTTTCTAAAAAGAGGAACATTTCTGCACCGCTAGCTGCACCAAACAGTTTTTGCAGTCTGTTTATTTGAGCGACTCTCCTGGGCCAAAATGAACATTGGGGTCTGAGGTTGGACCACCTGTCTGATGAACCATGGCAGACGTGTAGTGTGTACTAAATTCAATGAAATCCAAATGTACAGTGTAACATTGTTTTAAATGTGCTGGATAACTGTAATCTGCCATTGATCTATTTGAAATGTCTGACTCACCCATCTTCTCTTTCGCCACTTTGTGAAACATTTGCACTGAGTTGTATATCAGAGTAAATGTCAGAGCAGTGCTTGGACTCTTATCAAAGGGGTGGGCAACTCCCTGTTCTTTATAAACATATCAACATTATAGTTTGCTTCTATGGGAATCCAGACAATTTTTAGCTTAAATGGGTCGTTGAAGTGAAGCCATATATTACACGGTAAACTGGTAAAATGATAGTAGTTAATTATTTAATTAATACATTTGTATTTGTGAATACTTATCACATGATACTTTAGAGGAGACAAAATGATACTTAATGCAACAGATTTGAGCTAGTAATAAAGGACCGAAAACCTTAAAGAAGACAAAAAAAAAAATTTAAACTGGAAATATAAATAATTATTAAATGTTCAGGATAATTTATAAAATAATAATAAATATAAATAATAATAATAATAATTGTTGTTGTTTGAATGTATATTGATTATAATGGACTGTTATTGAAATACAGAGAGGTATTTCTAAATCGGTTTGATTCATTTGTGAAATAAAAATATTAAAACTTAAATAAGTATTCTATAATATTAATACAAATTATAAAATGGATAAAATTCCTAAAAAAGAACCCTAAAGGCTTCAACATCCCGAATGTGTTAGTGGTAAATAGGGACTTCTGTATCATAGATCTGTTTGTGTACCTGATGGGACCAGCACGGCCTAAAATAGAACTGTGCTTGCAGTGAATTATTTATCAGTGCAGAGATGGCAAAATCTCACTCAGACTAACCCGAGATTCATTCTCACATTCCACATGGGAAGAGAAGACGCATAACCAGCTCTGAGATCATATGAGCTCACTTTAGTCTCGCTATCAGTAGCATTATTGGTAGTTTGGGTTAGCAGTGTCTCTTGATAGTGGGAAACTCTGTTGTGATCTTGGAAATTTTGGGACAGATTATTTTCTAGTTGGCCATTCATCTTCTAAATTCTCTTTGTATCTCTCTCAGGTGCCTTATTAAATGGCTGGAGGTGAGGAAGGTTTGCCCGCTGTGCAACATGCCCGTCTTGCAGCTGGCGCAGCAGCAGAGCATGTCCGAATCTGTGCCCCCATCGCAGCAGCCTCTGCCCGGAGTGGAGAACCTGGTGTAGCCCCTCCTGTTTCTCCTAAAAACCACCACTACCTTCACACTCACTCCTGTACAGGTACACATTCATATCCAAGGACAGAGCGCAGGATTCGTGCCTGGAGCCACGGTGACCTGTGACCTGCATATGTTCATGTCCTGCCTCGGTGGTTTTACAAAGGATTTTTTTTTCTCCAAATTACAAAAATAGATGACTTCCAGTGGGATAATGACAAAGAATTGAGTTTACATGGCCAAGCCATGTTTAAAGTAACAGTTCCACACCAAAGCACTTTTTTGAGGACACCAGTAAGAGGCTAATAAAAGACAAGGACTAAAAAAAACATAACATTAAAACGCATTAAGAAAAACTTTTTTTTTTAACTAAAGGTTTTTTGTTTTTTTAACTAGCACTTTACACAAAACTCAATCCTAGTTGCTTGTGATAGTAGCAAGATCTTGTTTTATATTTTATGACTTCAAACTTTTTTTTTAGAGCCACAGAGCAAACCATTGCTTTTATTTTCATTAGAAAGGGTTACATTTATACTGTATATTAAAGGGACAGCAGCTCTCCAGTGTGTATATGTTTGTTTGCGTGAGTGTTTATGTATTAACAGTCAGTGGAATGGCTGTTTCGCTAGATACAATTCATTGTGACCTTTAGCTGGTGGCCAAAACAAATGTGAACGCAGAGTTTGTCTTATTAAGGTCAGGATGTGACCTAACAGTATTTGATCTGTGTTCTGTGGATGTCTTTATATTTGAAATGCTTTTTAACTGAGGGCTGTGTTAAATAAACACACACACACACACACATCTGTACCTTTTGATTCAAGGCCATATTTGATGCGAAATAAATACTGAAGCAAAATACACGTTATTGTCTAAATAACAAAAGCATTATATACTTATAAATAAATAAATATATAGATATACAGTGTAAAGATATACACAACTCGTTTTTTTTTTTTTGCACCCCTGACTTTGGCTTCAAGTTTTGCAGATGTGTTACAGAGTTGAAATAGGTGCAAATTAAATGAGGCGTTTAATCAAATTTGAACAAAATGTCCCAAAGTATTGTTTGTCTTTTTATAAATTATTGCATAAATCTGGGGCTTTATGCCCCAGGTACTGTTGAGTATTATATTTTCTTAGTTATTACTTATCTCCCATGAAGCCTTGGCTCTATGCATTGCAGCCTGTGTGTGTGTGTGTGTGTGTGTGTGTGTGTTTGTGTGTCTGTGTATGTTCATACTGGCTCTCATATTGTGCTGCATAGCTTTCTGAAAATATGCTTGGCAAAAAGCTCAGATCTGTCTCCAACAAATATTAATGAATGAAATGGCGCAGAGGCAAATCAAACAAGACATGCAACAGAAACAAACTCCGATTTGACCTGAAGCTGCAGACACAATCTAGTAATCAGTCCAGCACAACACCGAATCCTCAGCCATTAAGACCAATGACCAGCAGGTGGATTCAGTCAGCAGGAAAAGCCGTTCTTTATTGTCTGTAATATAATAGAAGCTCTGGCTCTTTCCTGCTCTATTATACAGCTATTTTGCAGGGTCTTCTATAGGGTCAGGCTGGGTCTCTGTGCGCTCCAGGTTAAGCCATTCTAGAAAGGAAATATGTACATTATTAGACATATGGGCTGGCCACAACACCAGAAATGATGCCAGATGTGAAAACTTCTTTTTGATGCCAAGTAGAATTATCTGACACAAGTAATGTTTTATCTAAACCCAAACTAAATCGGCACTGGTTTGGTTTAAAGTGCTGTCTGGTCATGGACTACTCATTCATTGCCAAGCAAACTGTCCACCACGTTCTGCAATGTGTCTTTGTGTTTTTAAGCTAGATTCAGATTGTAAATTAAGTTGAGCTTATATATTGTATTTATTTTTATTTTTTTTATATAAATTGCATTTGCTGAGGGTATGAAGAAATTAAAATAGGTTTCTTTCTTCTTCTTTTTTTCTTTTTTTGGTACTGTCTTAAATTGTAAAACACTGAGGATTTCTTTTAGACTTGTAATTCCTTATCATGGACAAATATTGTTGAGTCCTAAATTAGGATCTCTCCTTCATCTCTTTGGTGTTTGTAACACAGCAGGTCTTAAAGACTCACTCTGATCACGAATGTATGCATATAGAGAGCTGAGGTTCATCCGTGTCAATATAATGTGAAAGTAGTTATGCCTAAAATCACGAATTACATTACTGCACTTTTTCATATTCTTCGATTTTGGTGGTATTGGTGCCTCTCCATTGAGGCTGAACTGAAATGGGGCAGAAAAAAAAATGCTTTCTTATTTATTGTGTGCTTGTTTTAAACCCATAACATTTCAGTTGTACTTTCTAACAGCTCTTAGATAGTGCTAATGCAGATTAGGGTAAGAAAAAAGGCTTTGTGGACACCGTTACAATCTACTTCAATTTGAAAACATCTAGAAAACTGGTCAAATTAGTGTGTTTCTACAGGAGTGTTAGGTTACATTTTTGCTTAATATATTCAAACTAATGTTTTGTACTGATCATTATTGAAAGTGCCACATCTTGTTGACCAATTGTATTTTGAAAAGGCAAAATAAGGATTTCAGATCCAACTTTGCAACTTGTTTGTTCCGAGCAGGCTTTGTAGAGATAAAGATTTTATTGTAAGTAAAGAAGACTGTTTGGGAAGATATTGGCAGTATTTCTTTTTTAAAGTAGTAGTTATTTTATTGAATGTTTTCAAGAGTCACTAAGGCACATGACGTAATAAAAAAAAAAAGAAAAATTAAATACATGAATACTATCAAAACTGAACTGCCAATACATCAACTATCCCAAAGTCATTGTTAACCACCGTGACAATGCGACATGTTCTTTAAACTTCTCACACCCCTTCTTTGCCTCATTCAGAGATGACCTAATCTTGCCCCACCCCTCATTATTGTGACCTCACAGATGTAAACATGAGCCCCACCCCTTCTTACCACAGTCTTTTAACACTGCTAATGTTTGTGAATTTCACAAACATGTTTGTAAAAGTAAGAATTCTGCAGCAGAATATTTTCTGTACAGTTTTTGTAAACTATATTTTTGTATATTTAATCAACATTTCAAAGAAAATAACTGCAAAGATGCTTTTTTTTTTGCTAATTTTGTGTTATGTTCATTCAAACATGTTGCATGTGACTGACTTGAATTGTAAATAAAGTTGCCAAGTTTTTGGAATAAAGAATATTTTTTGTCATTCTTGAAATTGGAGGAGGGGGACCCTGCAAGATCAGCATTACAATAAACAGGTAAGAGTAAAGTGGATAGTTTTACTTTGAGCAAGAATTAAAATCAAATAATATTTAAACAAATAGCAGCTCTTCTTTGACAGAGGCCCTCAGCTCATCTTCATTTTTTGGTCTATTGCTTCTCATTTTCCTTGACAAAATTCCTTGACATGTCTATATGCCTTGACCCCAGCCTCAGTCCATTCCTTGTGAAGTTCACTCAAAGTCTTGAATCGATTTTGCTTAACAATCCTCATAAGGCTGCGGTTCTCTCAGTTGGTTGTGCATCTTTTTTTCTTCCACACTTTTTCCTTCCCCTCAACTTTCTGTTAACATGCTTGGATACAGCACTCTGTGAACAGCGGGCTTCTTTGGCAATGAATGTTTGTGACTTACCCTCCTTGTGAAGGGTGTCAATGATTATCTTCTGGACAACTGTTATATCAGCAGTCTTCCCCATGATTGTGTAGCCTAGTGAACCAAACTGAGAGACCATTTTGAAGGCTCAGGAAACCTTTGCAGGTGTTTTGAATCGATTAGCTGATTGGCATGTCACCATATTCTAATTTGTTGAGATTTCATCACTGAGCCAAAATCATCACAATTAAAAGAACCAAATACTTAAACTACTTCAGTCTGTGTGTACTGAATTTATTTAATACACGAGTTTCACAAATTGAGTTGAATTACTGAAATAAATGAACTTTTCCACGACATTCTAATTTATTGAGATGCAGCTGTATTTATATATTTGCTTTGAAACCAAATGAATTTGACTTGTCATGTAAGAAAAAAACAAAACAGTGTTTCACGTCTATCACTTTTCTTAATTGCGCTTATTTTAATGACAGGAAGGTTTATTGGCTCTTTATAAACAACTGAGAGGGCGTCAAATCTTAACTTCATGTATACCTTTTTCCCCCTTTGGACCATTTGAAGAAATTTGTGACTGATTAAAAGTGTTGACTTTTATTTAAAACTATGTCGTCTGTTTCAGACACTCTCTCTGCGATGCAAGTCATTAGATGATTTATACATTCTACAAACATCTGGTTATATTCTGCATACGTAAGCTTTATGTAGCCTATATCAGCATGTACCAGAATATTCTCTTGTGAATTTAATGGAGCGGTAAAGATAATAATTCAATTAGATTTTTGTTTTGCACAGGCAAGTACGCCTCACATTTTAATCTAAAAATGTAAACATCTAGTTAAAATCGAGGCGACTCTTTGTCCGAAAGGCCATGAAACCTGTATTTACTCTCTTCCAGCCTACTGACCCACTAACTCTCGACGTGTCCCCTGTGCTGATAAGAAGACAGGAGAGAAAAAGCTTGTCTGTACTGTACACATGCACTCAAAACATATACTGCTATCCGTTTCTTTTCTAAGAGAAGACTGCTCCTGAAAACACATGTAGGCTATTTGTATCACACACAAAAACTTCTTCAGGCTCTAAACTCATGCCTGATGTTAGTGATAAAACAATGTTTATAGATAAACAGTAATGTATGATATACTTGATGTAGGTGTAACTAATAACCTTGAATCATTTACTAAAGCAATTAGGAAAGACAGGCCATGTTGTTTTTCACTTGCTTCCACAGTGCACTACTGACATCTGGTGGACATGCTGTTTTTATTTAGTCTTTAAAATCAGTTGTAGGCCTATTGAAACCTAAAAATATATGTAAAATGTAAATTACTTACATTTTAACAACTAAAAATGTGCAAACACAACAATGCACTATAAACAATGATCAGCCCTTGGCGAAAATACTTATTAGGCTACTTTTACACTGTGCATTTGTGTGGGTGTGTGTACGGCAAAATGTTTTTAATAAGAAACATTTGTTGCCGACGATTTGGTCCAAATATAATAAAAGCACCCTAACAATACTGCCAGAGGACACACTTCACACCCCATTTCTTCACTTTTTACTGCCCCCCCCCCCCCTGTCTGTCTTAGAATTGACTTTACGAAATGTTTAAAACGTAAAAATTTGTGCTTCAAGGGTATATTCTTCATTCCCAATTAGTATGAAATACTTAACCTAAAGGCTGCATGCAATACAAAAATCTCTTTAGACAATATAAGTGAATGTATCAGATTTTTATTATAACTCATAGAATATGCCTGGAACAAAATGGCATGAGATTCTGGAATGTAAACAATTCCATCACACTTTTATATTCAACTTTTTGCAAACTGGGATAACCCATCGAACAGACAATAAGGAATGTTAATTAGCAGGCCACAAAAATACAGGAAAAAAAAAGGTCTGCAGTTTGTTCCCACAAGCAAGAAAAGAGTTTAATAATGAACATTTTCCAATAAATATTAACTAACTTCGGGTGATGAATTGCGTTCTTGTGCAACGGCAGAGAATGTGCATTCATTAAATAACTTCAATGCAATCTGTTGGTATAAAAAAAGCAGCACAATTCAACTTATGTTGCCAGAAGATGTTTGAGGTTATGCATGAAAGCAGTTCAGACAGATGGCATAAAATACAATCATTCAAACGAGAGCCAAGAGGTAGACTAATGACAAGCCAAGAAGTATCATGGCTAAAGAACAGCACAGCACAGAGCTGCACATTGGAAAAGCAAAATCTCAATATCGTGACATCAAGGACTGAATGCCATATTAATGGACAGACTAGCAGAAATAAAATAAAACTGATAAATGAAAGGCATTAAGATGTACTATACGTGGTTATTATCATTCCAGGGCTATGGAGTTTGAATATGGCTGTTAAGATTGTGAATGATGTTTTATCTTACACCATGTCGAGTCCACTAAACATAACAGAACAAAAAGCTGATAATATTCCACTATTAATAAATCATCTGTTTGTCTATTCGACTTACTTGCCAATGACGAGGTCATTGATTTGATGGTTACAATTACAGCTACACATGAATAGTCACAACATCTGGCACCTAACAATAACAAACACCAATATAACTGATTGATTCAAGAAGTTCTGGTTAGTGGTACAGAAACAATGGTTATGCTTACAAAAAAAAAAGAAAAAAAAGTATATTTATCTTTTTGAGTGCTTCAGGTCTTCTGTTAAAGTGGCATTCTGTAGACATGAAGACAAGTTTCAATCGATCTCAAAATCTGTCTTGTTTATGGTAATCCATCCAGATGCAAGTTTGGGTTGGTATAGTTCAGAATCGTTTTAGGCTATTTTTAGTCAAATAAAATTTCATATTCAAAGTGCTCAGTCCACACACTATTACCCAGCATGTCATCATGTTCACCACTTGCTTAAAGCAAATAAAAAAATATTAATGTTGCTATTTATTGTTATATTGCAGGTTAATGCTATGCATTAAATAAGACCACTGAGAGGGTTTCATAAAAAGTCACTAAAACTATTGAACGGACTGATCACATGATGAATGGGAAGCTGATAGTCTTCTGGTGCAAAGCTTAGGAAAAGAGGAATTGCACATTAATTATATGAAACCAACCATCACAGAGCAGTGGAAGTGCTCTGATAAAAAAAAAAAAAGAAATGCATTTACATATGTCAGATTCTTTAAAAAGACTCGACATTAAAAAATACAAATAAAAAATCAACGGCTTAAGTAGCAGTTCATTTTTATCATCATAATGCTGCAACGGTTGCTCAGTCTAAAAATTAAAGGCAGCAAGCAATAATCCAGAGCACTCAGATCTAATAATCTAATAACATCTACAGCAGAACACTTGAAAAGGCAACATGATATATATATATATATATATATATGTGTGTATATATAATGCTTTAGCACAAACATGCCATCATCATAGACATCTTTTTATAGAAATAAATAGTTGAAATAAATTGCACTCTGTTTTTAAATTATTTCCATCTCTATAGGACTCTGATACACATTCAATATAAAGCATCTATAATACACAGCATACTGCAAATTCAATATCTTTGAACTCTGAAAGTCATCTGGTCAGTGTGGCCACCACACCGGAAACCATTTGTGGGCGGATATCCTTGAAACACTGCAGGTTATCTCTTTCCTTAAGTTACATTTGAAATATTTACACAGTTTGTAATTCCTTCCTATAGAAACAACATATACATACAGTTTTTCAGCAGACGAGTGCCAACACACTCGAAACATCACTGTGTGGCATTGTGGGTAGAGTAGGTTACCCTCTCCCACTTCTGCAGTTTCTTTCTTGAAGATGGTTTTGCAGTTTCCATTCTGGTCCACATTGTCTCATTTTGAACAGCCATCCTAAAATAAACTCGAGCAGATTTTGTGAACACTCCTCTCATCTTAATTCAAGCCCCATATTGTGTTTTAAGACAGGAAGTAGAACGTTGCACTGTAGAAGTGCTCGCCTTGACTAAAGCACTTGGAGTAGAGCGTTTGGACTGTGTGATTTCAGCTCAGAGACTGGCCAAGGGGAGCAGCAATGCATGATGGGTAAGTGGTACAGCACCGAGAGCAGTCGAGACCAGTACTTGCATCAGTATTATTGCATTAGTATGTTTTTATTTTATTATTATTATTTTAAAGAAACTTGATGAGAATGCTATATTCTAGTTCCCTTTCAGTCGGTCACATTCGACGTTACGAATGGGGGATCTCGCCCGAGAGCCCAATCACCTTCGAGTGGTACAAAACGAGCCAATGGTACACAAAGTACCTTGGTCTGCGGGATTTGCATCGCGAGCTCCGCCCCGCAGAGCGGGTAAATAAGGAGCAACGCGAACAACTCGCATTCAAGCTTTCGCTTCGGAGCCGAGCACATCGTGTGCTGCTTTCACCGGAGTGTTACAAGCAAGAGTCACTGGTGTTGGTGTGACGGCGCGATTCAGCAGTTCGTCTGGGTCTCCCGCGTTCCCCTGAGCGCTTCAACACCTCAGAAAGAGCAAATTTCTTTCACAAAAGAGATACGGGCCGATTTGCGTCTTTATAAAGATGTCACTTCGCCCGTGTGTTTCTGGGTGCGGTCGATACATCGCTCCTCGTGACAGCCACGATCGTTGTGTCACGTGTCTGGGCTTCCAGCGCGCTGCGACTGCGTTTGTGGATGGCTCATGTTCTCATTGCGGGGACATGACTATCTCGGCGTTGAGATCGAGACTCGATTACCTTAAAAGGTATAGAGTCCCCTCTGCCACACCCCGTTCTAGCTCTTCTTCTCGTAAGAGGGCTACTTCGGCTGGTGGCCAGGGTGATCTGAGGGTTACTGTGCGGGCTTCCCGACGAGCGAACCTCCTCAGGCCACACCCCACTCACATACGTCGCAGCCGGTCAAGTTTCCGGATGAGTTTGCTGGACCCTCTCAGGCTCCTGACATCTCATTCGGGGCTAGCGGAGAGAACCGCATCACAAGGCGGGCTTGAGTCCTCGGGAGATGAGGATTCGGGTGTGTTGCCTCCCTCGGGAGTGCCAGCGTTGTCCGAGTCCGTTCCTGAGCTGACGGCCGTGCTTTCCCGGGCAGCGGAGAGCATCGGGCTTGAGTGGAATCCTCCGTCCTGTCCCGAGCGCTCGAGGCTGGATGATGGTTCCTGGGGCTGCTCATGCGGATCGCCAGCACCCCCCTCTGGTTCCTTTCTTCCCGGAACTGCACCAGGAAGTAACCAGTTCATGGAAGGCACCTTTAACTGCCCGAAACCGTTCCTCCGCCTTCACTGCCCTCGATGGCGGGGCGGCCAAGGGGTATGCTGGGATTCGCTGGAAGACAGCCATGTGGCATTTTGTAAGGGATCACATTCGTAACGTCGTACGTGACCGACTGAAAGGGAACGTCTTGGTTACGTATGTAACCCTCGTTCCCTGGAGGAGGGAACGGAGACGTTACGTCCCCTTGCCACATTGCTGTTCTGCTGAACGGCCGGGTCACTGGCTCGACTCCTCAGCGAAGACTTGAATGCGAGTTGCTCGCGTTGCTCCTTATTTACCCGCTCTGCGGGGCGGAGCTCGCGATGCAAATCCCGCAGACCAAGGTACTTTGTGTACCATTGACTCGTTTTGTACCACTCGAAGGTGATTGGGCTCTCGGGCGAGATCCCCCATTCGTAACGTCTCTGTTCCCTCCTTCAGGGAACGAGGGTTACATACGTAACCAAGACGTTTCTTTGTATGACTGACTTTCAGGTAAAACACATTTAAGTGCTTTAACATTCATTGTTTTAGTATAAACTTGATTCTAATACTGGAGTAATATTCCAAACTGAAAGCAAAACCTGACATATCATACGATCTACTCAAAAATGCCCCAGCAATATACCATAAATAACCTTTTTCCTTTTGAAAACAAAAGAAAAAGTTATTTTTACAATGCTGGCCTTGACAAAATGAGGCTATAAATATTGAATTCAATCTCAGCTGTGCAGAATCATTTTGTAGTCTAACATGGCCTATTATGGCTATTGTTAACTTATTTCCCAGTTCCAGCAAGTAAAGTTCTATCCAAGGAACCAAAGCCAAAACTTAACCCACTCATTCAGAAGTGAAGTTCTGATAAGAACCTAATATAAAAACTCTATATATTTGTATTCATCCCTTCTATTTGATTGTGAAAGGTGTCCATTCAGTGGTGTCTACCTTTGGAACATGGAAAATACCATCTGAAATCAACAGAGCAGATGGAGAACTGATCTAGTGAGTGGCACCAGCCCGAGTTTTATAGTTTGAACAGCAACTGATGGAAGAGATGAGGACGTTGACATCTGAGGTGAAACAGTTGGTGTGCATTGGATTGACAGAACCATGAGCTTGTCTCTATCCCTCACTATTCCCTCTTAAATTCTCTTTAGATAAGTGCACACCTTGTAGGGTATGACTTAATACCTTTAAGACTAATGGCACATTGGGTATGACCAAAATTCAACCTTGAAAACAAAATGTCTGAGCTATGGGTGGCACATCATGGAGAAGGCATTGCTAATCTGTCTGGAACAAGAGATCCAATGATGAGAAACATACCCTGGTCATGGGAATACGGCTAAAAGACTGGAGGGTCTGACATGAACACGAACAGCTTTAGTTTATTGGCTTCTCCTTTCGGTTTGAACTTGCGCTTAAGGACACAAGATAGCTGCAAGTAATAGTAATTTCTATGGAGACATGGCTTCCCCTAAATATAGGTCTCTGTAAGCCACGTTTGAAGCTGGTGATTTTGTTATGTTGATACTTGTCCCGGTAATATGGCTGGCTGACGGATCTAGTTCGAAGAGTAATGCTCTTAAGTGACAACTAATGAACGAATGCGCCTCTCTGCTGAACATCGGGGAAGCATTCGAGCTGATCACACAAACACACACTCCCACATTACTAACTTACCCATGTGGATTTTAAATTTGTGCTGTTAGGATTTCACATTGATTTTATGATTCAAGTCAATCTCGAATATGAGACCGCTCCCTCCTGCAGA
Organism: Carassius carassius; assembly: GCF_963082965.1. NCBI lineage: Eukaryota > Metazoa > Chordata > Actinopteri > Cypriniformes > Cyprinidae > Carassius > Carassius carassius. Next base: position 30,910,484 of record NC_081760.1, read on the forward strand.
TCAGTGCTCTGAAGAGAGACGGCATGTTCTCTGATATCTTATAAAACTTTAGTCCCTTTGGCAAGTAGGAGAAAAATCCATAGTCTGTAACTGGATGACTGTTGGAACGGCAGCCATGCCGAGTAATTATGCCTTCTTGTAGTTTGTTACATATTATCTTTAAATACTCCTCTATTTGGTTGCGTCTGACTGAAGCAGAAGTGTTTGATTCTTCCTCGTTTATTTAAGGAGAGAATGACTCGATCAGGTTGAAATAATCGGTGAACCTTTATGTGGCTCTGGCCGCAACACAGCAGATCTAGCACAAGCCATCAGCCTTCACATGGAGGATTTTGGAGAAACCAGGTCTTTTTTTGAGTGCCTGAGAGGACAGGACAGAAAGGATATGAATGAGCAGGTGTTATATTTCTGGAAATACAGTATGTATATTGTATGTATGTATGTATACAGTGTTATGTTGAGTACATGTTGTTCAAAGGTAAAAAAAAAAAAAAAAAAAAACATTTTTTGAACAAGTACAACAGTCAGGTCTGATTTGGCAGGCCATTTCAGGTTTACATCATTTCTTTGCTCCGGTGAAGGACAACTAACATTAAAAAAAAAAAAAAAGTGTTGTTATTGTTATTTATTTAAAATAATGCTGGAAAAAATATAAACATTAAATGCTAAACTTAACTTTTTTATTGGGTAGTTATTTGAACTTTTATAGTGGTTAGTTGATAAGATTTCTATTTAAGTGTTTTTTTTTCTTCTAAAATTACTTAAACTAAAACTGAAATAAAAATGTTTATTTTATCTTAATCTCAGAAAGTAAAATTCTAATGAATACAGAAAATATAAAAATAAAGATTGATTTAAAATATTAACAAAATAATATGAGGGTCATAAAAATATAAAGTATGTATTACATAATATATATATAAGATAGGGGTCATAATATAAAGGTATGTAAATAATACTAAAAACAATTTATTTTAATTCTATTGACTATTGTTATTGACTTGTATGATACATTTCATTTATTTATTTATTTGTTTGTGAGTATCTCTGGACTAAAAAAAACTTCTGGCAATAGAGCATTATAGTTGCATAATTTGAGACTTAAAATATTTCTGGATAATCATAATCTCCGCTTGTGTTTTGACGGTTCAACCGATCCTGTAGTGTGATTAAAAAGTATTTTCATTTTGCTTTTTATTTAGAAAATGAAAGAACTTTCATCCGCAGGACCACACAGAGGAACCAAATCACATCTGTGATGATCTATATCTGGACACTATAAATTTGTTTCCACGTTGATGGTGGAAATAAACTGTGGGCAGTTACTGAACAAGCACAACATATTTTTGAGCCTCTTATGAAAATGATATCTGATGAGCAATGCGCTCTGTCAGCTACAGCAGCCCATTTCAGCACAGCTTGTGTAAGACATCCTGCAAGTCACTTTAGTTTGAGTTTTCACGTGGGTGGGTGTAACCCCACTTCCACTTCCTCTCCCAGCTTATCTTGAGTCAGAACAGAGAAGAGGCAGCTTCCTGTGTCCTCATAGAAAGCAAATGGATGAGATGAATCACTTGCATTTGACTCATAGAGAGGTTCTTCTGCTTCCACTTACTCATCTTTAACGCTGTCTCAAACACAGGAAACCCCATGGCCTAAGATTAAATTACTACACAACAGCTTTTGCTGGTAAATTTAGTATGACAGTGAAGAAACGGATATGGATGGGTCAATTTTTTGATGGCCTCAGATATCTTAAAAACCTTTAGCAATGATTCAATACCTGCAGCTTGTTCACCATTTCATCAAAGAGTTTTCTGGCCTCGGGACTGTTAGGGTCTTCAAAGTAATCTTCTATACTGATCTGGACTACTATGGATTTCAGGTTACGACACACACCTGTGAAAAGAGTGGAGCTGGGAATGAGTAAGAGAGTGAGGGCAGAGAGTCATTTTACCGGAAGTGCAGGCGTATTTCAAAGAAATAACTAAATCCAATATTTAATCTGAACATATTCCAGCAACTCATTTCATCACCAGGCTTCCACTGGTTGATACTTCGTTGAGATGCACAAACAGAATTACAGTTCACTGTTACTTTTCAAATAACAAGCAATAATAATGAATAGGAATCTGAATCAGTTTGTGTGGACTCACTATTAAAGTGAAGCAGGGCTTTAGGAGTAACAGGAGTGGAGGTGAGCACCAGCATCTCCAGACCCTTCAGTCCCTCTCGGCACATCTCAGCAGCCACTTCCTGATTGATCTCACTGACGTGGTCCAACTCTAGCACCTGCAGCCTCATGCAGTTCCTTGCTGAAGATATATACACACAAACAGGGTGATTACAGTCTTTGTGGAGATAGAAAGCATTAAAGAAAGTCTATTGGCACCGTGGTAGCTAGCTGCATTAGAGACAATGTTAAAAGGAATGCTTCACTCAAAATTAATTTGAAAAAAGGCTCCAAAACAACAAAAAGCACTATGAAAACATTGTGAAATTAGTTCATACTACAAGCGCACTATTTTTAGGAGAGCACAGGAAGAGAACAACTCAACTAATATACAGATGTGGTGTTACTGAGGACAGTAACTGGAAGTGAAGTGGAAGAAAATAACTGAAAGGTTTGAGAAAAACTAATTCAAAAACAATTCTGTTTATCTTCCTGATTAATTTTCTAAAGTGGTCTATGTACGGCTCAGATGTTTTTTTTACAGAGCTAACCACAGTCTTGGGATTCAGAAAGGTCAAAATCCATTATATCAAAATGAGGAAGGTACTCGAGCAGTGTAGAAAATGGTTTGTCTTCCTCACAGCAGCATGGTAAAAGTGACATTTCCAGTGTCTCTTTGTCCCAGTCGCAATGGGAAGAACAAATTACTCTCTATGCTACATAAGTAATGAGTTATGTTGCCTTGCAATGCTTATCTGTGAACAGCTAGTGTAATAATTAAAGTAAATAAATCAAAGAAAAAAACACAGTAAATACAGTAATATTAATAACATTTAAAACAGTTTCCTATTTAAAATGTAATTTATTCCTGTGATGGCAAAGCTGAATTTTCAGCATCATTCCTCCAGTCTTCAGTGTCACATGATCCTTCAGAAATCATTCTAAAATGCTGATTTAGTGCTCAAGAAACATTTCTTCTTATTATGAAAACAATTCTTCAGTTACTTATATACTCTTACATGCGTGTATGTATGTGTATATATATATTTATATACACACAAGCATATCAAGAAATAATGGCGAACACTAGTTTACTCTCACTCACCCAAAGAAGCCAATCCCTGTAAGCCACAGCCGGCTCCGCCCACACCCAGCGCTCGTAGGTGTGGCCAGCATCTGCCAATGGTCTGCAGGCACCTGTTACTGAAGCGTGCTGGCTGCTGACTGCAGAAAGACAATTCACCTTTTTTTATTATTTGCATTCAACTTAATTTTTTTTTTTTTTTCTAATATCAAAAAGACAAATGCTCAAAAAAAGAAAGCAGATGTTGCATTTTTAAACTGACATAATATTTAAGCTACCAAACCTTATTTAAGAAACACCTTAACAATAATCTGCCTTGTAATAAGTGTATTTCACTCTTACCATGGATGTAAAGGTGCCACCTGTAGTGAGATGATGTCTCTGCAACCAGCTCCCAGTGCCCAGATAACTTCCTGTCCAACAGGGTCTGTCGCGCTCCTAAGACATAATCAAGATCAACATCTGAGAAACTTTCTCGCTCTGCCTTTGCAAACCTTGTTATGACCTGTCAATGGGAACTAAGCAATCATACATTAATCAACATGTTTGTTTCTACTCTGACCAGTACTGGCCTTGGACATAATTACAAAAAGCTTCCCTGCTAATATAGTATTGATCCAATTTATTACATGATCGCTTCTTGAATAAATAACTAAATATACATGAAAAATCAATTAGAGTCGATACTATTTTCATTAAAGCAATTTAGCAAATTGGTTTCTCAGCACAGTGGTCATTAATAGTCATTATATTTAAATGCTTTTGTATTCATTCACAAAAGCACTGGAATATAGTTTTCCCTCCCACCTCAAAGGTTTTGTGAGTGAATGCAAAGATGCTTGGAAAAACCAAATGTTTTGAAAGTGAACACAAAGCCTCTGAAATATAAGTTTTCCTCCCATCTCACATCCCTTTAGGGGCTCTGTAAAAAAAAGTGTATATCTTATAAGATAAAAGTCAATGTGATGACCTTATTCCATTATCATATTATTAAATGCTTAATTATATCTAACAGCCAGTCAGTTATTTAAAAAAAAAATTTTTATCCAATTTATTACATGATTGTTTAGTAAATTAATAATTAAATAGACAAATAGAAACAATTCATTAAGAGTTGATATTATTTTCATTTAAGTTATGCAGTAAATTGATCTCCTGGGGACAGTGCTCATTAATACAGTTTAGGAGTCATGATACAGCAATATCTGCCTGTACAATGATGCAATTGACCAATCAGAGTCGAGTATACCACAAAGTTATATAATAAAAGAATATATGAAAAAAAAAGACTAAATAGTGCTCCCTTGTGGACCAACCTGTATGTGACAGCCTGTAGTGCCCTGCAATAACAGCTGGCCAACCACAGAGAGCGATCGGTCAATAGATTCGGACAATGAGACACCTTCAGAATGAGCAGATTACTGCCAGAAGCTTTCAACAAAGCCTCCAGACCCTCCTCAAGACACCCACTAAACACAAAACAAAGAGAATCTATTAACACAATCTATTAATATCTCAGTTCATACCAAATATGTGGGGACTACGGTTACCAGATGTCCTAATAAAGATATGACCCATACGCCAATGTAATATTCAGTACATTATACAGTACATTAGATGTTTTTGTATAAAGTTGCATTCATAAATTACATATATCTTGTTTACATTTGCGGTTGCTACACACAAAACCCCATAAAATCAACTATTCAGAAAACGTACAGTACTCATGTAAAAATATATATCTCTTTATAGGTAATGTATATGGCAATACCACTCTTGATAAAGGGATATACTGTATACAGCACAGTATGTCATATATGACATTTTTGTATGGGGACAGTCTTGAATTTATTAGCCCGCAGTGCCGTTTGGTACATCTGAGATTGCTTTTTGATTTTAAGACAAAAAAATTACTTTTAGCATTAAATCCACCAAATATACGATGTCTACGTCAAAGTCTTTCATGAGGTTTTCAACTGGCACTCTGGTTGAGGTGATTTAGCAGAGCAGTTAACAGGCTGCTCATTCTGTGCCCTTCTCACGCTGGATCTCTGAACAAGCACTTCACAAGTGTCAGATCGTGTGAGCGAGTGAGTGTGTATCTGTTTGGTGTGAAAGCGTGATGAGAGGATCAGAGAAGAGTGCAGAAGGTAATAAAACATCGGCGAGAAGAGGAGGTGGTGCGTGGAGCTGTGGGAAGGCAGTAGCCACACAAACAGCAGGGTCAGTATGTTAGAGTAAACAGCAGACGCAGCGGGAGACCGCGTTACCGTGTGCTCTTCAGATACTCCTCCTTTGTCTCTTTTTTGCCCCTCTGCCGGGGTTTGAGGTTCTGGAGGATGAGGGAATGCGTCTGTGTGCACCACTGAGACAGAGTGCACAAGAACTAAACAAACATAGTGAAAGACAGAGTTAGAGAGCTTGGCCTTTTTCAGGTTTACGAAATACGTGGGCAGCAGATAATTAATGCTACACCGTTTCACATCTCATTCAGAACTGTTGAATGTCTTGCGGGTCAGCAGTACAATGCAGTACATTTTGCTCTCTGCATCATGTATACACATCATAAATATATTATATTATATATTAATTTGTCTATTAACTAATAGACATTACATATTTTTTCCCTGTGCCCCTAATATAACTTTCTATCCTATCTACTTTTCCTAAATAAATATTATAATAATAACAATAAAATAATAAGATAAAAAAGATATCATCCTCTAAGTCTAGGAAGGGATATCATTACTTATTATTTATAAAATATCACAAATTAACTTATTACGAATATAAACCCTTTTGTCTACTATTTCTCATTTTTTTGAGCAATGGACAACTACAGTTCTTTTCAAATTGTTTACTAAAATACAGCACAAGCATATTATTATTATAAATTATTATTATTATTATTATTATTATTATTAAGATAACAATCAGCTCAGAAGTTACTGCATAACAGGAATGACCCTTTTAGTTTTGAGTTATAGTCTAATGAAGGCTTAATCCAAAAGCAGTTCTGCCATTTAAACTGTGATAATGTTTGACATGTTCAAGACAGTAATTCTGGGTAATATGATATAAATACTTATGTCATGTTGTAGTGTTAGAGCAAAACAATACAGAAAAATACAATTCCAGGCTGATTTGATTTCATTCACCGAAAAGGCTATGGAGAAATTAAAAGAGAAATATATTCTGAAATCAGTCAGTTCTTAAACTGAACAGAAGTACTATTGTAAAAGTGTTTGTGTTAAAACCTTTGAGGAGATGCGAGCGTTCTCCAGCAGCACTCTGGTCCACACTGCCGGGTGACGAGCCACAAACTTCCAATCTCGGCACACCTCAGCCGCCCGCAGGAGTGTCTTCATATCCAGGTAGGTAAAGATGCAGAAGAGAGCGGCACGTATCTTCAGCACCTCAGGACTGATCACCTCGTTCAATTTAGAGGGGCTTTTCTCGTGGCGACAAGGCTTGTATACCCCTTCAGAACGACCTGCCGACACAAAAAAGAAGAGCTGTATCTCAAAGAGAAGTCCTTCAGCACACTGAACATGGGTGAGTTAATTTTTTATCCTTTTACTGGCTGCTTTACCATTTATGTTCATATGGTGGCGCCTCACTCAAATAAAAAGAACAGCTATCAGTCTGTTTGCTCTTCTCACTGCCTCCTACAGGTTCTGAACATCTTCCAAATCATGCACGCAGCAGGCCATTTCTATCTCACAGCTCCAGTTTGACAGATTCTAGGTTTACTCGAGTCATACACGATTTGCTTCGAATCCGTTCATTTCTTAATTTACACAATTTTAGATTTAATTAACTAAAGAATAAGAATAAAAGAATAAAAAAGGTCATGGTAATACGTATTTAATTAATGCTCACCAATAATTATTTAATATGAATTAATTAATTTGTGAAATAAAAATTATTAAATTATGTTTGTACTAAAAAATTTTTTTTTTTATCCAAATATGTAAAAATAAACTACGAATAAAAATGTGCAAAAATAATAATAAATAATAACAATAATAATATATACATAAAACAATAATTTATTTTTTAATTGCATTCACATCTGCTAGAAACAAGTATGCACTTAAATTCACAGAATACATCCCCTTTATCTCTCCAATGGATTTTACACCAACTTCCAAATACTTTTTGAGGCTGACACTTTGACATGGAAGGCATATGTATCATTCAAATATAGGTTCTCATGATGGCTTCTGTAATGTTAGGAAACAATCATGCATTTATTTTTCCTCAATACCTTTTTTCAGTAAGATGTGAGCAGGTCCACTGCTGCCCCCTACAAAGGTTGGTAAAAAAAATGTCCACAGAATTTGACAGGCGAACAATGGAGAGTTGACAATCTACAACCCGAATTCCGGAAAAGTTGGGACGTTTTTTAAATTTTAATAAAATGAAAACTTAAAGACTTTCAAATCACATGAGCCAATATTTTATTCACAATAGAACATAGATAACATAGCAAATGTTTAAACTGAGAAAGTTTACAATTTTATGCACAAAATGAGCTCATTTCAATTTTGATTTCTGCTACAGGTCTCAAAATAGTTGGGACGGGGCATGTTTACCATGGTGTAGCATCTCCTTTTCTTTTCAAAACAGTTTGAAGACGTCTGGGCATTGAGGCTATGAGTTGCTGGAGTTTTGCTGTTGGAATTTGGTCCCATTCTTGCCTTATATAGATTTCCAGCTGCTGAAGAGTTCGTGGTCGTCTTTGACGTATTTTTCGTTTAATGATGCGCCAAATGTTCTCTATAGGTGAAAGATCTGGACTGCAGGCAGGCCAGGTTAGCACCCGGACTCTTCTACGACGAAGCCATGCTGTTGTTATAGCTGCAGTATGTGGTTTTGCATTGTCCTGCTGAAATAAACAAGGCCTTCCCTGAAAAAGACGTTGTTTGGAGGGAAGCATATGTTGCTCTAAAACCTTTATATACCTTTCAGCATTCACAGAGCCTTCCAAAACATGCAAGCTGCCCATACCGTATGCACTTATGCACCCCCATACCATCAGAGATGCTGGCTTTTGAACTGAACGCTGATAACATGCTGGAAGGTCTCCCTCCTCTTTAGCCCGGAGGACACGGCGTCTGTGATTTCCAACAAGAATGTCAAATTTGGACTCGTCTGACTATAAAACACTATTCCACTTTGAAATAGTCCATTTTAAATGAGCCTTGGCCCACAGGACACGACGGCGCTTCTGGACCATGTTCACATATGGCTTCCTTTTTGAATGATAGAGCTTTAGTTGGCATCTGCTGATGGCACAGCGAAATTGTGTTTACCGACAGTGGTTTCTGAAAGTATTCCTGGGCCCATTCAGTAATGTCATTGACACAATCATGCCGATGAGTGATGCAGTGTCGTCTGAGAGCCCGAAGACCACGGGCATCCAATAAAGGTCTCCGGCCTTGTCCCTTACGCACAGAGATTTCTCCAGTTTCTCTGAATCTTTTGATGATGTTATGCACTGTAGATGATGAGATTTGCAAAGCCTTTGCAATTTGACGTTGAGGAACATTGTTTTTAAAGTTTTCCACAATTTTTTTACGCAGTCTTTCACAGATTGGAGAGCCTCTGCCCATCTTTACTTCTGAGAGACTCTGCTTCTCTAAGACAAAGCTTTTATAGCTAATCATGTTACAGACCTGATATCAATTAACTTAATTAATCACTAGATGTTCTCCCAGCTGAATCTTTTCAAAATTGCTTGCTTTTTTAGCCATTTGTTGCCCCCGTGCCAACTTTTTTGAGACCTGTAGCAGGCATTAAATTTTAAATGAGCTAATTAAGTGGATAAAAGTGTAAAATTTCTCAGTTTAAACATTTGCTACGTTATCTATGTTCTATTGTGAATAAAATATTGGCTCATGTGATTTGAAATTCCTTTAGTTTTCATTTTATTAAAATTTAAAAAACATCCCAACTTTTCCGGAATAAGGGTTGTACAGTGCAAATGAGCCTTAATCAACATTAATGAAATACATACAGTAAAGATATCATGGCCTTAAGTCACACTGTATATGGTATGATTTTTGTATGAGAGCATATAATAGACTGTTGGTTACTCATTTTGCTCTTCCCACAATGACCTGGAGTCAGTAGGTGGAAAACTGTGCTCATTGCTCATGGCTTTATGACACACGCTCTCTACTGCTCTCTGGCCTGTGATCCTGGCAGCAGTTGCCTTCATGTGACCTAATTTTCCTCAGCCGGCGTCCTGGTCCTCTGACCCGACTATACCACCATTATTTGGAGAGTGGGTACTGTGGCCTCTGGCATGACAAAGTGGTCAACAAACTCATAACACACAAACTTAAATATTGCAAAATGACATTTGAAACCAGCGCAGCATTTGCTACAGACCTGCTCTTTCCCGCCTGCCCCAGATTGTGACCGACAAGCCAAAAATGGCATTTACATTTATGCCTTTGAAATTGTGTTCCTTGGGAAATGAACCATGTTCTTCCATGAACATTTAGAAATACAAAATAAACCCAAGGACAAATTCTTCGCTCGTTCTACCCACGCAAGTCAATGACACACCTGTAGCTAGTCTGTATCCTCCACGGTTCCCCCTGTGCTGGCTTTCTCTCCTGTCTTGCTCCCACATCTCAGCCTCGGACTCGGTGGTGCGGGATCCTACGTCAGACACGTCGCCCTCCTCTCCCTCTGTGCTATTCCGGTACGGCCGGCGCTGCCAGTTCTGGATGGCCTGTTTGCGGAGACCCCAGCTGCGAGAAGCAGCAGCCCTTTCATACCCTCCACCTCCTTCTCCGAGCCGGCACTGGACGTGGTAGTATTGAGCATCAGGGCAGTCCTCCAGAGCATGGAGGTCCACACTGTCACTGTCATAACCTCCTGAACCCTGGGACACAGTCTTCCCTCGTCTTGATGCGCTGTTTAGGAAGAGCACATAGGGAAGCATGGAGAAAAACACCGGGACAATACTGTGGTTTATCTGCAGTCATTTATTAAAGGAATTACTGGACATCTACTGACATAATTGTTTAACATGCAAATAATCACTCAAATAAAATACTGCAAAATCCATTAATTTTACCATGAAATGTAGGCCCAAAAATATGCAGAAGTTATTCACACAAAACACTAAATGTATCTCAATTTGTAATCTTAATTACTTACATTTTAAAAATAATTAATCATTCAAATAATTCACCAAATTCTTTAAATATAGTCTGGAGCTTTTTATTTACCTTTCAGTTGGCAATGTTGCCCTAACAACTAACTGAAATAATATATATATATATATAAAATGTGAAAAGCACATAAAAAGGAGTGGGGAAGTTGACCAAAATCTATTTCTAATTTCACAATAAAGATATATTTACACTTCACGATATAAACAGTAAAGCATAATCTATAAAAATAGACACTTTATACTGTAGCCACAATATATGTGGTCATAACTTCTCAGATCCAATGAATACTATGATAGAATATATAATACTAAAATAATAATATATGTCACAACAAGTTAGCATAGCATTTTCTTGATTAGTCTAGCTTCTACTAACTGCCTATTTATTTTGCTAGCCTAATAATGCACAATTATACGAGTAGTTGCATTGTCTTATTTGCATTCCATGAGCCTATAGAAATATCTTGCCACCCATTTTCTGGATCAAGCACCACCAGCTGAAAACAACTGCTTTGGATACAGGGTTTGTGTTAAAAGAACTGTGTAAAAAGAACAGAGTTTACCAGGAAATACGATCAGATCTGTCTAGACAGACTTCCTATAATACACACAGACACACACACCCACTAATTCAGAAAAAAAGAGACTCTGCTAGCTCACTTTGTTGGAAGAAAGATTAATAACTTACAAAGATTAATCTTGCAAATATTATGTTTAAGCCTGAATGAGTAATGGGTAATTTCCTTAATTGCAAATGCAAGAGTGGCTTTCAGTTGTTTTCTGCTCAGAAGATTCTTCTTACCACTGAGCTCAGAACACTAAACAACACTAAAGCAAAACTTGTAGGAGTATCATAAACTTTTTATTATGCACTAGTGTCAGTACTGACTCTTTAAGTACTCAGTAGCTCTATATATTAAAAAAACGAGTCTAGGTTACAGTGGTTGTCAAATTAAATGCATAAATATTTAACACATAGCCTATATGTATATACAGTATTTATGTGGATTCAGCAGCTGGTAATCAGCATACGACTGCAGTATAAAAAAAGCAATTTAAAGCAATTGATCTGAGGATGCTGTGACACAATTGGACTAACCAAATGTAGACATGTGAATGCATTATTCCTGATTCCTTTTTGCATCTTCAATAATTATGTAACTGTAATTTTACAAAAGACTCAAATAGTTGCATCCAATCTTATGGGCTTCAGTTTTAATGGATAAGATACTTTTGAACTCTTCCACTATGCAAGGCATTTCGTTAACTATTACAAGTGAAACCAATCAATTCAGGCAACAGTTAGGGCATTTGCATGGGATTATGGGTAAGGAATGTTCTCCTCCAAAGCTTAGCAGGGACCGAATTTCCACTGGGGATTCCAGCCAGACATTTAGTAATTCTCCAGATGTTACAGTTCAAACGCCAACACTGAGATTTAAAGAGGTAATGTGCTACTGCAGTCATTAGTTTTTAGTGGCTGGCTAAAGCAGAGATATCAAAAGCCATTTTAAACATAACACGTAATGACTAAAAAGAAATTATATGAAAATGTTCATGCAAACTGACAGTAAACAAATAATGACATCTGCAAGAAAAATTTGAACTTATTTGAGGATAAGTCTGGTTTCTTTATAGTATTATAGAGATTTTGCAATGTTTCAGCACAACTTACATGTAAGATCTATCTATTTGTAATTTTCATTTGATGCTGAATATGGAAGCAATGGCTTCCACAACGTGTTCCTCAGACAGATTTACAAACTCTTTTGCTAAATGGACTGCTGTGGACCTTCGGCAGCCATTACTCAAGACTTCAGTGTCACAAGATCCTTCAGAAATGTATTATTATTATCGGCTGAAAACAGCTGTCCACAATTTTTGTGAAAACTGTGATATTTTTTTTTTCAGAATTCTTTGATGAATAGAAAGTGCAAAAGAACAGTATTGATTTGAAACAACCCTTTTGTAACATTATAAACGTTTTTGCTGTTACTTTTGATCAATTTATTGCATTCTTGCCAAATAAAAGTGTTCATTTCATATTGTTCCCATATTTTTAACAGTATTATATATGCCACTTCTTTATTTCATGTATTAATAATTGATATATGATGGTGGTTATGTCATAATAAAGGAACAGCAGTGTTTCAAGCCTCTCTCGTCTGATTCATGAGGAAGACCTGTGGAGTCTGTGATGTCAATTTAGGGACAGCAGACTCCAGGCAAACGCACACTGCTCCTTCCTTCCCATCAGTGCACCAAATGGTTTGATATGGCCCATGCGTAGATGCACACACACAACAGATGGATAGTGATGTCTCATTCACAGATCAGAACCTTGTTAAAAGAGCTGTCACAGAAAGGTTATGGTATGTTAGGTGAAATCGCATATGAAGAAGAAGATCTAAAAATAAAACAAAAAACGGAATTGCCTCTTTCTCTCACACACACACACATCTTTATTTCCATTAAGATATTATTGCATTTGTTTATTAAAAGGATACTGTAGTTTAAATAGAATTCTATCATCAATTCGGTCCAGAATTTAGGTTTTACTGAATTTGGGCATTTGGTCTCCACTATGTAGGCAAAACCTGACCTGACCTGACCTGACACACATGCTCTCAGTGCACACACAAGAAGTGTTCAGCACTATCTTTCAAGAGCCTTGGGCAATGGTAGTTTTTGGCCTTGTGCTTTTAGGCACTTTAGCTTTGCCACACACAGCAATGCGTTTATGTGTGTGTGTGTGTGTGTGTGTGTGTCTGTGTGCAACAGGACTCTTTCCGCATATCTTCTGCATGGCTGAGAGATTACAGACTGGTTTAACCCAATCTAGCAACAATCTAGCGATTTTCCCTAGACACATCCACACCAGGCTGACTCCAACATACCCACCTCTCTTAACAGATAAAAGACATAAACATGCTGCTCTGCCATACTTGAGATAAAACTGCATAATTCTGATGGCTAAATTTTAACTTTAATACTTCAAAGTCCGAAGAAAAACTACACTTTCAGCATCCTGTAAAAGAGATATTATGGTATCTTTATTAGTGAGTCACTGAATCAGTCATTCAACCAATTTGTTCAAGCAGGTTAATTCAATCAGGAACAAAACAAATCATTTAAACGATCTGTTAAAGAATTCAGAATGCAGAATTCAGCTATGATGAGACTTACGCAGTGCTGGGGGAGGAACGTCGATCGGACACTTGGTACATGCCCCTCGATGCCCCAGAGATACTGGAATTTCTCTATGAGAGAAAGAGAGAGAAATCCAGCTGTGTGTGTGAGAGAGTGAGAAAGATGCCATTTCACTGAACACAACTGAGATACTGTAGCTCAACATTAGCAGGCAAATAGAATCAAAGCAGATTAACAGGTAATGTAGAAAACTAGGACAATAATTGTTCAAACATGATCCAGACTAGAGAAATTGACCATTTCACATTTTCGTGTTTCTCAGCAGCAGCAGTTGTCATAGTTGGGTAAACTTCTACATAATAATGAATGGGAGGCTACCATAAATATATTCCCATTTGCTCAAATAGCAAAAGGGACAAAATAGCAAAAATACCACGACTTAGGTGCCCTTGAGCAAGGCATCGAACCCCCAACTGCTCCCTGGGCGCCGCAGCATAAATGGCTGCCCACTGCTCCGGGTGTGTGCTCACAGTGTGTGTGTGTGTGTGTTCACTGCTCTGTGTGTGTGCATTTCGGATGGGTTAAATGCAGAGCACAAATTCTGAGTATGGGTCACCATACTTGGCTGAATGTCACGTCACTTTCACTTTTTTCACTTTCACTTTTTCACTTTCAAAAGAAGAGCTCCATGATAATGTTTTCATGACTTTCAAAAAAAGGCAAAAAATCAAGAGAGACTGATAACAGCAAACACTCTCGCATCAGCGTTAACTCGTTTTTTTTTTTTTATTTGACGCAAAGGTAATATAATACAAAGTATGGTGTTATAAATGTATATATATATATATATATATCAAAATACAAAAAAACTTTAGAGGATTTACGAAGCTGATGTGTCTTGAAAAGGGTCCATACAGCACTTGCAGTAACATGTCACATTTTCGTCAGAACATTGATGAGATCACGTCACTATTCATGCTTCATGAGAAGTAGGTTATGTCTGGATCAACACTGACAGTAATGTTTCAAAACTCCCTGAGTCTAAAATAACAGCACAGCCAACGAGACAGCAGGTTGCTTTGCATCACTGATTACTCATCTTACCAATAACTCATTTGTCATTTGGCTGCTAACCGTACACTTATTACATGGACAATCCCCTTGGTGCAACCTGTGTTAATGTGTCTTGCTGAAAGACTCTACCAGGCCAAATAATAGGCAAAGTTGCACCAAATTGACTGATTGTGCCAGTTTAACAAATCTGCTCAAAGCCCTATCAAAGGATAATGCATATTTTATACTTTCTGTGTTTTCAAATATTGTGTAAAATTGAGTTTATTTCATTTCAGCAAATCTACACCAGTGCTATTTTTGTATCATTGATATCCTATAATAATTTAAGTTAATACTGAAATTTATTTTATTTATTTTTATTTAGAGTGTTTTCACTTTAAATGGATACTCCACCCCAAAATGAAATTATCAGCAAAATGTTCATTTTGGAGGAGAGTATCCCTTTAATTTTAAAGTATCAGTAATTTTATTGTATTTTTATGTTTATATAGTTGTCGTTGTTTTCGTTTATTTTGTTGTAATCATGTAAGTACTTCAACTAAAAAAAGGAAATAAAAAAGAAAACATGAGAATTGTTGAAATAAAATACCTTTATTTTATCTTTATTTTATTTCAAGTAACAAAATGGAATGGTTTTATTTGAGTTGGTTTTGTTTTAGTTAACTATAATAATCCTAATCTATGTAAGTTTTATTCACATTTACATTTAATCATTTAGCAGACGCTTTTATCCAAAACGACTTACAAATGAGGACAATCAAAAACAACAAGAGAGCAATTATAATTATAAGTCTCAGTTAGCTTAACACAGTACATAAATAAAAAGAAAACAGATGGACTACAAAAAGAATAGATAGAATACAAAAACATTAGAGAAGCTAGTTTTTTTATTTAAGAAAACAAGCAGTTAGTAAACAAAGAGTGCAAGTCTAAAAGGGGCAAGTTTTGTTTTTTAACAATAGAATTAGAATAGAGAGTGCTAGAGTTAGAGGGTCAAATAAAGATGGAAGAGATGGGGTTTTAGCCGATTCTTGAAGATTATTTTAATTAAAATTGTATTTAAGAGCTTATTTGCAATTCTGAGATGCCAAAATGCAGGGAAATATGGGTCTTTGTTGTTTTTATGAAATACGTTTTTTCTGATATGAGAGAAAACAGCCTGGCCTACATTGATTTCCCTGTAAAATCCTTAATATAGTCCCACTTCAGATGGTATAAAAATGTGTTCTGATGTAGATTTCCCATATCCTGTAGAAATACCATATCAGCCAACTACTAATGACTTTTATTTGTCAGATGCAAGTATTAGACTTATATAACGATCTCACAAAGGAAATAAGAAAACTGTGCCTTTAAATCACTGCTCTAGCTGGTTAGGTGATACACCCAAGAAAAAAATGGGCCAAGCAAGGTGCCATAATGCTGACAGGGCACTCACGCATTCACAAACACACACTGGGCTTAGTGCCTGAAGAAAGAAAAACAGCACCATTGATCTCACTAGTGGTGGACAGCATAACAGACTGGCTGGAATTGTGGGAAATGCTTGAGATGACAACAATAATTCTGCACCTCCATCTTTTTCTTTCTTACTGACTTTCCTGCACATTGCCTGTCTGTGCTGTAATTAGGCCAAATGTCCTGAATCACAGCGTGTATTCTTCTAAAACACTCTGCCCTTCTTCTGACATCACTGAATGTACTTCCTTTCCAGATAGTAGGAGACTGGAAGGCTGTGGCTGGCATTTGGGAACACAGGCTGTGTGTGAACTCAAACTGAGTCACCAGTGCTGTATGCAGTACACTATATGAGTAAATGACAAATGTAGATTGCTGTTTCCATGGTGATTAAGGGGTCCACCCCCCAATGATGTCAGAGTGTGAGGTGTTAGGGTGCTGCCTGAATGTGCCATTCACTGTCAAAAGAAGCCTAAAAAAGGCAGTGTGAGTAACCATGCACATATACATGCACACACTGAATTTTTCTAGAGCTGCACGATAAATCGCATGCCATTACCATGCACATCTCATCAGTAAAGCCGGTTCTATGATTAGTAGTAAATCTCCATCACGTGCTTTCAGATGGAGTAGAATTTAATACACAGAGCCACGATCACTGACAAGCTACGCAATATCACGTTTATAATCACAGATCATTTGCCGTCGATTATGAACGTGATATTGCATAGCTTGTCAGTAATCTACGACTCTGTGTATTAAATGCCGCTCCATCTGCAGCAGCATTTATTTGACTGAAAATAAAGTAAAAGATTTATACTGTAAAAAAATGCATTTTAATAATGCTAATACAAATAATGCCGACGCAGCCATTGCCTTCAGAAATGATTCTAATATAATGAAGAAACATTTATTATTATCATTGTTGCTTTATATTAATATATATAAATATTTATAAGGAAACTGTGAAGCATTTTTTCAGTAATCTCTGATGAATAGAAAGTGCAAAATAACAGTATTTATGTATTCTTGCTTAATGAAATTATTAATAACAAAAAAATACTGACTACAAACTTTTCAGTGTTTACCAGAGGGCAGTCAAATTCATACTTATTTAAACTTGGTAAATGTTCAGTAATTAAACAATTCACATTCTGCACATTTAAAAAAATGGCATTTGTTAAAGTAAAATGTGAATGCGAAAACCTCACACCTTTATTCTCAACAGGATCATGACCTTGAGCTCACCTTTTTTGTCACCTACTGACGCCTTAAAATGATACCTTTGTAGGCACCTCAGTATGAACAGGAGCAAAGCTAACATTTATACCTATTCAAATTTAGTTATGCATTACACTGATATACAAGACAATGAAATCCACACTTTGTAAAATGGATATATCAGCTGCAGAGCTTTTTAAGACGAAACAGAATGGTTTATTTATGCCATGTAAATGATTCCAATTATGTATATATGTATGTATATATATATATATATATATATATTTTTTTTTTACACAAAACTGCATAACTGACTACAAAGACAGGTGTAATTTCTGATTTCTCTTAGTACATCACTCCAAAGTGTTTTGTTCTCCTTCATCACTTTCGCTCAGTCATTGTACCTGTTGTCCATTGGCTTTGGATCCCTGGAGACTGCAGTGTCCCAGGCTGCCGTTGGGGGTGGTGGCACAGCTGCTGATGATCTGGAGCTGTTTCTCAGCACGGTCAGCCCGGTCCAACAGCTCCTCGATGAACTGCTGAAGACGCACTTTAGCATTGGCTTCACGTGCAGCTGTTTCCTGCAGAAACTGGTCGATATGGGCCACCTCGCTGAGTGAGGAGGAAAAAAAGAAATGAGAATTACTGTGAGTACTGTCAGTTGCTCTTGACCATTTTTTAATAAGTATGGAGTTTGTTAAAGAGAATTAAGCATGTAATTCTTAAGATATGGTGGTATTGGGTGACATATAGAAAAACCTGATGTATTCCTACAAACGGTATTTTCTTTTTTAAGACCTTAAAGTCTACAGAACATGCTAATTTAAACCTCTCACATCTCGACAAATGGGAAAAGGGCATCTGATATCAATTTCTCCCTCCCGTTTGTCCCTTTTCTCATTCTTGTTTATCTCCTCTAGCATTCTGCAATTCCCTGGAGTGTGCATACAGCCAATGAAAGCATGACAACTGTTATCTCCGTGTAGGTAATGTCTCTGTACATAAACACTGGTGTGCGCCTCGACACCATCAGCTCAGTTATTCCAAGCTTCTCTCACATTCACAGTAGATTCTCACACAGTTGGAGTTTTCACTTTCGTACGTCAACAAATGATATTTCAAGATACTGACATCTCGAGTATTTCATCAACAAAGGTTGCAAACAATGTCAAAGGCCATAGTGAATAATGCAGCACTCCCTGTACTAAAAGAAGAGGCCTTAAATATCCACATAAATTAAAAGCAGCATTTAATAAACTAGGAAAATTAATGTGCGTAAATGTGATCTCAATTTCATTTATGTAATTGTGTAATCTCAAATACCCTCTAAGTAAATAACAATGATAAAGATCAGGCCCTATTAAATCATCACTGTCAAACAGACTAGTCTGCACTGGTTGGAATTGTTATTTTTGTGTGGACTGTTCAATTCAAAACAGCTTTTCAGTATCTCATGTAATCACTTCTTGAATGACTGCTTTCTAGTCACTCGACTGCATTCTTACTGTAGTAAAGGTCAACATTGTTTTTGTTTACTCACAGCAGAGAGAATGACAGTCAATCAGCACTGTAAACTAATTACAGGCCCAGTAATGTGGAGGCAGGGAAGAGCGGCGTGTGTTCAGTGTGTGGTATACCATGCACACAGCCGCATACATTACATCTGCCTCTGCTGCTCACTATCTTAAACTGCAGTGACTTTTCAGTAATTAAAGGGCTGGCACCTAATTTCGTCGGTCAGCTTGATAAATCTGTTTATCGTCCCATAATGTGTGGGGCCTCTCAAGGGAGAGTAACACTGTGACCAGTGTGTGCTTGACCCCAGGGAATCAAAAATGAAGTTTTGTGGATTGTGGATTATGTTTACATAGAGACTGTCTCTATGTGAGTATACACATTCATATGCACATAAATGCATTTTTACTAAAATAGTATTCATTCTCTTGAAAAAAACAAAAATAAAGAAAAATACAAAAAGTAATGATGACTCATGTTGTATGCAAGGGTGTATGCAAATTTTGGGTAATAAATGCTAGTAATTTTTAGCAACAATCGGTTTGATATATCCTGCCCCAAATTCCTGTTTTAATAGTTTCAGTTATATACTTTTTTTATCGTTTTCACAAAAGTTTAATGTCACCTAAAAAAACCTGTTTTTTTCTAGCTTCATGCAATCTGTTTTATATCAACACTTGAATGTGTTTCATGGAAAAAGCAACATTTTTAACAAAAAGAAGAAAAACTGAATTTTTTTGTCAACAATTAATTTATACTCATTTCCTTGTTATTCTGAAAAAACTACGATATATCACATTATGGGAATTAAAAGGGTAGGCCTTAAGGTAGCCAATGATGTGCTGTTTTTAAGTCACATGACAACTGAATGTCCTCTCAAAACTCCTTTTCCCATGGTCAACCTCACACAGAAGACACCTGTTGAAGTGCTCCAGAAATTGCTCTATTAACCTAATTTCTAAACATCTTTTCTCAAGGGGGATTTTTTTGCAACATCTTTGGTAAGTAAATTAGATATTTTAATTCATAAATCAATTTTGTCTAACATAGTTTTACTGTAAATTAAGAAAATATCAAGGTTGCCATATGGCAACTCTGTACCACTATGGAAAAATAGGTGCGTTGCCATATGGCAACACTGTACCACAGTGGAATTGCAGTAATATATTTCCCCATTGGGATTTTTTATAGAAAGTAGCATCAATAAAATTATCACATTTATTTAATGATTTGAAGTGTTTATTGTAGTATAGTTGTATTTATGTATAAATAACAAAATTATGTCTTCTTTTCAGAAAATGAATACAGCTATATTTTATGGAAAGGGCAATAGGAAGAGTGCAGAGTTGGCCTGTCATGGAGAAGAAAGGGAAGTGCAAATACCCTGGCTGCAGGGGGATTGTCCACATGAAGCGCAGCAAATGTGACTTGCACCTTTGCATCACAGCTGAAAGGAACTGCTTTTTGCAGTTTCATGGGATGTCATGAAATTTGACATGAGTTGGATTGAGACGGGTGCACATGGATGGACTGGAAAAACCCACACTGAGGGGCAGCTGTGCCTTAATGGTCAGAGTGTTGGACTAGTTACCCAAAGGTCACCAGTTTGAGTCTCGGTGCTGGCAGGAGTTGTAGTTGGGAGGTTGTGAATGAACAGCGCTCTCTTCCACCCTCAGTACCCATGGCTGAAGTGCCCTTGAGCAAGGCACTGAACCCCCATTTGCTCCCTGGGCGCTGGATATATAGCTGCCCACTGCTTCGGGTGTGTGTTCACTTCTCACTGTTGTGTGTGTGCACTTGGATGGGTTAAATGCAGAGCACCAATTCCAAGTATGGGTTACCAAACTTGGCAAATGTCACAACTTTCACTTTTCACTTTACTTCAGGGAGCCGCCTATCGTAATACCTGTATTTTATGTTTTTATGTTCTACTTGGTATTAGTGCATGTTCCAAGCTACCATACATTTACTTAACTTGTATAAAATACTTTCAAAATATTTGTTTTTGTTGTTGGAAACTTTGTTGATGAAAAAAAAAAGTTGATGAATTTGATATCCATATATGGTACCAAAGCAAATTTTTTTGTCCATTTGCAAGCATTATAATAATACTTTTAAGTACCACTTTTAAGGTTAAATGATAGGAACCTACCTACTTTTGGTTTGCACGAGTTCCAAGTATAACAATCTATCAATATCTAAAAGAAATGTCAATTTAAATAGAAAAGATAATCATAATTTAATAGAAAAACGTACTCGGTTACTAACGTAACCTCGGTTCCCTGAGATGAGGGAACGAGTACTGCGTAAACTAGCTTACGCTATGGGAAAAGGTCCCCTTTTCTCGAGAATATGAAGCCAAAAATTATCCTTAATTTTTAAATAATGTAAAACGCAGTGCTGCAGCACAGCAGACCCAAGCGAAGCGGCTCGCGCGCTTATTGGCTGTGCTGCGGCAACTGCAGCAACCTATGGTGAGGCGGCGGAGAGTAACGAACCAATGGGGGCGCTTCGCGCCCATTGGACGTCAGAGCGCGCCAAAATAGGCGTGGCTGGAACTATATAAGCCACCGCTTCACCATAGGGATCAGGTTTTAAATCGACTGAAGCGATCACCCGGTCCGAGCACATAGCACGGCAGGTTACGCAGTACTCGTTCCCTCATCTCAGGGAACCGAGGTTACGTTAGTAACCGAGTACGTTCCCTTTCGAGAGTACTCTCGTACTGCGTAAGCTAGCTTACGCTATGGGAACACAATGTAAAACGCCGTGCGTGCTCGGGAACTTCGACCTGTCACAGCCCGAGGCGAGAGCTCGGGGCTTTATAGCAGGAGAAATCCCAGTCCCAACAGCCAACCTTAGTGAGCTTTATATAGGGAACGAAAAAAAAGGGGGACGTGATAAGGCTTAGCACGTCTATATAGAAAGTACCCTGGCCTGCAGGGCAGGGACTTGCAGATTATAGAATCTAATAAATGTGGACGGAGAGGCCCAGCCTGCCGCCGCACAGATATCATCCAGTGGTATCCCGCAGGACCACGCCCATGACGAGGCCATACCTCGGGTGGAATGGGCTCTGATGCCGAACGGGCAGTGAAGGCCCTTAGATTTGTAAGCCAGCGAGATAGTGTCTACTATCCATCGCGATAGGCTTTGCTTCGTGGTGGCGAGACCTCGGGTGCGCCCACCAAAGCATATGAAGAGCTGGTCCGACCTCCTGAATAAGGCGGAGCGCGCAATATAGGTTTTAACAGCCCTGACGGGGCAGATGAAGCTCGCGTTGCTTTCGTCGCTTTGCGAGGAAAGGGCTGACAGCGAGATGACCTGCGCTCTGAACGGTGTTGAGAGCACCTTGGGGACATAGCCGTGTCTTGGTCTGAGAATGACTCTGGAGTCATTAGGCCCAAACTCGAGACAGTCAGCGCTTACAGATAGCGCATGTAAATCCCCCACTCGCTTGACTGAGGCCAGAGCCAGTAGAAAAGCGGTTTTGAACGAAAGAAGCTATATATCGACAGACTGAAGCGGTTCAAGAGGGGGGCCCTTTAAGGCCTCTAGGACCGTAGACAGGTCCCAGGAAGGGATTGAAGGGGGTCGGGGAGGGTTCATCCGACGAGCTCCCTTAAGGAAACGAATGACCAGTTCGTTTTTTCCCAGTGATAGGCCGGCCACCGGAGCATGAGAAGCTGCAATGGCTGCCACATACACTTTGAGCGTAGACGGGGATCTGCCCGCATCTAAACGCTCCTGTAGGAAGGAGAGTATCTCCGTCACGTCACATAAGTGAGGGTCTAGGTTCCGTGTCCCGCACCAGGTGGAGAACACTGACCATTTCTGCGCATATAGGCGCCTGGTTGAGGGCGCTCTGGCTTCCGTAATGGTCTTTAACACTCCCTCAGGGAGGTTCCCGGGTACCCGTTGAGGGGCCATACATGAAGGGCCCAAAGTTCGGGGTGGGGATGCCAGAGCGCGCCCTTCAGCTGCGTGAGGAGATCTTTCCGCAGCGGTATTGGCCATGGGGCTGTACTGGACAGCTGCATCAGCTCGGAGAACCAAGGTTGGGTCGTCCAGAGTGGGGCTACTAGCAGCATAGCACATCTGCTCTTCCTGACCCGATCGATGACCTGCGGTAGCATCGCGACCGGTGGGAAGGCATAAAGCGGGCGTCTGGGCCAATCGAGGGCCAGCGCGTCCCTGCTCTTTGAAAAATATATTGGGCAATGAGCGTTGTCTTCTGAGGCGAAGAGGTCGACCTCTGCCCTGCCGAAGATGCTCCACATCAACTGAACCGTCTGTGGGTGAAGAGACCACTCCCCAGGGGGAACATTCGCCCTGGAAAGCATGTCCGGGCCCCGGTTCAGGATGCCAGGTACATGCGCTGCCTTTAGCGAGCGCAGATTGTAATGTGCCCATGTCAGAAGACGCTCGGTCAGGGTGTGCAAGGTTTCTGACCTGACACCACCCTGGCGATTTATGTAGGCCACCACTGACATGCTGTCTGATCTGACCAGAACCCTTTAAAAATGGGAGGAAAGCTTTCAGGGATAGTTCGACCGCTATCATCTCCAGACAGTTTATGTGTAACAGTTGCTCCGGGCTCGACCAGAGGCCGGAGGCAGACCTGCCCTCGTACAGGGCGCCCCAACCGAGGTTGGATGCATCTGTCGAGACTACTTTCCATTTCGAGACAGCGCCCGTGCTTACGCCTAACTGATACCAGTTGGCTATTTTCCAAGGGGCCAGAGCTGTGATGCAGCCGTGGGTCACCCTGATGCGCGCGCGGCCGGAAATCCAGCCAGCGCTGTAGTGGGCGCATGCGCAGCAGGCCCAGTTTGAGAACAGCAGAGGCTGATGCCATCAGACCTAGCATTTCCTGAAATTGTTTGAGCGGGTAAAGAGACCCGGCTTTGAACGACACGGCTAAATGCTGAATAGTGAGAGCGCGCTGTGACGTCAGACGCGCTGTACATGTCACAGAGTCTATGTCTATCCCCAAAAAGGAAATCCTCTGGCTGGGAGACAGAGCGCTCTTGACAGTGTTGATCGTGAGACCCAGGCATTCTAAATGGCTGAGGATCCAGGATCTGTATGTCGTCAGTAGTTCCTCGCAATGGGCTAAAACTAGCCAGTCGTCGAGGTAGTTCAATACTCGCACTCCCCGCATTCTCAGGGGTGCGAGAGCGGCATCCATGCACCGTGTAAACGTACGGGGCGCTACGGAGAGGCCGAATGGAAGAACCATGTACTGATAAGTCTGCCCCTCGAAGGCGAATCTCAAGAATGGCCTGTGATGGGGTGCTATTTGAATGTGAAAGTAAGCGTCTTTCAGATCCACTGAGAAAAACCAATCCCTCGGGCGAATTTGCGCGAGTATTTGTTTGGTAGTTAACATTTTGAACGATCGCGTCATAAGCGCTTTGTTCAAACGTCTGAGATCTAGGATGGGTCTGAGACCGCCATCCTTTTTTGGTACGAGGAAGTAGCGGCTGTAAAAGCCTGACTCGCGCTGCGCAGGGGGGACAGTTTCTATCGCCCCTTTTGCAAGAAGGTTTATCAGTTCGGCGCGAAGGACGTGTGTCATTTCGCTTTTCACTTTCGTTTCGACCACGGCGCGAAAGCGCGGCGGTCTGCGAGCGAACTGGAGCGAGTAACCTCGTGTTATTATATTCAAAACCCAATTTGATATGCCGGGGATGGCCTGCCATGCAGCGGCTCGTGCGGCTATGGGTTGAATGTGCTTCGGGCACTGGCCGCCTGTTATGAGGGGACCAGTAGCTCGGGTATGCTGTGCTTGTGACACTGTGGTGACAGCGCTTATTTGTAGGGTTGCGCACTGAGAAGTGGGCACGCGCGCTACATTTAGAGCACCTCCGGCGCGAGCGGGAAGGTGGGCATGAAAGGAGACCCGAGTGAGTCTTTGTGACACTTGGGGGAGTGTGTATACATGTAGGGGTGCGTACTGTGTAGTGGGCACACTGCCTACATAGAAAAAGCTCTTTTTGTGCTTTATTGAGGTCGCCGTGAAAACGGCGTTTGTGTGCAGGCATGCGTGCATTGTAACAGGCTCGTTTACTGCAGTATAGACATCTCCAACCGCCTTTAGTGAGGGGATTGGAGGAAGCATGTGAGGTTTCTTGTGTGGTGGTCCGGCCGCAGCGGGACTTAACCACGGCCTTTTCAGCCCGAAGGTCAGGAGGGCTTCGGAGGCTCGGGGTTCAGCACAATCCTGGGCCGAGGTCCCCGTCTCTCTGGCGGTTTGCGGCTCGTAGAGCGAGAGCGGTGCTGGGTTTTGGTCGCTGGGCGAGACTGTAAGTCTGGCTGCGATGGCTTCGAGGTCTGAGGGGGCGGCGCATTTCTACGGCGTCCCGCAGCAGAGCTAGAGCGTTTCGGCAGGAAGTGTCTCATTGCCTTTGACGTTTTCTGAGCCTCAGTGAAGCGTTCAGCGAAACCCTTAACCGACTGGCCAAAGAGGCCGGAAGGCGAGATAGGAGAGTCGAGAAAGGCGGATTTGTCGGCGTCTTTCATCTCCGTGAGCGTGAGCCAGAGGTGTCGCTCTAAAACAGCGAGGCTTGCCATGCTTCGGCCGATCGCTTGTGCTGTGGTCTTTGTCGCACGCAGGGCTAGATCAGTAGCGCTGCGGAGATCTTTAAAGTCATAGGTATCTGGGGCAGACTCGTCCAGGTTACGGAGAAGTCTGGCCTGAAAAACCTGCAGCACAGCCATGGTGTGTAGAGCCGAAGCAGCTTGACCAGCGGAGGTGTAAGCTCGGCCAGCGAGAGCTGAGGTGGTGCGGCACGGCTTGGATGGATGCACAGGCTTCGACCGCCATCCAGCGGCTGAGGGCGGGCAGAGGTGTGCAGCAATAGCCTCCTCGAGAGGGGGGAGGCTCTCGTAACCGTGGTCTCGGGCGCCGTCGACAGAGGAGAGCGCTGACGAGACAGAAGTCTTCAAGCGTGCGGAGAATGGGGCTTTCCACGACTTCGTGAGTTCATTGTGAACTTCCGGGAAGAAGGGGGCGTTTCTTTGCGGAGGGGCCGAAGGGCGCCCCTGCAGGAACCATTCATCCAGCCTGCTTTTAGCGGGCTCGTCTGGAGGAGACCAGTCGAGCTGAAGGTCGCTGACAGCCCTTGTAAGCACGCGAGTAAGCTCCGCGTCGATATCGGCGCGTTGTCCGGTTCAGCTGGGTGCTGTAGAGGGGGGGGTCCGCAATGGAGCCCGACCATTCCTCACTACTGGACGCGGCGAGAGAAAGGCTGTCGTGTCTGTCCTCTTCCGCCTCAGGCGCTCCGAAGGAGAAGGGGGCGCTGGTGAGCAGGGACTGGCGCTGCTCGTCCACGAAGAGGACAGGCGAAGGAGAGAGAGCGGGCGAGGCACGCGGGGAGTGTTCCGGCGTGAGCTCGCGTGTAGCAGTATGCTCAGGCATTCTCTGATTGCGGCGTTTCTTACGCGGCACTTGAGAGAGAAGAGGCGGAGCGGGTGGAGCATCGTGGCTGGTTTGAGCTAATCGAGCCCGCAGGGTCGATATAGCCATGTCGTCGCACTCAGGGCAGCCGCCCTTGAAGAGTGCGCTCTCAGCATGCTCGCGGCCCAGGCAGGAGAAACAGATGATGTGGCGGTCCTCGCTGGGCAGAGGGCCTCGGCAGGAAGCGCAGGCCCGAGGCATTTGAAACAACGCCTCGAATTCTGGAGGAAAAAAGTGTGATGCAGCGGCAAACACACTAGCTTTGAAAAGGATATAGTCACGCCGGATGGCGCAGCAGGAAGCGAGTGCTGAAGGCGGCGTCGAGATGAAGCACGAGCCGGCGTCCTCAGATCTGCGTTGCAGTGCTATCCCGCTGAGAGGCTTTTCGACGGCGTGTAGAGGCTTCTCCGGAGAAGACAGCGAAGTGCAGGTGAGATCGCTGAAGGAGATGAAATCTGATCCCTATGGTGAAGCGGTGGCTTATATAGTTCCAGCCACGCCTATTTTGGCGTGCTCTGACGTCCAATGGGCGCGAAGCGCCCCCATTGGTTCGTTACTCTCCGCCGCCTCATCATAGGTTGCTGCAGTTGCCGCAGCACAGCCAATAAGCGCGCGAGTCGCTTCGCTTGGGTCTGCTGTGCTGCAGCACTGCGTTTTACATTATTTAAAAATTAAGGATAATTTTTGGCTTCATATTCTCGAGAAAAGGGGACCTTTTCCCATAGCGTGAGCTAGCTTACGCAGTACGAGAGTACTCTCGAAAGGGAACTACTTTTTTGGCCATTTTCCATTGTGGTACACTGTTGCAAATATGGCAACGTTTTCATAAATACCCCCCCAAAGAAAAATTTCACAAAATCTTTTTGGATTTGTATAATTGAAGCTATTTCATGTAATAAAAACTTATTTAAAAAAATATTTCATGGTTAGAACATAACCATAGAGGGTTAAAGACTACATCTGGATCAGATTCAGAACAATGATCAAAACATATGGTATCGATCGCTTCCATCAACACATCCAAAGCTTGCACGAAATACCATGTCCTAGATCTACATTTCATTCAGTAAAGTTAGGCAGTTTATATTGTTGTTTTATACATTATTTTACATATGAATCTGCTTACATACGTGATTGCATGTTTCTTCTGCTACTTCCTCGTGTTTTGACCCAGACATTCAATACCCTTTCATAAGATGTGTAATAGTGCCTCCTACCATACACCAGTGAAAACACAGAAAGCCAGAAAATTCTGTCAAGGAACCAAATTAGACAAGGTGTGAACAACAGGTAAATGTGACAACACATGACAACAAACTAGAACAACCAAGGCAACAAACAAGGGCATAAATAGAAACCAAGGATACAGGGACTAACATGAACAAAAATAACATCAGAAGTCCAAATAAAACACAGAAGAAGAATGAAATATTAACCTTCACTTATTCATCATAGTGAATGACCACTTATGATCTCTGGTGGTGGCATCCAATACTCAAATCAGATCGGAAAACTCTGCCTTTGCATATCTCCACAGGGAATTAATGACTTCCGTTTTGGCGTTTATTGGAGATAGTGAAAAGGCAGCTTAACGCTTGTCCAAGCAGATGCAGTTAAGGGCAAAAATGTAAAAAAATCATTGATATGTATAGGTTTAAAGTGAACACAGTTAAGTGACAGAAGAAAGCGTGAACAATTAAGTGGCCGAAGCAGCATGACATATTACATTGTGTCTCCCGCTGTCTGCCCTAATCAAAACTCTCCCAGTGTAGCTTCCAGTCCTGTAGCTGACTGAAGCTTTTTCACAGTGGAACATGAATGCAAATAAGACTTCCAGTCCAAACAACTAATATCTAAATTCCAATATGCTACAAGCAAAGCACGCTGAGAGATACCCTGGCTTTCAGATTCACACTGAGAATTCAAACTAAGTACGGCTGTTTGAAAGAGCTCTAGCTTGTGTTTGCTAATAAACTTACCCTTTTCTAACTAGCACAATCATACACATTCCCAAGCATGCAACCTTTTTATAACTAAGAACAAATAACTATTTATTAATATCTCAACTCGAGGTCACACCTCAAGGTTCAACTGGAATGTATGAGAGAACGCAGTCTGAATGTGGCGCTGAGAACACAGTGTACAGAGAGACTGACAGAGTGTGTGATAACCTGTGTGCCTGCTTACTTCCACACAGCCCTTATCTAAAAGCAGTGGATTAAAACTGCTCAGATATGATGCTGCTGGTGTTCAGAAAGATACATTCCCCCCAGGAACCATTTGTGGTTGGACTCCAAGAAGTTCCCATTTGTAATGCCTGATCAAAAACAAATGCTGTTTTCATCTGGTTTGAGCTGGTTGTATTAATCAGAAAAAATATCCAGTTATGCATTTGTATTAGCGGTTATCATAGAACAGGAGATTTTTTTATTGATAGACATTAATATTTATATTACGATATGCTAGAAAAATAGAATAATCAGTCAGCCCTACAGCATGTAAGATAACCAGCTAGCTTTCTAATCATTTCTGTACATTTATGCATCTGGCATAATGTGATTTTCTGTAATTTTGCAATCAAGTCTGTCCGGTTAAGTCTTACATCAAGCGTCACTATTGTGTTCCATGGGATCACAGCGCTTTGTATGATTTGGAGATTTCTATGCAGAATCATTGGTAATGTAGTTTTTCACCAGGAATTCCACTATTTAATAAGAAAAAACAAAAAAACAACAACAACTTGACATAATGCTGGCTGATGGCTTCGACAAAATAATACACCATTGATTAACAACCTCGTAGCTCACTGCAGGTGTGTTTTTAAAGGTTATTGTTCAAAATCAATTCTCTTACAGAGAAAATGAACAGGAGTTTTACTTCAGGAACAAAGTCTGGGGACTGAATTCTGTGATAGTGCTGCTCAACCTTGCAAGACACCAATGCAGAGCTCCAAAAGGAGGCTCTCTGTGAACCTCCTTACAAGATGCACACAGCGTGGGGCGTAGTTAGGCCTGCTCTCATTATAGAAAGTTGTCCTGCTGAGGCCTCCATTGCTAGAGCTCAGCCATCTACTGCGAGCATCGTCAGGCCTCCTCTCTATACAGAGAGTTATCTTCATAGAGGCCTCCGCTCGCCATAGCTCTACTAAAGACAGCATCTGTGAGTAGAAGACTTTCTGTGAACCTCCTTCCAAGATGTCGAGCATGGGACATAGTAAGGCCTCCTCTAGTTTTAGAGTGTTGTCATGCTGAAACGCATTTCATGCCTTATTTAAAATCCATGTTTATGGTAAGAGCACCATAATCTTGTTGAGGCCTCCGCTCCCCAGAGCTAAACTCAAAGAGTAATGGTGAGTAGTAGTAGTAGGAGTAGAGCCTCCTTACAAGAGATACTGAGTGCGGGGTGTTGTTAGCCCTTCTCTCGATTTGGAGAGGCATTCATACTGAGGCTTCCTCTCCTAGAAAAATGCAAAATCTGACCTTAGTGTGGAGTCTTGATAGGTCGCCTCTCATTTAAGTGGTGGTTTATTTAGGTCTCCACTCTGCAGAGCTTTGCGGGCCAGTTAGCTCTGAGAATTAGGCTCACTCCAAGCCTCCTTGGCCTGAAAAAGAATGTAGTTAGGCTTCTTCTCTCCTGTTGCGGCCAGGGCCGGCCCGCGGCATAGGCGGTATAGGCAAATGCTAAGGGCGCCACTCATCCATAGGGGCGCTAGAATGAGTGAACGAGTGAATTTTTATTTTTATTTATTTATTTTTTTTACATATTTTTTTATAATATTTATTATTTAAAAACCATTAATTCGAAATACTACCAAATAAAGCAAAAAAAAAAAAAGTCCGGCTCTTCAATCTTCCCCCGCCCATCGAGTGCTTGAAGTGCGTCAGAAACAGAGTGCACGCGATCAGTTGTTGGTAATTTGTTGTGTAGCGTGCCCGACGCCGCATCCAATGTAGACAGCACTGCTTTTGTTAACACACAGCTCGTAGAAACGGGCCTGGCAGCTCGCGCCAGTTCTAGACACGGTGAAAGTTTCCTGATTGTGACGGAAGGCCGAATTTACATGACACATTATAAATGAGCATAGTCTGCGATAGATACAGTGCCAAAAAGAAGAGAAGAGGATAAAGACAGAGGTAAAGAGATGTAGTGAATGAACAATTTATTGCATAGGAGTAAGATACTATAATTTCATGGCAGTTATTTTTACCTTAAACTTAATGTTAGCAGTTGTTCTGAGTTCTGAGTCCCCAGACTGTGATTTTGTACAATCATGTCAGTTTTAAGATGCATTTTTTATTATCACTTTTTTATTAATGTTTTACTCTACAGTTGTGCAGTTTTGGGGGGATTCAGTACAGGCTAGGGATGTCCAGATCCGATCACGTGATCGGAAATCGGGCCCGATCGCGTGGTTTCAGACTCGATCGGAATCGGACGTTACCTCCCGATCAGGACTCGGATATATATATATATATATATATATATATATATATATATATATATATATATATATATATATATATATATATATATATATATATATATATATATTCTCATTAATTTTTAACACATCTTTTGTTATGCGGTGGCACAGATTTAGACCCTTTTGACTCAGAAACAGCGACGCGTGCGGCATGATCACTTTGTTTTCAAGAGCTGGTGTGAATAAATATAGATTCAAACTCAAAGAGACATGATAGTTTGCGCATGACCTGATATTTCACTCGGACTCAGGATACAGCGAGATGAACATCACAGAGCGCTAAACTCTCATGCAGTGTGTGTTTCATTCATACTCGAAGCCGGAGCACGCTCTCGCGCTGATATCAGGATATTCCCAATATGGACAAAAGCGTCCAGCTATGCTGTGGTGCTCACAGGAAAACAGAAACTTATGCAAACACGAAGACGTTAATATACGATCACGACAATAAATTGTTCTTCAAGTCATCTCCAGCAGGTGATAAAGTATGAACAATGTAGTGCTGATTGATATAGTATTTATTACAGTATAGAAACTATTCTGCATTATTATGTGATAAACAGTGTTTGTAGTATATAAACAAATCATTATTATTTGTTATTGTCCAGCATTTATAGATTTCTAAGCCAATTAAAAGCTAGAAGTTAGAGAAAAAATAAAGTTGCCTATACTACCAGTCAGAAGTTTTTGAACAGTAAGCTTAAGGTTTTTTTTTTTTTTTTTTAAGAAGTCCCTTCTATTCACCAAGCCTGCATTTATTTGATCCAAAGTACAGCAAAACAGTAAGATTTTGAAATATTTTTACTAGCCTATTTAAAATAGCCGTTTTATATTTGAATAAATTTCAAAATGTAATTTATTGAACATCCTGGATCTGTTTTTTCGCTCTTCTTTATTCTTTTTTTATGTATTATAGAAGTATCGGATCGGGACTCGGTATCGGCAGATACTCAAAATCAAATGACTCGGACTCGAGGACAAAAAAACCTGATCGGGACATCCCTAGTGGCTAAAAGTTTAAAAATGTTTTTGAAAGAAGTTTCTTCTGCTCATCAAGCCTGCATTTATTTGATCAAAAATACAGAAAAAAATGTAATATTGTGATATATTATTACAATTTAAAATAATTTGTTTTCAATTTATTATACTTTAAATTATCATTTATTTCTGTGATGCAAAGCTGAATTTTCAGCATCATTACTCCATTCTTCAGTGTCACATGTGACATCCAGTCTATCACATGATC
This sequence comes from Carassius carassius, assembly GCF_963082965.1. Taxonomy (NCBI): domain Eukaryota; kingdom Metazoa; phylum Chordata; class Actinopteri; order Cypriniformes; family Cyprinidae; genus Carassius; species Carassius carassius. The sequence goes on from NC_081760.1 coordinate 30,942,545, forward strand.
CTTTAGAAATCATTCTAATATGATGATTTATTATGAGTGTTGGAAACAGTTCTGCTGTAATGTGTGTGTGTGTGTGTGTGTGTGTGTGTATATACTATATATATATATATATATATATATATATATATATATATATATATATATATATATATATATATATGCATGCTAAATCATGAACACAATGACAGGGTGAAATGGGCTGTGATGCATGGGGCGCCAGGTAAAATCTTGCCTAGGGCAGCAAATTGGTCAGGGCCGGCCCTGGTTATGGCCTTCGTTCTTGAGAAGCTCAGGTCTATGATCGCATTACTGGTGCAGGGGTGAAGACTTCTTTGAGTCTTTGACTTAGCTCAGCCAATAAGGCACTCATCCCTTCAGCATGTGTGGACTCTTTTATACTCTCTGCCACACCAGCTGTGACGTCATAGGCTATTGCGCTGTCAAGTTCATTGTCGTGTTTAGACTTATGTTTCAGACACCGGTAGTGCCAGAGGCAATCCCCATAGCTCCCTCTAGGGGATGCAGCGTCTCGTTCCCTATTCTCAGGGAACTATGGTTAAATGCATAACCTGAGACATTTTCGACACTGCTTTCAACGGGAAAAACGATTGGTTGGCTGTCAGATACATATGAAAATATTGCTTTTTATTGCTACACCAAAGAATATTTGAACAGTGCACTGGGAGTTACTTAAATTTAATAAGCCATTTAATTCAGATTTAAAGAATGATATTCCATTCATATAAAGTGAGATGACTAATACAAGATATTCTGGAATATTAGTTACACAATACAGTATGAAATAAAATGAGTACAAATGTAATGTGCAAACCTACATCTGTATTTTTTTCACCACTGATAAAATATCAAAAAATTATAAAACAAATTACCTGCAACATAACTTAATACCAATCAGTTATTAAATGTATATTGAATGCAAATGAGCTAAAACCACTAACTGGCTGCATAACAGGGATGGAAATTAGCACCCGCCACCAGCCAAATGCAGGTGATTTTGTGTTGTGGCGGGTAAACTCGCTTCACCTGCTGGCCACCGTGGCGGGTAAATAAAAATAGCATACTGTTTCACCCGGCTGGTGGACAAAAACGTTAATTTCCATCCCTGGCGTGTGTACAACACGCAATAAAGTGTAATATCATCCGAAGCAGCTCCGTGGAGAAAGACGGTGTAAACCGAGCTCGAAACGGCGGCGTTGTTCCCAGTACAGTGTTTGCAGCTGAAGTTAGTGCCACTGGCGGAGTAATATATTTGTTGGTTATTTACAGAACGTTTTATAGCATGCACTTATGATATACAAGATCGCGTGAAGAGTTGAATTTGTTATCGCGCACAAATTTCCGCATACTGTCACGTCTCTGTCAGACCCCGGTAAGTTCATTCTCCTCCAGCATTCTGCAACATTTTAGATTATATGGACAGTTTGTGTTTATCTTATTGTTTTTAACGGCATAATAAGCAAACTAACAAACAGTATTATCAGTCGCATGTCTAATAACTGCTCTCAGGGGGATTAATTCTGTTTTCAGTCTTAAAGTAGCCTACTTTTTCAGAAAGTAGCTCTGTGGCTAGTAAGTTGTTATGCTGTTCATTTTTGTTTGTAGAAACAATGGCGTGACGAGTAAAACGATGTATTAAAAATGCCGTGCATTAGTTTGTCGATGGCGTAAAAGTTTGCGAGCCGAGATTTCTTTCAGTGATAGTGTTGAACATGGGACTTTTCCCCACGTGTTCTCTCAACCACAAAAAAAAAAAAAAAAAAAAATTAAAAAAATACACATATACTGGTGAATCCTTTCCTTTGGAATTAAATACAACATTATTAATGTGTACAAAAACTGTTTAGAATATCGCAAAAAAATTTCTGTGCATTAAAAAAGTTCAGTGTAGTGTATCATCCGGTTGGGCTATGGAGCTGAGAGAATGAGCTGCTTCAGCAATAGTGATGTGTCGTTCTTGAACGATTCGTTCATTTTGAACGAATCTTTAATGTGACTCGGGAAGAACGAGTCGTCTCGGGGAGTGATTCGTTCAGTCGCGCATGCGCATTATTCTATAGGTTCTGTTCTAGTAGTAGTGATTCACCTGTCAGTCAATGGAGTCTTGAGCCGGAAAGAGAATTGATTAGTTCATAGTTCGGGTCTATCGGGTTTTTGACTCGTTCCTTAATCACGTGACAGCCCCATACGCTAACCCAATGCAGTCTGAGCCGGAAAGAGAATTGATTAGTTCATAGTTCGGGTCTTTCGGGTTTTTGACTCGTTCCTTAATCACGTGACAGCCACATACGCTAAAACCAATGCAATATGAGCCGGAAAGAGAATTGATTAGTTCATCTCATGAGTCTTCGGGTCGGGTCGAGTCATTCCTTAATCACGTGACAGCCCCATACGCTAAAACCATAGACAGTAAAAGAATGCAGTATTGAGTCGGAGAGAGAATTGATTAGTTAATCTTTCGGTTCTTCGGGTTGTTCGTTCTTTTGTCCCGTGATGTGACAACATTGGCTAGAGTAATTATTAAATCAGATTGTCTGTATAAACCATACTTTTGTAACATGACACTTTATAAACATTAAAAAACACTGTGTACATACTTTTGAATTGTTGTTTATTGTTTATTTTTGTGCCATTAAAGCTTTGTAACAAAGAGGACAACTATTCCAAAATAAGTCAAAATAATAAAAAAGTATAATAAAGATAAAATTAAAAGATAATAAAGCCACAGGGTCTAATAACCTTAACAAATGAACTTTAAAAGTACAATATAAAAAAAGAAAAAAAAGAGAAAAACTAAATATTGCGAAAGTGAAGTGACATTCGGCCAAGTATGGTGACCCATACTCAGAATTTGTGCTCTGCATTTAACCCATCCGAAGTGCACACACACAGAGCAGTGAACACACACACACTGTGAACACACACCCAGAGCAGTGGGCAGCCATTTATGCTGCAGCGCCCGGGGAACAGTTGGGGGTTCGGTGCCTTGCTCAAGGGCACCTAAGTCGTGGTATTGAGGGTGGAGAGAGAACTGTACATGCACTCCCCCCATCCACAATTCCTGCCGGCCCAGGACTCAAACTCACAACCTTTCGATTGGGAGTCCGATTCTCTAACCACCAGGCCACGACTTCCCACTTGCACAACAAGCTTTGCTTTTTTTATATAATAATTTAAAATGAATACATTTTAAAATAAATAACACTTTTGTGCCAAAATAAAAACTTTATATCAAAGAGTATAACTATTCCCCAAATAATTTTAAACCATTTAAATAAAAATAAATGAAAATGAAGAGATACTAAAGCTACGGAGCCTTATAACAATAACAAATTACCTTTAAAATCACAACAACAACAAAAATATTGCACAACAAGCTAGTCTTTTTCTAAATAAATAAAAATAAATAAGCTTTAAAATAAATAACACACTGTGGCTCTATTTTTAGGACTTGCTTTAAGGCATGTTTGCATTAAAAAAAAACAAGCTCCCTGACCTTGGATGGGCTGAGTCTGTTTCTTCTATCTGAGATAATCTGCCCAGTTTTAGAAAAAATTCTTTCAGATGGCACAGATGTGGCCACAATGCAAAGTCTTGTCTTTGTGACTTCAGAAAGGCTTTTGTATACTGGTGAACATCTCCTCCACAGGCCAGAGGGTCTGATGTGCGGGGTAAGAGTGGCTCTGCAAGGTAGGCCTGCACCTTTATAGCATCTGAGGTCTTAGAAGAGGTAGCAGAAGGCCTCAAGCTTGCTACCCTCTCGTCAAAGTCTTCCCAAAACATGGCCCCTGCACTGGCAGTAGCACCAGGATCTGAAGTATCCTCCTCACTCTGAGCTGGGTTAAAACTGTTAAAGCTGAAGTTATCATAACCTTAATGTTTTAAACTAACATTAATAATTCAAATTCAAAATTTTATTTGCTTTTAATGTATATGTCATTATGTTTTTTGAGCAATCTTCTTATACATATATTACACCAATATGTCAAGTCTGCCTAGGAAAAGCAATTATTATACTAGCAAACTCAAAATTGGAGTAAAAATGAACAAACTAGTATAATTACTTTTTATTGTAAGCTTGAATTATTATATTATTATATAGCCTAGTGTTTATTTACCGATAGACAGTCAAAAAGACAAATTAATCAATATTTTATTTATAACAGGGTTTTATTTATTTATAAAATAATAACAAACCACAGATCCTCAACAAACAGTAACAAAAACACAGTGACAGAAATGTCAGAAATAGCGTATGGGTCTGTCACGTGATTAAGGAACTAGTCAAACTCGACCCGAGACCCGAAAGACTCATGAGATGAACTAATCAATTCTCTTTCCGGCTCAAGACTGCGTTAGTTTTGCGTATGGGTCTGTCACGTGATTAAGGAACGAGTCAAACTCGACCCGAGACCCGAAAGACTCATGAGATGAACTAATCAATTCTCTTTCCGGCTCAAGACTGCGTTAGTTTTGCGTATGTGGCTGTCACGTGATTAAGGAACGAGTCAAACTCGACCCGAGACCCGAAAGACTCATGAGATGAACTAATCAATTCTCTTTCCGGCTCAAGACTGCGTTAGTTTTGCGTATGTGGCTGTCACGTGATTAAGGAATGACTTAAACCCGAGGATTTCTTGTCAGATAAGAGGTGAGGTGAGCTAATCACAGACTGAAGACCCAGGTAAAGAAGGAATTTTTTTTTCTGTATCTTATAGCATTTTAGTTTTGTATTGTTTTTAATGGGATCAACGTTTGCGTAAGTACTAGATTTGTTGGGGAAGTAACACATAACATTTTCATTACATTTTGCTAAAATGAACGAAATGAACGAAATGACTCGAAAAAAGATTCGTTCATTTTGCTGAACGAGACTCAAAAGTCCGAGTCGGTAAAATGATCCGAACTTCCCATCACTATTCAGCAAGAGTCGGCTGTGAGTAGCTAAGCTGCCTAGATAGGCAGCATTTTTGAGCATCACTGAAAGAGAAAATGTCAGTATTTCATTGAAACTTGAGATTAAATAAACTGCTTAAGTATTCTAGATCTTGTAGTGTTAGTTTTCACATGCAGTTACACATTGTCAGTTAAAAACAAGAAAGTGGCTGGTAAAAGCATTCAGTGTCTGGTAGATTTTGAAATCCAAAAAAGTTAATTTCCATCCCTGCTGCATAAACATGAATTTTCTGAGGTGAAGCAAAGTCTCTACGATTTATGTATAATTTAAAAAATACCATATTTAAGACTGTAAGTCTGTTAACACGATTATCCAAAAAAAATACTGATGCAGGGCATTAGACATGGACAGATGAAAAACAAAGACGTTGCCTGGAAATAGGAATTGAACATCTGATATTTAACTTTCCCCAGCACTAACGCAAATACAATTATTTCAAGTGCACATAAAAATAGCAGCAGAGGGCTAATCAGTGACACAATGTATTAAGAATAGTAATTGATTGTGTCAGGCTGTAAGCAACACACAGTCTCCAGACAATATGAATGATAATCAGATGCAAGTAACAGAAGAAACGAGTGGTCAGTGTGATCAAATTAGAGGAGAGTAAAATGGGGCTCTTGGAATGCTTGGAAGTATTACAGATTATAAGCTTGACTAAATTGCTTTAGTACACACCTCAGAGATGTACATGCTATCAGTCGCTCAGCTGAACCTCAATCAATTAACAGACTTATTTATTTGCTTGTTACAAAATGTACAAAGAGATGTCTAGACTAGTGATGAACCAGAAATAATTTTTAATGTACCAGAACCTAGTTTTTATTAAGCTGAAAGTTTATTAATCAGGTAATTTATTTAATAACACAAAATAGTTGTATATGAAAATTAAAATTTTACAAATAAAATTGTTTAGTGAGTGACTGATTTATTCAAAAACACATTAAGTAACATCAATGAGTTCGAGTAAAAAATGTGTATGTAATATAGTGCATATATTTAGCAAAATGCTCCTCTAGAGTTCTTTTTTTCTAGCTAACTAGTGAGTTTATGGACATTGAATGGCTTTCCTGAGGTAAATGTAACATTATATGACATGATGTTTTGACATCTGACCGCATTGAACAATGATTGAGCAATATGAAAAATTTAATTTCATAGAATTTTTAAAACAAAGTTTTTGGGTTCAGAACCAATACCAGTTGCTTAATTTTCAATTTATCTCTACTATTCTATGACAAGAAGCTCATGTCAACACACACACACATAGTATATCAATCTGTAATTCCCACATCAGAGGTACTCTGACTGCAAAACAAATGAATTAATCATGATCCACAAACCTAAGTTTGCATAACAATGGCAGCCATAGACACTGGATCTTTCTATTCACATTTAAAATAGCTAAACAGGACATTGTGACAGGAATTTAAGGATGATCATTAGTTAATTTGAAGCATGAAAAAAAACTGCTATACCACAAAAAAAGCAGCTGTTGCTATTTGCTAATAAAGCAGGTCTGGCTAGAAAGTTTAAAAATGTTTTTAAAAACCTTGAAGATATAAGTCAGTAAATGTGATCAGTTCATATACTGTAGCACACCAAGTTATAAGAGTCTAAAGATTTGTGTTTAGCTTGAAAGCTCCAAAGGAGACACATATGATAGGCAAATGAAGCAAAAATCATTAATTGAGAGAAGAATCCAAAGTCTGCAGAGGAGAAACAGAAATCAGATGGGATATGAGACGCTAACAAGATTGAGGTGACAGTGAGAGGGAATAAAACGAGAGAATGGAGGAAGGGTATTTAGGGTCAAAAACAGAGAGGTGAGAGAGGTAAAAGAGAAATGAGGCCTCTTTCTTTCTACCTGCAGTGCGTGACCAGTTTCTCAAGAAAACTCTAATCCACAGGCAGCTACAAATCAATCACATATATTTAAGATGAAGTCCTGCTGAGAATATCCCCCACAGCATATGAGTCTCTATACTCCGACCACTCCAAAACCTCAATTCCCGTATTGTAGTATATCAAAAGAAAATCATTTTGGGAGAGGTGATATTTTATTTTGAATGACTTTAACAAAGAATCATTTTAAAGTATTTTTATACCTTTTTTCCCTATTCATTTTTAACAACCAAAATACCATTTGAAAGGTTTTATACTCCGTATAGTTAGAATTGTATACTTTAAAAATATTTGAAAACCGTCATTTGTAATATTTTCTGGCTTTTGATCAGAAAGGAAATCAGATCAGAAATTAAAAATGCTTTGAAACCATAAATTGGGATTGAAAAGGCTTAGTGATATGCAACCTTTAAAACATAACATTTCATGCCTTCAAACTGCTTAGAAATCAAAGTTATAAGCTCATAAAATCCAATGAAAGTTATCCAATGGACTCAATTTATTACTTTCTCTCAGGGTGGCAGTGAATCTTATCATAATAACCCCAACATCAACACATATTTGTGACTCAGCAGGAGCTGCTACAGAGAAATAATACTGCAAGGAAGTTGGTGCCATTGCCATTATAACTGTGGAGTGGACTGGTGAAAGACACTGGCAATTAAATGCAATGGCCCGTAGGGTGTAGGGTAGTTTATCAACTCTTAGGCAAAGGCAGTAAAAACATCTGCAGATCACAGGTGCACAAGCCTTCAGGAAATGGCATTAAGGGATAGTCCATTAAAAATGTAAAATTTGCTCACCCTCATGAAAAACCTTTATAACTTTTTTTTCTGCAGAACACAAAAGAAGATATTTAGAAATATGTTAAAAGATGGTTTTGATGACCAATAACACGGACGCTCAAAATAATTTCCTTTGGGTTGAGTAAACAAGGACAGAATTTTGTTCTGCATTATTCTGCATTCAGCTAAGCTATAGAAATGTACAAACGTTTTTCACGCCAATAAAGCACACTAAACTGAAACAACCACGAAGATGAAAAGCCTGCAACAGAGCAGTCTTGTTTAAATGCCTTGTCTAAATGAGGCTATGGACCCATGGAACTGTCGAAAACAACTTCTGTCTGCTCCACAAAGCAACCTGTGTTGGAGAACCCTAGAGTGAATCAAGTCTTTGAGCAAAAACGGCAAGGTTCAAGCAGTCAAGAACATTTCTCATTATTTCTTCAATCAAAAGCCACTTTTTCCTCATTCTAAGGGGTGGTCTGGTCATGCAACAAGGTGGGATGCCTGTAACTTACTGTTGTTTGTGTGAGAGCTCCTGCTCCTTGTTAACAAGATCCTGCTTAAGGCTGGCCAGCATCTCCACAGACACGTCAACTTGCCGCGAAAGCTCTGTGGCCTTGTCCTCCAAGTCTTGCTTCTCCTGACTGAGTCTCTCACTCTCCAGCGTTGCCTTTTCCAGTTCCAAACTTTTCCTCTCCAGCTCCGCCTGCAGACGGCCAACACGCGCTGCGATCTTCTGCTCCACCTCCTCCGACAACTTCTCGAGCCTTTCGTCTAGCTCGAGCCTCTCAAACGCTCGCGCTTTCAACCGAGCCAGACCCTCTTCATAAGCTGCCTCCACCGCACTAGCAGCCACATTAGCGGCCACCGCCACAGCGTTGTTCCCTGTGGAGGACAAGGCGTCGCCAGAGCTCATGGCTGTCTTCACCAGGATCTCGCCAAAAGGAAACTCCACATTGGGCAGGTAGCATGCAGTAGACAAAGGCGCAAGCCTGAGCTCTTCACCAGGACAGGGCAGTTCGTGGTACGGAAAACGGGATTCAGCAGTGAGGGCTCCGTCTGCCACTAGGGGGAGTAGTGCAGCGGCATCGCATACGCTGTTGGACTTTGACAGCACATACAGGGTCTCGTAGGTGTGGTTGTACTCCAGATGGGCGCGCAGAGAGGACAGACTTCGAAAGCGCTTGTGTTCCCCACAGCGAGGACAACGGTACGGCAGGTCCAAAGAGGCCATTCCACGCTCCCGTGGATGCCAGGATGGAGCAATCTGCTCACGCCACCAAGCGCTGCCAAGAGCAGGCAGGGACAGCGGCCGAGGACCAAAGAGGACCACTCATCTCAGACGCGCTGGGTTTGCTACGGGCTGAGCAAGGTACAGGAGATCACCACACATGCTCTTCTGAGTCACAAGTTCTTGATTTAGATCTTCAATAAGGTCTTGACTGCAGTTAGGCCTATTTCTGGCACTTAATCTGTTTTCCTCCGAGTCCAAACCTTTTGTCCTAGAGAGAAAACACACACAAAATGAATAAATATTAGTACATGCAGTACAGGGTATCTGCAGATATCAGCACTTCTGATTTATTACTTTTAAATAACATTTTCAAGACCTTCCAAAAATATTTTAAGAGTGGCTCATCACTTCTACCAGCTTTTATGCAAAGACACAAAATCATCCTGCTCAACAGATATTTGCAAATGAACCAAATTGACCATTTTTTAATTTCTGGCTTTAAATAAACTATAGCAGTGAAACCTTAGCCATTATGATTTTTGTAGAACTATTTACTCCAATGATGAAAGAAAAACATAATCCAGGTAAAAGGAAATTGGATTATGGTGGTCAGAAGAGAGAAAGAGGTCAAATTTACAATCACTCCCTCAGCAGTTGTTAAATGAATGAATTTAATAAATTTTAAGAATTTTTGAAATTTGCTATTTAGTATATAGTGCCTTATGTGAGTGTACTTTATTGCATTTAAAGATGGATATATTAATAGTAATTAAAAGTTATTTCTTGAATGTGCAGGTTTGAAAGGTATATTAATATGTATATTATATGCTCTTATTTGTATTTGTGCATTGCAGTATGCTGCAATATATATAATAAATCCATGGGTTAAATAAATCTCTGTTCCTGAAATCTGCACCAATCACTAATTTTGTCAATTCTAACAACTTTCCACTAGTCCGCATGCATGAACTAGCATCATGGAAGTGAACGAAAATGTGCAATGATAAAACAACCTCAGGACAGTCTAAAGCATGAGTTGAGAAGTAAAGTCGACTAATCTCTGTGAGTGGTTTCAGCCTCTATGAGAATAGACTCGCATGGAGCCGATTTACCTGAATATGCATTTCTAAACACCAATGGAATTGAACACATTTTGTCCAGGCCTCAATCAATTAAGTATATCTTTCAACATGCCACACTTCAAGGTGATTGCTCAACGTAATGTTTGGCAATAGTTCAAGGAACAGTCTTAATAATACTGCAAAGGAGGCATCTATTGTGTGAAATTATTGGTAGTAGGTCACGTGGTATGATAGTTCATCTACCTATTTCCAAAGAGACACTTCATCAACGTAAAGCAAGTCAAAATGTGTAATTAATCCACATTAGTGTTCCTCAGTCTTCTATACTGTTTCAATTCCCACCCTTTTCATTCCCACAGTACTGCGAACACTGCAGATAAGAATGAGCATGAAACTGAAATGATGAGTATTTATCCTGCACACATGATCCTGGAATGAATTTCAGCCTGAGGCTAAAGTGAAAGAGCAAGTCATATTCATTCAACTGGGGATTAGACAAGCACAATTCCCCAAAATTAATCCAAGATATACTGAATCAAATTATCTGCCATAGCAGGTCATGCGCAGTGTATTTAACAAGCAATATTATAGAGCAAAAGGGCAACCTCTAAATTGTCCAGCAGTCTTGGCTCCAGAAGTTTATTCCGTTCGTATTCTGAATAGAATTTCTTCATTAATTCTTTTTAATCCTGGAGCAAAACCAATCAACTGACAGATGAATCACAAAATACATTTGATTCCCAGTACTGAGAAAAGAATAAAAAGACAAACATTCATGCACTTATAAAGGAATGAATGAGCGGTCATTCATAATCTAAGGAAACAAATCACCTATGATACTGTGCAAAACATTAAAAATTAATAATAATTAATAATGTAAATAAAAAATAAGTCATGCAAATATGTCATATATAAAAATACAATACCATTCAAAAGTTAGGAATCCGTAAGCTTTAAATAAAATAAATTAATACTTTTAATCAGCAAGGATGCATTAAATTGATAAAAAAGTGACAGTAAAGACTTCTACATTGTTACAAAAATATTAAGCAGCACAAGTGTTTTCAACATTGATAATAATAAGAAATGTTTCTTGAATAGTCTCAAATCATCCTATCTGAAGGATTTCTAAAGGATCACGTGACACTGAACACTGTATTAAAAACTGTTGAAAATTCAGCTTTAACGACAAAAATGACAAATCTGGCTGCCATTGTTCAATATTGCCATAATGGTTTTAGAATTATCATTCTAAACCTGCTTAAACCAGTTAAGACCAGTTAACCACCTTAAGCAGGTTTACATTGTTAATATTGAATTACTGTATGTGACCAGTGCAAGAAGTGCTTAGTCTGAGGTAATAAATAGAGTGTGATTTCACAAAATTTTGAATTGGGTTGGCTGGACTACATCTCACTGTTTAAAAAGTGAAAGAGGGAAAACAAATCTGACAACCCGCTTAAACAATCATGTCAAAACCTATACCACATGTGCTGTCCTTTGCTCATCAAATCTCCCACAGGGTACAACACATAGTCTCTTTCTCTGAGGGCCCTTGCTGATTTAAGAGCATCATCATTATATCATCTATTGTGACACACATTCGAAAGAGAGGAAACACATGAGAATCTGTGCAATCAGATTCATTTTGTGGATGTCTTCATATGTCATTCTGTCAGGAGTGCACATCATTATAGGTCGTTCTTGGTCTTGTCCCTATTGTGCCACAAATGATCTCTGTCTGGGTTTGTCTCTCTTGATAAGCTCCTTCCTCCTCAGCTGAGGAGACAGAGAAAACCTTGGCATTACTAATGGGGCTTGAAGACTCTCTTGTCTCAGATCTGTAATGGGACAACAAAAGACTTTTGATTAAGGCCTTCTTAGCAAGCATTAACAGTAAAAACATAACTAAAACCATTAGAGGGTTCTTTTAACAGCAGCCATTTAAGCCTAGCAAACAGCCCGGTGCTATCAGAGGTTATGAAAGAGTGGCTGCTTTGACGCTACATCGCGATCAACATTCCTGCAATCAGCTCTGACCTTGATGACAGAGAGAGGCGTTTGAGTCTCATAGACAAACTGCTGCTTCCAAGATGGAGGTTCGCTGTTGCCACGGATACAAGCTTAGAATGTAATGCACAGTAATAAATGGATACAAACAAGCCAGCCAGTAATGATGAATCATCAGAAAGAGGTAACACTGAGAGGAGGATGGGGCGGATAAATCAAAGAATTCAGGAAGAATGTTGGAATGGATCGAGAAGAGAGTTAATGACAATGGACTGGCCGATGCAGGGAACTCCAAGAGAAGATGATATTATGAATTAAAAAATATGAATATTGTGTATAAATAAATAAAGATTATGATTGTAATAGGAATATATTGGTTTTTGGCTGATTATTATTTTTTTCATTTATTAAAATGTAATCCTAGATTTTTATTTTTAGATTGCCTTTGCCATCATCTTATGCTCACTTAAAGGTACAATTTGTAAGATATTTGCAGTAAAATATCCAGAAAACACTAGGCTAGTGTTATATATTTTTGTCCAGCGGATTACTAGCAATATCTCTAATGTTTTCAACTACTTGTAAATCATGAGAAAATTCCCATTCTAAACCGTGACACGGGGCAGTGCAGTCACCTGTCAATGACGTTAGTTTCCCTTTCGCCTTTACTGACGTAGAAACCAAATGACAGTTTTGTGGACAAATGCGGAAGAAGCTTCGTGACAAACTTCAACTAGAAACAGATGCCGATCTTGCTTGTGTTTTACTCGACAGTTGAGGTGTTTTGATTCGTATCTTTACAGAAAACGTATGCTATTCTAAAAATCAACAAGATTAGTATTATGGGGCATACATGCCAAACGTGGGGCATCGCGTCTGATCCATAGTCTGATTGCGTCTTTGCATTGACTTTGTATGTAATCTACTCGCGCAAATCGTTGAACTCCCGTTAAATCCATGATTTATCTTTCCGTCTGAATGATGGCCGTCAGCGGTTGGGTAGAAGACAACAAATCCCATCATTCCACACTCCTTCTTAGCGTCATCAAACCACGCGATTGTTATGGTTTTGGTAGTGCTCCCTCTAGTGGCAGGTACAACCTGTACCTTTAAAGGGATCGTTCAAGAAACAATTGTGTTATTGTGAGAAATCACACAAATAACAATGCCTTATTTTTAGTGATCTTATTGGCTGATTATTGGTGATTTTATTATGTCACTTTAGCTTTTAACATTGGTGGGGGGAAAATCGTATTGCATTGTTTCTGGTTAGGACATGGTGTTAACATTTTACTGAAAGATTCATACATATGCAAATCACATGTGTCCACGTCATTGTGTTTTATTATAACAGGTCATGGTGAGCAACCTTCTTTGTATTTCTTGACACATCAGTGCATTACATAATTTTTTATCATGATATTTGAATTCTATTCATGGAATAGAAAGAGGTAGCCTAGAAATCTAGACGCACCCTAGCGGCAGCAAAATGTATTTCGCAGCCTAGAGTACAGTCTAGCAACTCTCAATACACCTTCTAGCAGCAAAAACCCAGATTGGGTCAGGCCAATCACGTCGTGTATAGAGCAGGCGGGGCGGGCTTAACATATGATGACAGAGTTGCGACGGCTGCCACTTGAAAACAAAGAATGGCGGCTGCAGCTGTCGAAGAACGATCTTTTGAATCGGCTTTGGCCGCGACTCTGGAGGACTTGGAGTTAAGTTTCTCTTTAAGAAAAGAGCAAAGAACGGCACTTAAGTCATTTTTAAAAAGGAAGATGTGTTTGGAGTTTTGCCGACTGGATACGTTGCTCTGATTGGTTGTAGCACTATCCTATTGCGTGCAGAGGGATTTTGAGAGACAGCCGTTTATCCCGCCCCTCGGAGTAAGCCTCGTCTATGGAGAGTTTCCAGACTAAACATCTTGATGTAAGTCTGGCTGGCCAGGCTAAGAAAGAGGCTTTGTACAAGCTGAATGCTGTCATTTTATCCATTGAGTCAACACAATAACATTTATTTATATACATTTTAAGTCTAGGAAAATGAACTGAAGTCATACTATTCTAAGCCTACATATGATTAGGCCAAGATTTTGACTGATCCTTATTACCTATATGTACAATGCATAATTAAGTACCATGCATAATACCATTTCACTTTCATGTATAAACGAGTCTTAAGCCAGAGAGACCGCACTCAAAATGCTATTGATTCCCATTCATTCTTGTTTCTGGAACTAGTGGTTTCTCCTCAGTGAATAAAACTGGACATGCTAGCATGATCACACAATGTCCCATTTAAAAGTAGTATCCAGAATAGCTCAGCTCTTATAGTCCACTGTGTTGGATCACAAAAGGGTGACAACAAGCAAACAACCAATGCTACTGTTACAGAGTTCCACTAGCATATTAACATTCAATATATACATACTGTTATGCCTACGTATTCTTTGTTTTTTTTCATCAATAATTTAAAACACTAGCATAGTGGCGGTGCCATTTAGCTTAGCACTAGAGCTGAAACAACGAATCGATTTAATCGATAAAAATCGATTATTAAAATAGTTGTCAACTAATTTAGTCATCGATTCGTTGCTAAATAATTTTTATTTGCCGTAAGCGGCTCATTTCGTGCATATTTCAAATCTGCGGTGACCAAAGTGTGGCAGTAATGAGCCACCGGAGGTTTTACTCAGCCAGTACAGCTGGAGAAGTAGCGAATAGCTGGCCTCGTTTTATGTCACGTGCTTCCCGAACAGCGTCTCTGCAGCATTTAGCGGGATGTGGGAGACTGGGAGTACTTTACTTTGAGCCTTCAAAAAAGAAGAGTAACCTGTAAACTCTGCACTACTGAACTGTTTAAGGGGACGTTCACATATCGCGTCTTTTGCGCGCTCAAGTTCGTTATTTCCAACACCGCACCGCGTCGAGTTAAAAACATCTCAACTTTTCAGAATGCTGCAAGCGCATCGCGGGTCATGTGACAAGAACTAACCAATCAGCTTCATCCTTTCCCGTAACAACGTTAAAAGCTCAGTCAAGATGAAAGGAACAGCTGATCATAGTTGTATATGGATTTCCATTTTGAAATAAATTTAGTAGCAGAGCTACTGCAAGCGATTTTTTGAGCTGCAAATCCATTTATCCTTTGCTGAAATTTCCGCGTCTTCAAGGAGAGAGCACGTCATGGTTGCTTATCAAAGGCAGACGCCTCAGGGGCGCTTCTGCCAGAGCGCTTTGGAAAGAAGGAGAAAGCGGCGCGCCTAGCGTTTTCCACGCGTTTTTAGGCACGATATGTGAACGGCCCCTAAGACTTTTATTTGTGCAGATTCTCCAGTACAATGTTGTTTGCAAATGTTTAGTCGTAAAAGCTGATAACATTGCTTTTTAACAGTTAACAATTAAAGCTTTACAAACATGTTCTGTGATCAGTTTGTCGTTTAACAGTTCAAAATTCAGTCGTGCAGCCTAATTATGACTGAATGAGAGAGGTAAATGTTTAAAGATATTTGAAATGCACTTTTTTTTTTCTAAGTATTCACTGCTCTTTTTCACACAGCAGGTTTTTTGTGTGTGACTGTCCAATTTTTTTTTCTGGACAACCTTCTGATGGATTTTACTTTAAATTGTGATTTCCATTCAGGTTTCATGCCACTGGCACTTTATTCGAAGGATTGTTTACAATTTCACAGCAAAAGCTATAAAGCTGTTTCCCAGTAAATAATAAAATACAATGCACTGCAATTTTATTCTGTTTTATCCTTATTCTCCGTGAAAATATGTTCTGAAAGATTCCTTAATAAGCTTCGTTCGGGATGTTAAACTACTTTAGGAGCTCTAAGGACTGCCATGGTGAAAACATTATTTTAAATCTCCTTGTGAAAGAGTATGGGTCAGTGTTCTGATTGCAGAAGAGTTCGACAAAGGATTACAATAAAACAACTCCAGGTTTATTTTTGATTAGGATATGACAGTGCAAAATTGTTAAAATCTCTTAAAAATCTATGCTGAAGGATAAAGACCATTTATTAATAATTTACTTGGGGGAAAAAATGGGAAAAACTAAAATATAAGTACATAAACCGATTAATCGATTAATCGTAAAAATAATCGACAGATTAATCGATTATCAAAATAATCGTTAGTTGCAGCCCTACTTAGCACCATTCATTCCTTAGGATCCAAACAGGGATGAATTTAGAAGCTACCAAACACTTCCATGTTTTCCTTATTTAAAGACTGTTTCAAGAGTAGTTACACGAGTAAGCGTGGTGACACAAAATAAACAGTGGCGATTTCTAAAATGGATAAAATTTATGACTATTATGTATGGCGGAAGAGCACTTCGACCTCGGGGCAATAATATAATCACTCCTGAAAAATCCCCTCCCCCTCTCCCTATAACTTCCGTCAATACAACCAACGTGAGGAGTTTTCAGGAGTGATGAGATAATATAGTGATATAACTCCTAAGCAATGAATGCTGCTAAGCTAAACACTAGCATAGTGGCACCACGCACTACAGCGATTGAGTGCACGCACTGAGACGGGAGAGGTACGTATCAACTCGTTTCCTTTTAGAGTTAAGGACTTATATTTGGAAAAACTAAACATATGGAGAAAAAAAAATCTATAACATTACTTCCCCCAAACTTCAATTTTTAAAGTAAGCTCCATATGCAAATTTAGTCCACAAATTAGACCTACCTGTACACTCTCAGAAAAAAAGGTACAAAAGCTGTCACTGGGGTGGTACCTTTACAAAAGATACACTTTTGGAAATTTTAGGTACTAATATGTACACTTTAGGTACTTATATGTATCTTTATGGTATCAATATGGACTCTTTAAGTACTTTTTGAAAAAGGTACTGCCACAGCGACAGCTTTTGTACCTTTTTTTTCTGAAAGTGTACCTGAAAACCCAATTCACACAATACATATTTAATATTATATATTAAATATATTTATATTTATCTTCTTACATCAAAATCTAACAACTAGATCTGCCTCTGTAATGATTTCCTTGATAGCACTGAGGGCTCTTATATTTCTAAGCAATCCAATCAATTCTCAAAAGATAAAATCAAGTTCTGCCTTATGGTTTTGTCACGTTAAATTTTGTTATACCCAAAAACACATTACAAAAGGGTCAGTGCATCTCAAGTTTCAAAATGTTTCAAAAGTCTGAAGCATCTTGACCATTTTTAATTTCCCTTATAAATTTGTACCTCTATGTACTAGTGGTATTGCAAAAAAAAAAAAAATATTCCCACTGTCACATGTTCTTTGTGTCAAAAACCACAACAAATGTTTGGATATTTATGGAAACCTCAATATCATTCTTGTCCAAGCTTCTTGGAACAAAACCAATTTCTGAGCACATATGACCTCCACTGGTAAAAGCTTTGTGAATGCCATTTCATGCATAGGCAAGAAGGTAAAAGACACTGTAGGAAAATAACATGAAGGAGCCCAACCAGAAGAGCCAGCTGGCATAGCAGCAGAATCACAAGGACAAAGCTAATGCTTGTATGAAGTATGCAAACAATCCTCATAGCTGCCTGAGCAAAATTCATTACAGTGAAGGCCAAGGCTGCTCAGGATGGTTGATTCCAAAAGTTGAAGCTCCACTGGTGAAAGACTCATCTGGCTCTTACTGATCCATGGGATTTCGCTGAGCCAATTATCCCTCATTACCCACAGCTCATCAAATGCCACTAGTCTGGGAAGACATCCCAATAAAACACAACAGACCCTCTCACACTTCCCTTTCTGTACCAGTAGCTAATGCAGGCCAATCAATTTCACAGTTATGTTATTTTCCATACAGGTTAGCAAACATTCCCATCCACTGAGTGCACTGTTTGCTGTAGTTCAGTTGCTGAAAAGGAGGCACACAGAAAAAAAACATTATTGTATTAACAGATGCAATTAACAGACATAACTACTTAATTATCTCGCCTAGTGGTGCTTTCCATTTTAGGCACTTTGTGCAGCTCTGCTAAAACTATAATTATTCCATCATTTTTACAGCAACCAAATCGATTAAATAAAATAGAGTAAAAAAGGGCAGAAATACTAATTTCCTAACCCTGTTTACTAATATCTATTTCAAATGATCTGAACAAATGTGATCAGCCCTAACATGGTGTAGCGTATCTGACTCTAATCAGACAAATTAAAGAGTCGATCAGAACTGTGGTTGAAACACGAGCCGAATTCCTCAGAAAGGCAACAGGAAGTCATAAATCATTCCGTGCCACAAGTCAGAAACAAGTTAACCAACCAACCAACTCTTTCACAGAACAGCTTTCAACATTAACACCACTAGAACAATCACTGACAATTTCGATTCGGAGAAGAGATTGTCAAATTTGGGGCAAGTAATTGAGATGCAACGCCGGACATCACATGTAAACCCATGAGAGTAATAAACAAGATCCTTGGATTGACTTCCCCCACCTACCAGAACCAGACTGAAATTCCTAAAGGGGGGCCTTTTAACCTCTGGTCTCCACAGAAATCTTTATGTCAGAGAATGGCACAGAAACTGTCTTTTCTAGATATAAATGGACCAAAATGAACTCAAAATGACTTCTAAATGAATATCAGTCCATCGCTTAACTCCATATTCATTTATATGTAACCCACACATTTGACTATCATGTTTAATTATTTATTGTGTGTGTCTTTTAATAACTATGGGATAGCTTAAGGATACATATTCATGTTTCGTATGTACGTGTTTGAATCTGTTAGCTTGAAACAGTTCTGACCATCAGTTATTTGTCAAATGTATCATATTCTTGTTATAGGAATCATGTCCAAAATTAGACCCTGCAAGAGCGGGAAAATTCAGACCACATACTTAATAAGATAAGATAACATGATTTATGATACCCCCAAGCCAAGACAATATCTGATTGGTCAAGACAACATTTGAGGTGTGGCCAACAGGCCAGTTTAAATACTCAGGACACCATAAAATTCTACTATCAGTCATGCCGGCTTTTAGCTTGTAGCTTTGCTTCCTAGCTTTTAGCTTTGCTTCTGCTATCAGTCACGCCTGCTTTTTAGTTTGCTTTTAGCCATGCTGTTTGTCATCACTGTTCTTAGAGCGCGGTTCCAGCGTGCTTCGGCCTGCACGCCTTCTGCTACTTAGACTCTATGAGAAGAAACTCCACCTAGTCTCGTCAAACTTTACTTCTTTTCTTTTCCGTTTGAGAGTTTCGTGTTCTGAGTTAAGTTTTGTAACGCCATGTCTGACCTCGAGTGCCCGTTCAACTTCAACCAGCCCACACAACTCCGCGTCTTCAGCCAACGCCAAACCACGGGCTTCCCAAGACGTCACTTCAGCGACTACTGAACTTCCAGCCATTCAGCAACATCGGGAAACCCGCTTTCAATGACAACAAAAGGAAACCCCATTACACAGGAAACGCAAGAAGTACCGCCAGACTCTGATCTATGCTGGTGTATCTAATATAATTTTAACCTCATTGAGGAACTCAATGCGAGGGTTAATTAAGTGATTGATGGTTGTTCATGTCTATGCAATTTCACGTATTGCTGTAAACTTGGGACTTCACATTTTCATTCTCTTAAACTCACGCTTTCCTAACGTTCTATCTTTCTGTAACTTGTGTGAATGTGTGCGTTTGTGTTAGATTAGTTCATATGTCTTAGATTTATCTAATAAAGCCTTTGAAAAGAGAAGTATCTTGTGTTTTGTGCTTACAAGTTAATGTCTTAAACTGCCGATCTTGTTACTGTGCTAATTGATAGTGTTTTCACTATAGTTCGGATATTAATATCCAGTGCAGATTTGATGTTAAACGGCTCGTTCAGTGAATCGCAGGGCGCCTCAGTGATCAGCCGTGAAACAGTGATTCTGTTCAAATTCCCTTTAAAATCTTAAATGATTCCCTTTGAGCTAAATTCACCTGTTTCCCTTACAATGTTGTAATCTGGTTTCCAAAATGTGTTGTGATCTGATCAGTGAAATGCTTGTGAACTCATTGCATTTGAATTGTTAATGTTAATGCATCACAGTCAATCTGAACAATTGCCTACTCACCTGTCAAATAATCATTGCACTACAATAATGTTTTCAACTTTTGTCGAGGGCTAACTAATAAATGAGTCACTTTGTCACTATGGATATGTCAACTGCCAAATCACCAATTGTAATGTATGGCCAAAGATTTAATAATATGAAATTAAGTCTTTTTTTTTTTACTTTTATGTTACAGGACTTAAAGCACACAAGGTCAACAATAACTACCAAAAGGCTCCCTGAACCCCTGTCAAAACACTACTTATTACGGTCTTCAATAGTCTTACATATGATGAAAAGGTCTTATGATGCAAATTTCTTTTTTTGCAAAGTTGTTACACATTTCCTTGAACAAACACATGAAATCTGAGAAAACGGGACTTTACACAGGAGGTAAACAAACCAGCCCTGAGCATACTTGAGATCAATAGCAGATCAGGCACAGGGGACCACCAATTTCTGAAGCAGTAAATAACACTATGTCATATTGTCATTTGTCATTGAGTCTTATTATCATCATGTTATGCTAAAGAAAGTGGCAGCATTGATAACCTTAGACTTCTTTACAATAATTAGGGAAATTACTACATTGGCTGTCAACTGATTTTCTTTACAGTAAATTTAAATTGGTCAAAATAAGTGCAACATATTGCTTTGACCAATATTTTTAACAATATTCACAATTTATACTTGGTTATTGGTTCTTTAATATTAGTCTACTAATAATATTAGTCTACTTAATAGTGGTCTACTGATAAAGACCACCAATTCCTCAAAGTCTAAAAAACTGAAAAAGAAATTAAAGATTTATACAGTTACAGTCCAAACAAAGATGAGAGACGAATTTGTGAGCATCAAGATCGACAACCAACTTTGCATTAATAGTATTATTATAGACTGCAGTTTTTAATGTAGTCTATCAAATAGTTATTATTGTAGATAGATATTGTTAGAAGCAAAAATAAATAAATAATTAAAAAAATAAAATCACATCTAAATAGTGTTTTTTGGACATTTACACAAAATAATCTGTATTGTTTTTTATGTTAAGCATCAGTTGGATTTTAAAAATACATTTTCAATTTTAGTGGTCTGATATTTTCTTTTCTTTATATATTTTTTATCTCAGTGTAGGCTAGTTAATTATGACAATCTTAAACCTTTAAATGTAACTATTCATAAGCTGTCGGATGCCTTGGAACGGATCTGAAGCAAAACTGCAAAAAAACAAAAGCAAAAAAAAAAAAAAAGTGTTGCTAAACTGATTCAATTACTTTTAATGGACCACACAATCTGGAATCATCCAGACAAGAAAAAGGCCGGCGACATCATGGCCATGTTTACGCAGGCTGCTAAAACCGCTGTCTAGGTAGGCAGTTTTGAGACACAACCTATCATTTCACACGGGATCTCTCCCTAAATAATCAGGATTGTGCTCCGTGTCACTGACAGCTGATGCGGTCGTGGGCAAACATGTCATGTATGATAAGGGTGGAGGCACTAAATAATCAGAAATGGAGCTAATGCTCTCACTCAATCTCTTGGGTCCGTGGATGAGAGAAATTATACCGCATACGGCTCTACCGCTTTTCCTACTAACCATGGAGTTGCCACACACAAACGCAATTTAAGCATATCGGTCATGGGCATATATTTGGAGGTATGTTACCTCGCCGCAAAATCGTGCCCGACGCCGCAACCACGGTTCAACAGATTTTCACCGTTTTTCTCCAATAACGTAGGCGAGCCGCGGTACAAACCCGTCTCCTCGAGCCCCTTACATGACCGCCGCTTTCTAATATCAGCAAATCCGATGACTAGAAACGCGCAGTTCCCATTGTCACCGTCCAAACCATGTTACATGTGTCAGAAAGTATGCCTCTCACCTCGCAGATCTGTGCCCATTTTCCGCCCGTGCCCAGCAGCCGCTCCAGCAGGATGACGTCACGAGCGCCACTCTCTGCAGCAGTAGACGAGCGCGAGCGCGAACACGCGTCGCGTCGCGTAGCGCGGGGCAATAAAAAAGGGGCGTGTGTGACGCTCACCGCAACGAGCAGAACATAAACCCTACCCTAAGTTTAAAAGCGCATTTATTGTGGATCGGTTTTATGATGAAGGTACGCCACAATGCTACATTGTATGTGTCGTCGTATAGCTCAGAGGAGTTCAAACTTTTTAATGCCAAAAAATTACTTAAATATAAAAGCAGTTGTATTTTATTGTATAATGACCTATTTATGCTGTGTGAAGAAAATATTAAATGTGATGTAATAAAGACACATTTAAATACTGTCGCTGTACTAAAACCAAGGCAATTTCTTAAAATGTTATCTATAAAAGGTACCTTATTTAAATACTATCTTATTTAATTTGCAATGAGTTGGTCAAGCATCTTACTAGGATTTTTTCTTCGCTTGAGACAATGAAATTCAGCTTAATATTAAAGGAAAATTCTTCTGAACAGAACAGGGACATTTCTATCTAGTGTAACTTAAGTCTAAAGGAAAAACGAGCTCTAATGTGAAGCAATTGCGCTCATATCGTGTAGGCTTAATAATTGTGTTGGTGTATCTAGGAAATCATGCTTCGAACCGGTCGAATTTGTGGTGGAAAAACATAATTTTAGCATTGGCTTGTTGTCCAGAGGTTTTGTTGTTTGGCTGTGTTAAACAGCTGATCAAATGTGCAACAAGCGCAGTGCAGAGATTGAGAAACAACCTTTCAGTCTAAACCCTGAAACAAGTGCAGAGACTTGGAGGACATCATTACAGTAAGAGATTAGCGCCATCTTGTGGTTGTACTATAAATACGCACGAGGTATGGGACTGGACAAAATAATCTAAACATTGTAATAGGGGTTAATATCATTTGTGTAGGCTGCAGTGAAATTTGATCGTTGTCTATATTCTCGAGGTGTATATCAGTGTTTTATAAGTTCAGCAGTGTTTAGTAGGCTACAAGTCGTGGTTGAAATGAGCGTCTTAGTTGTCAGACTTCCAAAAATGACAAACAAATGAAGCCCATTTAGCAGGCACATCTATAACCTCAACAGCCCAATATTTTTGTGTTTTAAGAACAACAGTCTTCACTTTTATGGCTGCGTACACAATAGGGATGGGATGGTATGAAAATTTAATATCACGATTATAGTGACTAAAATTATCACGATTATCAATATTATCACGGTTTTGTTGAAACGAGATGAAAGTGTTCAAAAATAGTTGATGCTCACACTGAAAACATTTCAGCAAGTTTTATATTTAATAATCAACAAACAACTAATAAAACAAGCAACTCTATGCACTTAATTTAAAGAAAGATTAAATTCTGTGGCATTTCCTTCCTTACAATGAAAAGTGTAGAAGCATAGAAAAGCATAGAAAAGTCACTGACTTTCGCCATTCCTTCTCGAAAAAAAACAAAAAAACATTGTGCGCTGCGCTTGCGTCAGACTGTTGCTGGCTGGACATGATTTAATAGCGAGTTATTAAAACCGCGATAATCAAACACGGTTTTAATGATAATTCATTTTTAAACGATATTACTAACCTTCAGCACATTTTCTCACGGTTATCGATAAAACCGGTTATCGTCCCATCCCTAGTACACAAAGCATGGCAAGACTTCATTAGCAATTAAATATTGGACGAAAACTGAAAGTGAATATTAGAGACTGTCAAACACTAAGAAAGACTGAATCCAGACATCAGAGAACCACTGCAGCATAGTGATATCAAACCCCGGTATACACCTCTTCCACAAAAACTGACCACATAAAACTCCACAAAGCCGACGTCCATGAAAAAGCTGAAATTATTAAAACTTTAATCACAGTCACCAGTGCTAAAATGCTATCTATCCAGTGCTATCTGAGCATGGCAAATGCTACTTCAACCAAAGCCACTACAGTTCGGTCCCACTGTGAACACTGCATGTCGTAGCAGACATGACTTCCAGCACCAGGAGTTTCATCAGACCTTCATCTGCTCCCTTACAGATAACAATGTTCTATCTTGTTATCTGCAAGGGAATATTACATGGCCGCGTGCATTCTGGTGTCCTCAAATAGCCTTTAATGAGACCAGTAATTCCTAAACACCTGCTGAAGATGAAACACTGTCATTTTCAGCTCAGCTAAATTAAAGGAAGTGTTTTCACCCAACCCTTTTACACACACACACACACACACACACACATTCTCTCTACAGCCTTTTTAATTCAGTCATTTCACAAAAAGTGACAACCACACTATGGGCTAATTACTAACCTGTCATCTACTTTTGTATTTTGATGGATTCCATTCATGATGTGCTGTGCTTTTCCATAGCTTTTTAGCAATAAATGCTTACTGAGGATATTATTAGCTTCTGTTTGCTTAGCAACGATAGCATGTGCTTGAAATGTGTCGTTTTTTCACTGTAATTTAAACACTGAGACATTGGAGACGTGCAGTATTGAAGGAAAGCAAGAAATTAGAATGAAATATATGAGCCACACTGAACTTGATTGTGAATTTGTGCAATGGTATGTTCCGCATAATAAAAATAATAAGTGCATTTCTGTTAAAGCCAAATGGAAATCAATACACCTGCAAACGATATACATTACTCACATCCTGTACTCACATCCAAAAGTACTATCAACAGGGGCCAGGAACAGATAAAGCTTCTCAAAGGGGGCAAACAACTGCATGTACCACAACCACAGAAGTGTTGTTGCATATCACATCAATTAACTACAACTACTTTCTGCATGCTAATTTATATAATCAACATAATTGTGTTATTCATTGCCATAATTACATGTATTGCAGGAGACAATTGCTTATACTTCATAAATAAAATTCAATATAACTGCAAAGTGTAAATATATATTTAAAATAAAATAAAAACTTTTTAGTACAGTGATAACTGCAATATTGACAGCAATAGGGTGTGATTAAAATATCAGTCACACAAAATGCATATCAAGCTAGATTAGACACTAAATGCTACAAAAATGATTGTTGTCTTACTGTAGACTTTGTAATTGCACAGGGATTTGATTTTTAAAACTAACATATCAAGTGGACAAAAAAATCTAGTACTCTTTATCTGTTAATGACACTGTGCAGATAAATGTGTGAAAATCACGTTCAGTAATGACAATAGTACAGACCTCTGCATTCTTAGCTTGAGCCACAGATGTTGCCATAGTAACAGAGTATATCTTATCAAGTATGGCTCTTGTGTGTGTGTGTGTGTGTGTGTGTGTGTGTGTGTGTATGTGTGTGTGTATGTGTGTGTTTTCTTGAACTTATTTGGGCTTTCAGTGTAGGTATGACAACAGGCTGTTGTTACACTGATTTGCATGTTAATAGATTTAACAGCTATGGTGTGTTTGTTTAACCCCTAGCAATGGTTCACATCAATTGCAGTCATATAGGTTGAATTAGGATCAATATGGGCTTTTATGTAATTAGTATAAGATATTGTCGCTTCAGATGAGAACAAATCAATTCAACATTTGGGTGGATATGGCTGCCAGTAGTATTAACTGTATTATATTGAGCCACTACTTTCTCTATTTTTTACACCTTAGAAAAATACATCCAGTTTCATAATGATTAAAATACTGCACATACTGAGGGAACTGAGAATCCAAGGCAAGGATGATTGACAGGTGAAACTGTTCCAATACATGGCTTTGACGCTCATGCAATCTGCCGTGAGCTGTAAGGCAACGTTCATGAATTTCCCTTTCTTACCCCTTAAGTCAACGATCTCCGCATAAAACAAGATGGGTGGCCTATGGCCCTTGTTGCATATCCATAAAGACTAAAATGTTTGAACCTGCTAGACTTTATAGCCCCCGCTCAGCTCAGGGAATCGCCTTGCGCGCATCCCATTGTCAAATATAATGAGGGTGTTTGATGTGAGGGCACTGTGGTACATAATGAGGTGTGTTGCTCTGAACACATAAAAGTATATCTGGCCTATGCTGGACCGCTGCGGGAGAAACTTTGAGCCCTGGTCGCCTGGACAGAAGATTTGGTCCCATTTTGATGGAGATCTGAATAAGTTCATGCAGTTATTAACTGTGTTTTGAAAAAAATACTAAGTTTTGAAACAGCAGGAAGAGTAATTGATGACTTTTCAGATATTTCATTACAGATATTTATTTGTTCTTACAGAAAATAATAATAATAATAATATATATATAATAAAACAACCTTTCAACTGATTAACTGTCAGTTACCTTATGAAATCAAAATTATGGTTCCTGGAACTAAAACCATTGTATTACCATGTAATATACAATGGGGGAAAAAACTATTTAAGCAACTATATAGCTTTATATATCTGGTCATCAATATTGCTGCCTGTACACACAAACACACACACACACACACACACACACACACACACACACACACACACACACACACACACACACACACACACACACACACACACACACACACACACACAGAGAGAGAGAGAGAGAGAGAGAGAGAGAGAGAGAGACAGACAGACCATCAGACAGATAGATAGAGATTTATTCAAACATCTTTGAGATGTTGCCACACTTCTTCTTGATTTTTTTCTTCAGACTCCTTGTGCATACAGAAATCTCACTGGATTATTACTATTAATGGCAAAAGGAAAGTTTGGAAATATAAACTAATATCTCTTATTGATACACAATACAGCAAAAGACAGAAATAACTGGTGTAAAGTCTTTTTCTTTTTTTTTGTGTGAAAATACTAATGGCCTAAGACTTTTGCACAGCCACACACACACACACGCACACAGCCACACACACACACGCACACACACACACACACACACACACACACACACACACACACACACACACATTGTAATTGTCTTTTTTATACTGAATTTCTGGCAACCACACCTATAAATTTAAAGGCATAAATCTTACAGTGTTTCTAAAAGCTATCTTAAAGCTTGTACAACTTAGGTTAAAATGATTAAAAAGAGTATGCAGATCCATCACAGGCTATCTGTCAGTGTAGAAATAAAGATGGACGACGGACATCATGCCTGTGGAGATCTCCGACATAGTCAGTTGTTAGACCGAGTCAACAGAAAGCCCATAACTCTTACCACATGAATCCTGATACACTCAGTTGGTTAATACTTAACCTGTACATCCTGCCACCGGTCTGTTAGGCACAAAGAAGCAAACAGGGTAGAGCAGCCCAGGGAAGAAATGGGCTTCCCTCCTAAAACTAGGCTTTCCTCACTCAACTGATCGCCAATGGCAGTAGGCTGACACTTCATGAATGCACTGAGCCATCAATCCAGTCAGCTGTCAGAGCTCACTGAAAAAAGGACGAGAGAAACGGGACTTAAATCGGTCTCCCATTGACTTCTAATAGATCTGAATGGCCAGCCAACCCTAAGAGGATGTAAACGGCATCTAACAAGCAGTGAACATCAGTAGATCGAAGGTGCTCCTGCTGGTTGATGCATGGCACCCTTGGAATATCTTGAGAACAGAAATAATGTCCAAAACTCTTTGATTTGTCAGCAGAATGAACTAGATTAAAATCAAACTTGTGAAAAAATACCTTGAGTGTCCTTACTGTGAGAAATTATCACATTTTCCTAGGTGAAGATTGTGTTGTGTCAAGGGGTGACAATCTCTTAACTGGCTTTATATATACTAATGTAATTTCATTCATAGAATGGAGAAGCTAAATCTCTATCGGAAACACTTCCTCTCAGAAATAAATGCTGATAATTACTGTAGAGAAGAGACTTCATGTGTCTTCCCAGTGGTTCACACATATCTCACCTTATGCGGCCTTGTGAGTATAAAAAAACTAGGTTTTCTAAAAAGAGGGAGAAACTTTTGTTTCCTTATCTGCTTTTAAGGGTAAAATCCTATTTACTTTGCACATACACCAAATATCCAACCTATGTCATTTCAGTAATTAACATGCTTTAGATGAACTCAAATAATTATACAATTTATAATGGGCTGCTAATTAAGGACATAATGACAGGTTTTTTAAAGTGCGTAAGCACTGCAGGATACTATCGGAGGTCAGTTTCATCCTCCGTCGTGGTCTTGCCTACCTACTGGTCAAGTAGAGTCCTTAAAGAGCTCGTGTATTTTCACAGCGAGGTCCCCAAAAAGACAGCACCCCCCGCCCCCCTCACTCTCAGTGACAATAAATTTTCAGTAAAAAGCCACAGTGGGAGGGAGAGGGGGTGGGGAGATTACAAGGCTCTTACAGTTTCTGCTCAAACAGAAGAAGAAGAATCTTAGTTTGTTTCACAATACCCTGCATATACTCTCCAAAGACTAACAACAAATAACACAGCTTTAAAACAAGTGGAAAATGAACCAGATTAAACAAAGAATTTAATATTTCTGGTCATCAGTGTGCACCAGAGACGGTTAATGAGGTTGTAATGTTCCTTCATTTCCCATAAAATATGTAACACAGATGAGACACAATAATAAAATATGATTTCTGAAAAAATAATAAAAATTAAAGCAGAAGATTTCCATTCAATATGTAACCTATTAATAGTAGATAATAGTGTATTAGACTAATAGTAGATAGACAGTTGCGGTCGTAAATATAACTTGTTTGCTGAAAACAAGTCATTTTTTTGAATAAATTCTTTCACAATCCTTATTTATCAAGAAGTCAAGAAAAGTCAAACAAATTGGATAAGGAAAAGCAGCTTAACACTATTAAGATCAACCCTGCAGATTATACAGCAGACAGGTGACATTATGATAAAAGGACTTGTCAAAGAATAGTATTGCAGCTTCTTATGTTACACGTTACTGATTTAGGCAAACAGACACTTAACACAAATATTGATGTGTCTAGGACATAAATCTTATTAAATGAACTGTTTTCTTTTATAATATAGTACATATAATGTTAAAATAAAGTGATAATGCATTTAATAATAATTATTTTTTTAATTCTTTCAGAAGTTTTAGCTGGAAGTCAACCTAACAATGTCTAACATACACAGATTCTTGTATAAAGATATTCTTACCTAACCATAACACAATCTTTAAAGTACATGTTAAGAGTGCACAGGGGGCCACTGTCATGCATACTTTTATGTTTGTTTGGTATTTTATGTGCAAGTCACTTTGCGGTGTTTCTAGAACAAACTGGTCATCAAGCACAGACCAGTGTGAAAATGTCAGCATGAAAAACTACATGTCTGTTCAGACACAAATTATATGTGTGCATACAGCTCATGCACATATAATGGCACCATGATTCACAGGCAGTGTTGAGGAATAGTACAGCAGGTGTATGTATAGACTACTCCTGCCGAGCCCTGACGGTGTGAGTACAGCCAACCCACTCATTTGCTAATGCCCTTTTGGAACAGGATTTCAACTACATTCTGATAGTGTGGGGGTGGTGGGGGTTGCGGGGTGGTATAAAAAATGGATAAACATGCAGGAATCTATTGCCATATAGAAATGTAATCTACAAACAATTTGAAGCACAAACTCTATTAACACAGAAAACACAGAGGCTAAAATCATAGGTTATGAAACAACACATTTGTTGGCAATCATTATAACAGCACAACACGGGAGTCTGTTTCTGATAGTGGATTCCAGTGTGTTCAGATGTGGTAAACTTCATTTGAGGTAACTGTTGCCTCACTGTGGCACTCAATCGTCTGACACGGCATGTGAAACCATTGGCAACGGTGTGACTGTGACTGACCATATTGTTTTTTCTCTCGCGCCAATTCTCTCCATATCCGAATACATGTCATGCTGTTTCTTTCTTTTTATCTTAGCCAATTCCATCCTCTCTTTCTCTTTCTTTACCTCTTCCTCTCTCTCTGACACACGCTGACATGGGTGGCCCAAAGTGACATAGCCGTTGCAGGCCAAGCCTCATTACCGTGGCACAAATGTCAGCCACACCACAATCACTGTCCCGCTGAGGACAGGGTAACAGCCTCAACTCAAGGTGTTCTTTTTTATATATATATACTTATAACTATGAATGTGTGCTATGGATGTATGGGTATTTTTGCATTTTTAGCTTAATGTGTTGAGTAACTGGGATGAGTATCTTTATACTGGATTTTGATATAGCCTATAACTTGTGTATTTATACCAAACTGGAGCTGTCAGTACTGTAAATTGACGCAGCTTATCAAGTTTGGATTTTGACTAAAAAGTTCATTCAAAAAGTTGGCTGCAGCAGTTGCCCACTTACATGTTTATGTTTAATCTGAACATCTTTCTTTCTGTAAAGTAAGTAATATGAAAATACATGTTTCCCAGCTGATCCCTAACATAACAATAGCAGTCACACTTATTACTGTCTACTCTTAAACACTGTAATTTGCCATTTAACTCATCATCAGATTAAGACTCAAGGCTTTAAATCATACACTGCATTATTAATTTTAATAACTATTAGGCAGTTAGTGTTGTAATACTCAAGGCAGGACAAGAGTCCAGGCCGAGACCAAATGCTCCTGAAAATATAATCATAGACTTGGACCTGAGACTGACTCAAGTATTACATCACTGGCTTCTAGATACAAAAAGCAATAAAGCCCTACCTTAAATTTAATAGATGAATAAGTTTACATGCACTCGTTTTTGTCAAGCAGAATGAACCAACTCCAATAGCTGATTTCAAAAGTACTAGTTATAATTACCCTAATCTTTGCAATCCGACTGCAATATCAATTTACACGCAGTTTACTCATATTACGAGCAAAGCCCATGTGCAGAGCATCAGATGAAAAGTCACAAGCTCAGAGAAAGCAACCGTACTTTTACACACATTACAATTACATAAAAGATGGATTCTTTAAAATAATATAAAGTAAAAAAAAAAATACCTTTTAACATTAGGCCTAACATTTCATGTAAAATTGCATTCATTGGTGTGCTACACGCTATTAAATCTAACACAAAAGTATATTTCAATTCCAGCAGAAGTGTAACCCACAAAAACACCATTCTCCTGCTTTATTATTATACTGACTGCATTGCATTAACTCCTAACAGTTTTATATGAACTGTTCTGGGGTCTAAAGTCTCTTTGCCTCCACCGCACCATCAAGGACAGCTCTGAACTGTTCCACCATGTGATTGAATTGTTTTCAGGCAATTCATCTCACTCAAAATGTTCACCTCTCCATTCCTTTTTGGTGCACCGTGATGCTTAACCCTTGTTGCCATAGTGATGTTTCAGACTCCTTGACCCCCTGGATTAACTTGTCATTTATTGCGGAATAAAAACACCTCGACAAGTTCTCGAATCCATGCACTAGTGTCTACCCTGACCAGTAATACTAATGAAGAAATTCGCTTTCGGAACAATGGGGAGAATCAAACACTTAAATGTTTGCATAACGAGCTCTTTTACCTCGCCACTTCTCCATCTTAATGATTCGCACTCTCCAAAACACCCACACCCTTCTTCAGGATCAGAGACAGGACCGTCGGGCCGAGAAGCCATCCGATGAATTAATCCGCTAAGGCTGATTGCCATCAGGAGTTTATGATTATGCACCCTGATTACGAAGCCCACCCGAGGACCACACTATACGCCGGCTACACATCGTCAAGGTGGATATAAAATCACTCAATGATTGCACGGGGACGGATCAATCTACCGGCCGCGTCGTCTTTTAGCTTGGTCTGAAGTGCAACTATGATTAATAAGGTGTACTTGAGACCTATATATCTAGTAACACTTAACGAGATCTCCGGCTTTTAAAAGTCGGGTCTTTGCGTGTCATAAAACAAACACTTAATTTGACAGACATGAAGAAATTTCACTCACTGTAAACTAGCAACTTGAATAAGACAATTAATCTGTCAATGAAAGCTAGAATTGCCTTTTAAATGGTCTTTCCTGAACCGAATTTCACAACAAGAGACTATACATTTTTAATAAAGTTGACTGTTCACTGATTGAAAGAAAAATACACATAGTAACACATCACTTTAAGAAATAACTGCAACGCTTTAGAATAGGGAACACATACAGTACAGACCAAAAGTTTGGACACACCTTCTCATTCGAGTTTTCTTTACTTTCATGACTATGAAAACTGTAGATTCACACTGAAGGCATCAAAACTATGAATTAACACATGTGGAATTATATATGGAGTTATATACATAACAAAAAAGTGTGAAACAACTGAAAATACGTCATATTCTAGGTTCTTCAAAGTAGCCACCTTTTGCTTTGATTACTGCTTTGCACACTCTTGGCATTCTCTTGATGAGCTTCAAGAGGTAGTCACCTGAAATGGTCTTCTAACAGTCTTGAAGGAGTTCCCCGAGAGATGCTTAGCACTTGTTGGCCCTTTTGCCTTCTGTCTGCGCTCCAGCTCACCCCTAAACCATCTCGATTGGGTTCAGGTCCGGTGACTGTGGAGGCCAGGTCATCTGGCGCAGCACCCCATCACTCTCCTTCTTGGTCAAATAGCTCTTGATGCCTTCAGTGTGACTCTACAATTTTCATAGTCATGAAAATAAAGAAAACTCTTTGAATGAGAAAGTGTGTCCAAACTTTTGGTCTGTACTGTATTCACTATTAACTAGTTAATAGCAAGAATTGATCCTTTAAAAAAAGTGTTACAGAAATAACTAATTCTGCCACTAACCTTCTCCATATATATATATTTTATATATGTCTTATACAGATATCAACAGCCACATAATTGGTCTGGAAGAATCATTCAGAATCTTCATTGTAATAGAGACAAACAAAGGCTTGTATCTCTAACCTGACAATACATAGCTTAAGCAGGTCATTTTAGAAGTGATTTTGGACAATAAATTATAGAAATATAGGATAAGCTATGTATTGTCAGGTTAAAGGTACAAGCCTTTGAAGGCCTTTATAAAGAGTTGCAGTAATGATTACAGTTTTGTAGTCCAACCTGGAAGATAGCACCACAAATAAAAACCACTTTGATGAAGTTTGAGGCCGAATCAAATTGCCAGAAGTAGATGGTTAAGCAAAGCTATAAATGAACTACAGCACAGTCACATAACTTTAATGTCACATCAAGCTTCAGACAACTCTTTCAGTCTTTATTTCCAAAAAAAAAACATTTTCCCTGAAAGTTTGAGTTATAATAGATTGCAAGAGTGTAAGTACAAACACAACGGGGCTGTGAAAGTGGACTAGAGAGTAGATTTTCCTGCTGGGTGTGATGATGATATATGTGACCAACAACCTCTCAGTCCATTTAGCTAATAAGTAATTGCCTTTTTAAAGACAAGGGAAAGCTTTTATTAATTATGTATTTTATGTTGTAGAATAAAACGTGAAAATATCTTGACTTTATCATGTGTAGAACCAAAAATCAATTTACTTTGGAACAATGGAACAAATGTATTTAAATGCCAACTTGTTTCTGTGTTTTGGCCTACAAAAATACGTCATGCCTCCAGCACTCTATTACAATGAAGATTCTGAATGATTCTTACAGACCAATTATGTGGCTGTTGATATCTGTATGACACATATGGCTGCCTAATGTAGGCTGTTGCTTTTTTAGTAACATGGAAGCACATCAACGCAAAGGAAAAATTTGACCAAAGTTTATATATATGTATATAATAGTGAGGGAAGTAGAATGAGTTGAGCTAATGGAACTAGGGTTTAATTTGGATTTTAGCCTAACTCCTATTCTCAGTAGTGGAAAATTAGAAAATATAGCTTGTGTGGTTTTTGGTTTAAATACACACTCTAAAAATGAATGTTCCAAAAGGGGGTTTAAACAGTGATGCCATAAGAATTCCATTTTGGGTTCCCAGAAGAACCTTTCGGTGAACAGTCTTTAAAAGAACCATTTTTTTTTCTCAGCGTGAGAAACATTTAATGTTCTCCATGGAACCATCGATGCCAATGAAGAACCTTTATTTTTAAAGGTTTCAAAAAGGGATATTCACAGCGATGTCACAGAAGAACCTTTTCAACTGTTCTGGAAAAAAAATGTTTTTCTTAGTGAGAGGAATATTTTAATAAGATTTTAAAGGTTCTTCACTGAGCAATCGATGCCAATAAAGTACCTTCATTTTTAAAAGTGTAGGCTTCCATCTCTTCTACTCCATATTGAAAACGTGAATATCATTCATAGATAAAGTGCTGCACTATAACTATAAGCCACTACAGTACAAAAGCAGCACTTAAACACTTATCATCCATGACACACCCTGTTCCAAAGAGGACAGTGATAGCATCAGAGGAGATCTATGCCACAGTTTGATCAAATTCATTATGCTGAAATGTAACTGCGCTGTCCATCACACACTGATCACTGACAGTAGCTAGAGTGTCAGGAAGACAGCAGAGGCTCTTACGCACTGGAGTGGGAGCCAGTGATGTACTGCCAGTGGGACACGTCATGCGTACAGGGCAGCCTACATGCTGAGGAGTCCCTATTGCTGCTGCTTAGCACTTGGCGACAGATTGCAAGAGCTCAGAGCCATGCAGTGTAGATGTATGCATGAGAAGGGCAGGAGGGATGGGAGGAGTATATACAAAATCGCATTTATAGCAAAATTTGCTTGCAGTATCATTTGAATGACCATTCTCAGTAAAAAGCTTTCTCCTTAAACACCTCAAGAAATGGTTTTATTCATAAATATTTGTCATAAAAATAACAAACATCAATGTTCATCCAAAGTATTTTGTATAAATGGTCTTGATATGTACAAAATCATTACTCCATTATAATTATTATAACTTAAGGCAAGTTCACATTTTCTACATTTCCCCATTACCTCTATTGAATAATTCAGCTAGTACAATGCAAAAGCTTTTAGACTGAAAGC
Organism: Carassius carassius; assembly: GCF_963082965.1. Lineage (NCBI taxonomy): Eukaryota > Metazoa > Chordata > Actinopteri > Cypriniformes > Cyprinidae > Carassius > Carassius carassius. The sequence goes on from NC_081760.1 coordinate 30,977,432, forward strand.
CATGTTGAAACTGTTCTAGTATCATGTGAAAGAACTATTGAAAACTGCAGCAACGTATGCTATCTAATCACTTAACAGCAGTGTCGAACCCTGTGCTATTCTACTTTTTTCACATCACATTGCAAAATAAAGGAGCCATGTGAACTGGATAATTCATAATTAATGAATTAGGGTCACATGGTCACACACTAACACACAATTATGATCTGGTAAAAAAAAAAAGAGAGAGTACCTGTTATTGAATAGCAGATACCTAGGGCAGACAATGGTATTAAATGGCTTAATACATTCAAATTATGGACTGAAGAAATTCAAGACATCTTATGCGTGGCCCGTGTTTTCCATAACACAAGGGCCACACTGAAGAAAGAAAAAAAAAGATATAAATAGTCTTTCAGTTCAAAATAAAATGTAAAAAGTAGCACTTTTTAGAAAAATACAAATGATCATTGGCATATAAATGTATTTATTTCTTCCCACTAGGCGTGTAAATTTGACAACAGTAGAACTGGATTGTATAATTGTACAACACAATTACTAATCGATAGAGCATAGCAACAAAAATAAACAGATATAAAGTGAAAAATACGTTGTAAAAACCTTGGCACAAATGAATCAATAATGCCACCATGTTGTAAAACGAGGTAAATCTGACTTGTGCCGTGAAGCATCAGTGATTATTAATATCACGCAAACATATACATGCATTTTTAAAGAATTCTTAATTCTTAAACAGGTGACAGCGTTAGGATAGAAAAGACCAAAAAGCACGAATTAAAACAACTTTAAGTTCAAAAGTGGAGATAAGTGCAATACATTCCAGCTGTGCGTTTTACTGCCGCATTACAATGCAAGGTCGAGGTTGGAGCTGTTCCATAGTGAAAGTGCTGAACTGCAGTTCATGTGTTCTGCAAAAGACGCTCCTCGAATAAGAAATATAATGGTCGAGGACAAACTGTAAATAAAAAATACTCGATTTAAGTTGCTGCACACACCCCAAGCTGCACGCAAGGTTCAGTGTGGGAGGTCCTGGTTTAAAATCCTATTCCCTATTTCACCAAAAGGGATCCGTCACCTCAGTGGACCTTTACGCTCACGCGGATCGCTTGAATCAGTTGCCACGACGTTCACTTGAGCTTTGGAGTTGTATTCTGTAGCCTAAGCAACTGTTTTAGTAAGCTTGAATCTTCCAAGACGGTAAGATTTGACATCACGCACAACGAGCGCTCATTACGCCTTTCACAAGTTTTGCTTAAATGGCCTCTGGCAAAGTGAATGGCCACGCGTTGACTACTTGTGGCTTCAACTCCATCTTTTCTTTCTGTTTGAGATGCACCCGACCGTGTCGTTTCCTTTCGTCGCTCCTAGCAAAGCGTTTGCCGCACACATCGCAAGAAAAGGGCTTCTCGCCTGTATGAGTGCGGGTGTGCGTGGTCAGATGGTCGCTTCTACTGAAGCTCCGCAAACAGATGCGGCACTGGAAAGGTTTGTGTCCCGTGTGGATGCGGATGTGCCTGTTGAGCTCATCCGACCGAGAGAAGCGCCGGTCGCAGGTCTCCATTGGACACGTGAAGGGTTTCTCCTTAGCCGGTCCGGTAGAGGAAGCAGGGCTCTTTCTTACACGGTTAGGTTTTTGAGCCCGTGTATAAGTTTGACTGAACGACTCCGGCAATAATGATGAATACAGGTCCGAGTCTATTGTGGAAGTCGAATAGTTTGTTTCGCAACTCGAATGGAGTTCAATATTTGGAAAAATGGTTGGTTTTAAAATACTGGTGGGTGGGATATCCATAACTGGTGTGGAGTAGTTAAACATGGGAGCACTGAAGCCCTGTGTGCACGCATCTCCAAAGCACTGCTCTTGTTTCAGGGTACTCTCCACTTTGAATTCAGTCTCTGGGTTTGAACAAATTGGAGAATAAGAGTCCAACAGGTCTTTCACGTCTACCTGTTGTTGATCAATTTGAAAACTATTCGACATGGAGAACGGCTCTGACTGGAAGCCAGCATCCAAGTACGACTTATTGAATGCCCCCCACTCGTAACAGCTGCTCTCGAATTCATTTTTGATGACTACCGGGAACGTCGCGCTCTCAGACAGCGGCTCCGCGTCTTGCGCAGAGGAGGCAAAGTTTAAATGCGATGCAGCGGAGTCTTGGGCCTGCGCGGCGGTCTGGGAGTCCGAGTAGCTTTGGCCTGCCTGTCCCGGGGAATACAGCGGCGGGGTGGTGCACGTGGAGGCCTGCGTCTGGACGCCTTCGTCACCGAAACTGCTACGGCTTGCGTTCATCGTACCGTCTGCACACTGATGCGCATTCGAGACCGGGGTAGTTGAGATGCCAACGATTTCGGTGATCATGTTGAGCAGTGTTTCCGTGCTGCAAGGTGTTCCTTGAGCTGTTTCCACGTAGAAGCTGCCTGAGTAAGCTAAGGAGGTTGTGTAGCTTTCTTTTGGACCCTGACAGGAGTTATACTGATCTGTACTCGTGGGCTCCGTTTTGGGGGTAATAGGCGCACCTAACGTGGTGAAAAAAAGAGAAAGAAAAAAAGACATGCATGTGTCAGTACCTTCAGTGAAATGTGCAATCAGTTATATAACTATATAGTTTCGTGAGTGTCTTGAATGAACTAGCATTGTATTATTTTTCATGCAGCAGTACTGATATCTGCTCTTTAATAAACAGAGCTAAGATTTGTAAAGATCTGCCAGAAACTCACCGTGTGCAAACTGGGCAGGTGCTGTTCTTCCAGATTCCATGAAATCATTCTGGCTGTCTTTGGAGCCGTGAGTTTCCATCCCTATCGCAGAACTGTTACAGTTTCCAAACTGAGAGTAGAAAGAATCTTGAGAGTTCAAATCCATGTTGTTAAGCATCTTTCCGTTAATGGCTTTCCAATGGCTGTCAGACCGAGCAGGTTATTGATAAATGGGTATTGCAAACACAAGAAAGAGCAAAAACCGATCCGATAGTTAAGTCCGTGAAGGCGTTCGTCCAAAAAAGAAATGTAAATACTTTGGAATTCCCCCTTTTTGATATCTGCCTCGAAGTAATAACTCTCCAGCTGTCTGTAGATGTGTAGATCTGTTGATTCTCACACCAACGGCTTCCCAACGCTCGGCTTTTATACACTCCGTCTCACCGATCAGCCCTCCTCCCCATTCATTGTCTCCAGTGAGAGGATTCCCCGCTGCGTGTCATCTTCGTGACCATATATGGACAGAGGATATGACGGGCTTCCCCAAAAAAGGAGAATTACGGTTCTGACGCTTCAGTAAGACTGTCGTTAAGTGCACGGGAACGACGGAGAGCCAGGCTTAAGCTATGAATGTTTCTTAGCTAATTCAGACGAAAGCACTAGACTGCGTTTTCGTAGACATCTGAAAACGGAAAGAGTTTCGTAAAAAGCTCCTTTTCATGTTCAGTCTCTTTCAAAATCAGCCTCTAAAAATTCGACATCGAATTCAATCTATTTCCTTTCATTTCGTTTTATGAACGTCTTGTAAAACTTAACTTACTCCTATGTGTTTAACAAACATAAACGTTCACGACATTGTTGTTTATAGCGCCATAAAAAATGTGTAAAATTAATTTAAGCAATTAACTGACTGTGAATGTAGACATATTTGTGTTTTGAAATTTAGTTTGTTAGGACATGCAAATTAGTTATGAGGTAAAAAGCCATTGCAGTACGCAACAGTATGTACCGTAAAGCGTGGAAAGAAATTCTCATTCACATTTCCCTCGTTTTTTTAAGCGTAAATTATATTTTCACCTTATTAATGTTTTGTCATTACATTGACTAGGCTGTAAAGTCATTGCGGTCCTAAACATTTAAATTTTCCAGAACATAAGTTCGACTGATTGTACACTAGATATAATTTTACACAGATAAAACACACTTCATAGAACATCATAAACAAGACAGAATACAAAACTAATTATAATATACAACATTAAGTAAAACGGCCCTGAGACAAATGTGGATATTTTCCTCATACAAGTAGATTGTTGAGACGCTCTGCCATCCTGTCGCGTAGAGCTGACGGTAAAAGTGATCTGTTGTTCAGCACCATGGAGAGCGCCACTTGAAATAGCAGGCTGCCCTATTCTACAATTATAGTTCACGGCCTGCAGTCTGTGTAAAATGCTATAACGGTGACGCTCTTGCTGTCGGTCTAATATAACAGTCGAACTGATAATGGTTTCCTTTCTCCTTTGCCTTTTATTTTTTATTTATTTATTTTTGCTACATTTTTTATGCATTTAACTAACGCAATTCATTCAAATAGACTATACTTAAAGACCTCTTCATGATCATGTTTTTAATTTCTGAATGAAAAGTGTTTTTTCTATTTTTCGTAGGTTAAAATAAAAATGCCTAGGTTGTTTAATTTTTAGAAAACTTTAAACAAAAGTCTCATCAACAAAAAAAGCAATAAGTGCATAAGTTGGCCTTATTCTTTATAAAAAATAAAATTTAAATTGAAAAAAAGATTTTTAACTTTTTAAGGAACAGCTCTATAAGCTCAAGTTTATTTATTATTATTTGCTCAAAAAATCATGTGTGTGTCTGTCTGACAAATTGTTATTAAAACAAACGTTTTTTAAATGAATAAATTCATTTATATATTTTTTTTTAATTAAGTTAATTTTGTTTAATGTATAAATTTATGTAATTAAAAAAATCTTCTGATATTGGGCATCTTTATTTGTCACTGACCCATGTACTGTTGTCAAATCTAGGCCAATTTCTAGGATTTTGCCTCTTCAACAAGAAATGATGGCAATATTGAGTTATTGAACAATATCTAAAACAGATTTTCTAAGAAGGCATTTCATAAGAACAAAAAAAGTAGCCTAGATTTTAGATTAATAAAATTAAAGTTATGTTTTGCAGCTTCTAAGCCAAATTTTCTAAAAATTACAACAGTGGCACATGAAAACTCCTACACTGGTGGCTTTACTCTCTACAACTACAATTCCCTGTTGCAAAATCCAGTTTAATCTGGAAACGGTCTTGGAACATAGTGGCTGGCTGATCAGCCGTCATGCTCAAAAACAGCTTGAACTGTGGTTCAAGATGGTCTACCAGCTTGGAGCAGCTAATGATCAGAGCTATCATGTTCCAAACAACAGCTACCAGCCTAAGCAATACTTTATGGCTTGGTTTGCAAAACCTCTGTTAAAAAAAAAAAAAAAAAAAAAAACATATTGGACAATGATGTCTTCTTGTCCTGTAATAGGTAGGTGAAAACTTTATGAGAATTGTAGGTGCCTTTAAAATCACTAGAGAACTGTGTTTGCCCCATCCAACTGTGCAGTAATAGCTGTGACTGTTACTCTTGTGCAGTATTACTTTGCATAGGCCACTGGAGCACCAATGGAGGACAAAAAGAGACGAGGAAGAATATGTTGAGCAGTGGGCTGAAAAAAGCGAGGCACTTATTTAGCACATGCCTCCTCAAGTATCCTTTGTTCACTAAATCTATTTATGTATTTTTATTTTATGGCATTTTTTTATATATTGAACAGCATGTGCATACAATAGTTGAAAATATTGGCAGTTGCAGTATTTTTTTATTTCTTTTGGAACAGCACTGAGTAAATAAGATTGACCATGTAGGCCCATTTAGGCGAGGTTTCCATAAATGCATATGACCGGTGACAAAGAAACAGCCATTTGGATTATGGAACTGGCTTTAGTGGTGCATGAAATATTCTTCTTATTATGAGGATACAAAATCACACTTAACAACGAGTTTGACATTTTCTTGAGGTAACTGTTCGCATCACACTACTTTCCCCTATTGAGCCCCTACTATCCCCCTCTACAGTGGTCTCTTCCAGTTGACCTAAACCTATTAAAAAGCTCTCCTCTTAAAGAGTTCATAACACTGAGACGCTGTTGTGATAACTGCCGAGTAGCGCTCACCTCTCGCCTCTGCAAAATGTCACGGAGCTCTGTAATGGATTTATGTAATTCCTGCACTTACCAAGATTATTATACCAAAGAGATGCAATGAAGGTAAAAGTGTAATGAGACCATCGATCTGTCAGTATTTTCTTAAAAGTTTGTCGGATGATCCGAGCTTGCACTGCAACATCAGATTTTTCAAGCCAATTCAGTGTTTTAAAAGAATCAAATGGCAAAATAGATGTCTGTAGATAATATTGCTTTTCCAGTACAGTATAAGCTCCTGCAAGTGCAGTGCATGTGAAAATGAAATGAATATTGTCTCTACAATGTCTTCACTTTTTTTCATGCTCATGATCCATCTGTTCATAGCAGCATTTTGTAGAACACTAACAACACCATTATCAAATGGTATAATCGTATCAACACATAATTTGACTAATTCCCAAGGCAATGATTGAGCTGAAGGAAGAGGCAGCACAACAAAGAGAAAGTTGGAAAATATTGCATCTAACAGTACAAAAACAGAGCAATAAAAAGGAGCAACGAAGACTCATGTAAAATATTATGATAAAATAAGTTATTTACTATTGCAAAAAGCTTAGGCTCAAGCTTATGGGCTTGAAATGCATGAAGACATACTGAAAAGAGAGGCTTTGGAGTACATTCAAGAATGTCTGGTAGATTTTCAAGAGGCAGAGGAATCGTACGCCCTCCACATCACATTTCTGTAGTATGTCCCATATTACAAACCCCCAAAGGCACCGGATGAAGGCTCATCTTCCTCAAACCATAGCAACAATGAGAAACCGGAAAAAAAGGGATTGGGAGAGCTAACATCAGAGTTTCCACGACCGGAAACACAACTCAATGCAAGCTTGCATCATGCTGCCAAATAATTTAGCTTTCTTTTCCCTTCCAATCACAATCCCATGCATGACCACGCTCCAGCGCTTGAACCCCTTTCAGAAAGCACAGATCTTTCGAACCGGCGACTTAATCACTCTCCACCATCTATGGAGTGTGGGAGTGGGGTTAGGGAAGCCCGAATGCAGAACCAAAACCCCACTCAGCGAGCTGCAGGTTTTCCTTGCAGTTCCAGAAATACACCCTTGTGCTCGCCCACCCTTGTCCCCAGACAACCATCCTCGCCTTTCAGGCTGGGAGGGGCCGGAGCTTAGGCTTTCTTCCTGATCGTGACTGTGGAGGGTTCCAGCAGTTCCCCGCCCGCTCTGACTGACACCCCCACATTCCCTGCAACCTCTTCTCTACTCTGAGCCACAGCTACAGAGCATACCAGCAGGCCAATCTGACTCTCCTCCAGCTACCTGGAGTTGATAAATCATGATAAATGAGGATAAATTAGCTTAACACCACTGCCACAGGGCTCACTTCTTGTTACACAGCATGGCGCTCAATGTTGTAGCACTCATTCTTGTTACAGGGATGAGGCCCATAACTTTTCCCTCAACTTCCCAGCTGCCACCTGGGCCATTTGGAGAAATCAACAAACTCATTGTGCACTTGCATGGCAGTCCTCTTCCTACTGTGTAATTCAAGCAGCTAGCACTGCGTATTTCTTCAGGAAGCAGATTTCATAAAGCCTGACCCTGTCAAGGCGATTCAATAAAAGCCTGTAAAAGAATTCACCTTTTCTGAGGGACAATTACAGACTGAAAAGGAATGAGTCTACTGAAACAGATTGCACTGCTGCTATGAGGAAACCAAATAAGAATGTGGCATCTTTCTCTCTGTCTCTCTTTCCTTGCTAACATAAGTAACTATGGTAACAGGCGCTCTGCATGGCACTGCTTCCACAAGCTCTCCAGAAATAAAACTGTTGGGCTAAGAGCAAGCGGGTAAAGACAAAAGATCCCGAGCGCCACTATTTATAGAGGCAGGCTTACATAATTGCCACACAGACCAACGCTGGCCAAGGGAGGGTGGGTTTTGGGGTGAGTGGCACTGGGGCACCAGCCCTAGAATCGGGTGTGCGAGAGTTCTGTCTGGAGGCTACACTGAAGATTATGAGCAAGCATGAAAGGCTTCAGGAGGGGGAGGAAGTGGGAAAGAAAGAGTTTGAACAGAGAGGTGGAAAGGCAATGGTGGATTGAATTTGATGGTTGCACTGCTAAAGGGTGAACGCTCAGCATACATGTGTTTGGTGATCAGCAACTCAAGCTCCCATGGGATGCATACTAGCCTGTGGTGGTGGGAGATGTTCGCCACTGAACGTCACTGGTTCAGTGATTACATCACCACTCGATTCTCTGAGGTAAGAAGTGCTTATGACAGATGGAAAGAATGCTGTCAGGGATAACAAACACAAGATTTTACCCACTGGCACTGTGAGCCACACTCACTACATTCCACACAAAATCAAGAGAACAAAGCTGAGGGCCTGAGACGAAAACGTCACAATATGTTTGATACTAATGATACTGATTGAAGCAGAACTGGACAAGTCTTCTATTGTTGATACAGTATCTTGTTTAAAAGAGAACGCTGAAAGACCCGGTGTCAGAAAATACATTTGTTTAACGCAACGAGTGTGACTAAATGGCTCCCCCTATCAGTCGTACACAGTCATACACCCTCCACACTATAATATTGATTCTTTTGAGCTTGACTGAATGAGGTGTGAATGAACATCCCCATTGTTATCCATCAGTTGATATAATCAGCAAATGAAACTCTCACACTTCATAAAACAGGAAGCTTTGAGAATGTAATGCAATAATTGTCAATTACGGGGCAAAAAAAGTGTGACTCACCTAAATATGCCCCAACTACTCTTACCAATAGATGCAAACAGAGGCTCGGGATCTCATCAATGCGCAAATGGAGGCACTCTGACTCATCTATTTATGCTTGTGCGTTAGATCTGGCTAATGCTGTTTTGGCTATTATCCCATTGTACCGTGCGTCTGAGAAGAGGGAGGGGGATTGCGCATTGAGTGTTTTAGTCACACCGAACAACCAAAAACTACAAGTGCTGGGAGATGCATTTCAAATGGCAATACCCAAGAGGGTACACATGCTATGATGCCCAAAGGGAATGAAAATATAGAAGGAGATGTGTGTTTATATCATAATTCGTCATATTGCTCACATTGCCACGTGGTTCTTTCATTGTGTTAAAAGATATTGAAGTAAAATAAATAATAAAAAAATGTCAAATACAGCATGATTCATCAACAGGCTTGTCTCCAAAACACTACTGATGCAACCAGGAGAGTGTGAACAGAGTGAAGTCAACTCTTTTGAACTTTCCCTCCGATCATCATCATCAAAAACACACTTAAAACAATCACAATTAATCTACAATCTCAGCTACCTATCCTATTAAGGGTCCCAAAAGTGTTGCTTAATTAGACTGTCAATCTACTGAATGAATAACAAATAAAAATATGTATAAGATGCTAGGTATGCAACAGCAATTTAATAGACTAGTATACTGTATATGTAAATTACAGATTCTGAAGTTCAGATTAACGAAAGCAGAAAGCCTTTTGTATAGTGCAAATACTACCTCCAATTAATATTTTAATAAGTCATGCCACATAATTTGTTTGAACAGCACTCATTCAAGCTGCACATAAAGCACTAAACAGTGCTTAACAATTGTTTTCTGCTTACTCAGTCAGCCAGTAGTTCAGATTTTTACTTGACCTACCAAAATTTGAATTTCTTTAAAAAAATAATAAATAATAATAATAAATAGCAATATAATTTTCTGTAAAAAAAAAATCTCCATACATTCAAATAGAAAATAAAAAAAGAAAGAAAATATTCTGGAAAACAATGCCATACGATGCTGAAAAATTTGATTGGTTTATAGATTAACATTCTTGTTGATGCTTCCAAGACTATCACTATACTATTCCAAGACTGTCTACCTGAAAGAGAATAAAAATACACTGTACATGTAGACACAGAGAGAGAATATATATACTTTTCCTGCAAAACAATATCAGCTTTCATATTCAAACTAGTTTTTAGTATATGAACATTTCTTCAAATGTTTTTACACTTCTAACCAAAATGGTAAAGTACAATTAAACTGAACTGGAATAAGTTTAAGTGTATTTTAAATGTAAAGTTTGTTCGTACTAACTGTGCCATGACAAAGGCTTGTTTGAAAAAAATTTAAATTAAAAATAAGTTAAAATATGTCTAGACCAAACAGAAAGAATCAATTCAGTATAATCCTTTTTCTGTCACTGCAATTCAACTTGCTGTGAATTGTATTCAATTCAATTTAAATTCTAAAACATGAATTATACCGAGTACAAAAAGAGAGCAAATCTCCAACCCTATTTATAATCAGAGTAAATTACATAACACTTTTTTTTAATAAAGAGATATGACTGTAATATAAAGTATAGGATTCAATTCATCTGAAAATGGTTTTAAAATAAGTTTTTAATTTATTCTGTTAAATGAAGCCAAACAGCAATGGACCGAAATAAGTGCACGGTCTCCTCCTGGTTCACACAGATGATATTGTTTTGTCTGATCCAGAAAAAGTCTATGGCATTTTGAACCTGAGGATATAATCACATTTAACTGGACGTAAATCTGAAATATTTAAAGAGGACTTTTCTTTATTATATTAAAGTATAAAATAAAAAAAATCCACCAATTATCTAATTTATGTAAAAATGAATTACACTGTTGTAATAAACATATGGCACCAGTTGATCTTGATTTATCATTCTGATTCTGGCCTGCTACTGATTTTAATACTCTTCAGCCATTATCAGTACAGTCAGAGCTGACCAGCCAGTAAAGGGGTGGCTACCCTGCCCCCTTCCAGTGCTATCATTGTACTGTTCCCAGATGTATCCAGTTTCCATATACTGCTTGTAAACATTATTGATAAGGTTAGTCCTGAGATCTTGATATAGGGTAGCTGCCTTCTTTTTGTATGGCCCTTCTATGCTGCCATAGTGATGCAGTGCTCTAACTGCCAGGTAGTTGATGTTGATCCAGATCGGTCCTCGCCAGTAGGGGGCATCATGTTCCGTGTTCCTCTTCATGTAGAGGGGATCTGAGTGCGAGAGTGAGCGCAGGCCATATGGTGTCCAAAGGTGTTCAGGATCCTGAATGTCCCGCAAAATATGCTCTATTTTTGGCGAATCTGGTTTCAGAATTTGTAGCAAAAACGGAAAAAGGCTAACATAGCCTAAAGCATTCACGTACTGGAGCTTAGGGGCTTTACGAACAGAGCGAACCAACCGTGTGACTGGGAACTGGTGACGTGGTTGTCCAGGAGGCACAAACACTTTCTCCTGCTGAAGTGAGACCGCTTGGGTGTGGTTTCCATAATCACTGAAGGCATGCAGATTCTCGGACCAATGCAGTTTGTTTAATAGATCATTATTGCTCAGAGTACGGTGGGTGTTTTCGTACACCAGGTGGGGCTCCCCAAGTATTCGTGCCACATTTGCCATGATGCCAGAGGCCAGGGTCATCCAGCAATACAAGTCCACATGTCTCTCATCATCAGATGGGTGGGAAGCCCGCGGGTAGTCGTCCAGGCCAGAGGTCAGGGTCTTGGGATTTAGGAAAAGGTTGGTGTCTTTGTCTCGACCTCGCCAGCGGTAGGAGTTGGCCATTGGTCCAGCTTGTGTGGTATTAAACCACTCGAACCAAACCTGCAGTCTTGGGTACAACCTTCTCAGGAAAGGAATCATGGTTTGAGAGGACGACAACTCTGGTTGAGCATCCAGATGCTCTAGTAACTCATGTAGGGCCAGGAAGAGCGTGGGCGGGTTAGCGTTTTCGTTGTGCTGCACTATAAACTCAGACGGTACTTTACTGCGTGCTTCATCATCCAAGATTTGTTCACGTGGGATCCAGCCCTCTATATTGATAAGATCAAGCCAGTGTGCAATGACTTCCTTTGTTAACCGAGTGTCCCATTTGCTGATGAGAAGTTGATGAAATCCTTCATCCCAAAGAAAGCCCCTTGGAAAGAAAGAGCGAGATGGTACTGCTGTAAACAGCGGACCCTCAGGGTAAAGTACAGGGTGCTCATTATAAACCGAATGAACCACCGACTGTCCGAAGAAATATCCCATGCCACCAAGCATGTTGCTTAAAGATGCCTTAGCAAATTTAATCTGTGAAGATGTGAACCCTTTAGCTTGGAGGCCAAATGTACTCTCAAACCTCTGATCAAATGCCACCTTACGCTTCTCCAGCTCATCTGTAAGCATCGAGCCCACAAGTTGATTTGGTCGTTCCCGGAAGCTCCGGGATTCAAACAAAACTTCAATCTGGAAAGGGGTTTGAACTGTTACTTGATGCACCACAAAATCACTCTCCATCTTAGGATCGTTCTGTTGGTTCTGGTGGTTAGTGACTTTGTAAGAATCCACAGCAAAATAAAATCTTTTTTCACTTTTGGGAGGACTGAAATCAAACTTGTGATTTAGGCTGTTCTTCACAATATCTGTTAGCTTATCAAGGCCAGGGCTCTTCGTTTGCAAGTAATTATATCTGAAAAGAAAAAAAAAAAAAAAAAAAAAAGTAAAACAATACAGCAACTTGTTAAAATAATAAAATGACAGAAAACCTTATTTTATCATATTGTTTTCTCACACTCCTCCTTTCTGTTCATCTGAGAATCATACTAATAGTGTGCTAAAAACCTACTATTCTCCCTATTACTAATTCTATTGTTCATAAACCTACTTACTACAAAAGCTTGTAGTGCGCAATAAATGTAAGATACCTGGCATATTTGCCACTAGCACCTTCCCCTGCAGTGGGCTTGCCAAATGTGATCTTGAAGTTGCCAAGCTCCTCAGATGTTCCAGTCACAGTGCTCAAGCGATTTTTCTCCTCTACATGAGCCTGCAAGGACCCTTGAACATCTGTAGCAGTGTAGAACATCAGCGAGATCACAGGAGCCGAGGAAGCAGTGCTCTGCCAATCAGAAACAAAGACAGATTTGATGTGATGAAGTGATTTTTATACTATAATTAATACAACTATCATTCTCTTTTATCCCAGTGTCTGTGAAGTTGTTAAATAGAGGAAGTATGGAGTTGTAATTTTATGTATAAATATTCTGTGTATTTTGTGAATTTTATTTGTCTAATGTGTGTACTGTATGGTTGCAGCATGGGTGATGGCCCAAGACAAATTTCCCTACTGGGGACAATAAAAGTTCACCTTACCTAATTATAAATGCTTTGTGTTTATCAGAAGTAACCACTTTAACTTTATATCATATTAAAGGAACTATGAGAAAACTGTAATGTTAAGTGGATCTGACGTATGTCTACCATACTCTGCAGTATCTGACCGTCAGAAATTCATGCAAATTGTATATTGCACCTTTCATTTCTGCTTCCTGGATATTTTTTAATAAAAATTTCGTAATAAGCAGCAATTTTTTGCAATGGAATATTTCCTAGTAAAAAAATAAATAAAATAATAATAATAATAATAATAATATAGATTATTCCATAAAGTCCCATGACCTTTTTGTTAATTTTAAATTTTCCTGATATTTCCAGGTTTCCAGAATCCTGACATCCCCAGTCTATGTGCATTGAAAACAACTAACATCTGTTTTATAATACTCCTACAATGTTATAATTAAATATCCTTTTATTTTACAATATTAGAGTAACAAATCAGTTAATGCTGGCTGTTAAACACACAAACTGAGTGTTTAAAAACAAAACTGTTTAAAAACAAAACTGTTTAAAAACAAAAGAGCATTTCTCTTAACTTACATGCTGTTTTGCAGTAATCCTCCAAGTCCAGTCTCCACCATGGTCTCCACCCATACGCTTCACAAACTCTGTGGTCAGGGTGAACTCACGGTCATGTACCTCTTGGACTCCAAAAGAGACTCCGTCATGCATCAGCCATCCATAGCCCAGCAAATGGTCCCCTTGCTCACAAGTATGCCTCAGATTTCCATCTATTTCAGCAAACTGACGCATCCACATTAAGCCTAATCAAATCAGTAGAAAACGGCAGGCTTGTAATAACATCACAAAAAGACAAGTAAAAATATAGAAATGTTGCATTAAGATAAAATGTGAATCTGAAACACCCCACCTGTCACAACAGATCTGGGACTTCTTGTTTTCATCCCAAAGTACACCTGGGGCCGATAGGTACCCCAATATCTTTCAGGAGACACATCAGGACTTGAGCTATTAGCATCCAAGACCCGTGGAGAGGGGTGCAAGGTCACAACCCTCCTGGCCAAGGATGAGCGCATGTAAAGGGCATAGAAGAACCAGATGAGACTGAAAATACACAAACCAATGGATATATTGATAAACATCTTCCCGATGTCAGCTTTCCTCTTTTTCTCCTTGCGTAAAGGAGCAGGTGTTTTTTCCTCCTTTCTTGGGTTAGGTACTCCATCACCTGCTGCAACCCTCTTCCTCCGCCTTCCCATCTTTCTTTTGACCTGACCAAGATGGTCTGGGGACGACAGTCATTCAAATGTACAGCACCTGCAGATCAGCACAACTCAAGAGGTTTTGAATACAGTTAGCACAGTGACTGCAGCATAAGAAGCTAATAGACTACTGGTTTATGCATTTGAAATATATACCCCTAAAACAGGATTAGAATTTTACACCGGTCTATATACAAAACGCTGCAAATTACATAAACTGCTGGCTAACTGAACAAAAAAATGAGGAAATGAATTAACGAGAGAGGGAAAGAACTGATGAATGAATGAGATCCAGCTCGTCAGTGTCTATTTAACGCGTCTGCATGTATAGTTCTTTCTGTACTAAATGTGAACGATGCAATGAGCAAAGCAACTATAACAATGCAAACATAATTTATATTTTACCTTAGGTACGTGTCAGTTCTCTACCCAATTTTGTAATCAGCAGCACGGACACTTCCGCATTGTTTTGTGAAGCTGACGACAATCGTAGATGCTTGTTCACTGATATTCAAAGTAAAAGTCCCACAGAAGCATTCTTTCGTTCATCCTCGGAACACAGTTTAAGATATTTTAGATTTAGTCCAAGAGCTTTCTGTCCCTCCATTGAAAATCTATATACGGTATACTGTCCATGTCCAGAAAGGTAATAAAAACATCATCAAAGTAGTCCATGTGACATCAGAGGGTCAGTTGGAATTTCTTGAAGCATCGAAAATACATTTTGGTCCAAAAATAACAAAAACTATGACTTTATTCAGCATCGTCTTGTCTTCCTGGTCTGTTGTGAGCGTGTTCACTGCAGTGTAGTGATATCTGGTTCGCGAACGAATCATTAGATTTAACTGGTTCTTCTTAGTGAACCGGTTGAACCAGTTCACCAAATCGAACTGAATCGTTTGAAACGGTTCGCGTCTCCAATGAGCATTAATCCACAAATGACTTAAGCTGTTAACTTTTTTAATGCGGCTGACATTCCCTCTGAGTTCAAATAAACCAATATCCCGGAGTAATTCATTTACTCAAACAGTACACTGACTGAACTGCTGTGAAGAGAGAACTGAAGATGAACACCGAGCAGAGCCAGATAATGAACGAAAGACTGACTCGTTCTCGAGTCAAGAACCGGTTGCATCGGTTTTCTTCTTCTGTATAACATAAAATAAGATATTTAGAAAAATATTGGTGTTTTGTCCTTATAGTGAAAGGTCCGTTGTTGTTTTTTTGATTGACCTTTAACTAAATGGAAGCAAGCTAATTATAGTCAGCCTTCTCTAGTTATTTATTTTGTTACTTAATATGCTACTTATTTGAGTTGTGTCTATTGAAATATGCATTTATTAAATAATTTTATTTAATATGTTTGTATTTTGTTGTTTTTGTGTGTAGTTCTACAATGAAAGTGTATCAACCAGACCCAGTTTAAAGGCAGGGTAGGTAGTAAATGTATAAACAACTTTCTTCCAAATTTGTTTAAACTTTCTATATATATCAATGCATAATTAAAATGTAAGTACTCTGATAAAAAGACTATAAAAATCGAGTGACTCTAGACCGTTTAATCTGTATTAAACACAGCTCATTATTTCCATTTCGGGACGAAACATAGGATTGGCTTAGGCGACTGTCACTCTCTCGCAACCATGGCAACCACCCTTTTGCCACACATGACCTGCCCACTTGCGCACGCACGTTTGATTTGAGGAATTCAAGAGGCACGGATCCTAGGAATACCAAAACAATGGCAGAGAAACAGCAAGCAAAATTCACAGTACTGGCCTATGCAGTTAGTGAAGGCAAACCAGGCAAAAAAAGGAAGACAGTAACAGTACAAGAAAAGGCAATGAACAAAAAGTCTTTGGATAAACAAAGAAATAAAACGCGAGTTAATATCGTCGTGGCTTTCCAGCGATGGCGAGAACTGAGGGAACTCAAGGGGCTGAAAAGTGACTCCTTGATGGCTTTATTTCTGCTGGACAGGTAAATCTTTCTTTTTGTATTTTGATCATACATATTTTTTTGTTTATTTTTTCATGAAGCATGTGTCATTAGCACACGTAGCCGCGTAATATAGCTAACATAACATTACTTAGCGAGCCGTAGTAGAGACGATAAATAATCTATAGGAGCCCAGAAGGGAGGGGGTGGAGTGAATGGAAATAATGAGCTGTCTTTAAAACAGTCGTGAGAGGTCTACAGACACTCGATTTTTATACTTTCTTTTTCAGAGTACTTACATTTTAATTATGTATTGATATATAAATAAAGTTTAAACAAATTTGGAAAAAAAGTTTTTTATACATTTTTTACCTACCCTGCCTTTAATATGGTCCCACCATCCATTGCTATAATTGTCAATATATAAATGTCAATCACTGCGATTCCGACTCGAAATTTTCGAGTGTGATGTCCCGAAACTCTGCAAAGTGTTAGTGTTAGAAAAACAAAACTTATACATTTTGAATGGATTATAGCCTAGAAAGCTCACAAAGAGTGCCCCCTTAAAAAGCTATCACTCTTTGTTCATCGTGATCTCACAAAGTTCTGTTATGACCAATGAATCTCTATATACTGCGCAATCAATCTATTATTAACATTGTGTATATACACTCATGTTACAATGAGAGGTTTCGATTGTTTAACTCAGCTTGGAACTATTGTGTTGTAGCCTTTAGATATGAGACAAAACCAGCATGTACTGTCAAGAGGATGATGAAAGTGTTTTCACTTGAGTAAAGTAAAGTCCCTTTAAGTGCTTTTCTTCATTTGAATATGTACAATTTCTTATATGGTAACATCTAATTTATTTGATTTTATTCAAACCAAAAATATTAACCTAATTAACCTATAGGTTACATTGATAAAATTAAATTTAAGGGTTAGATGAGGTAGAAATAGCTCCCAAACATTTGCAGATTAGCTTAATAGTATCCCATAGATTCTACAATGTTTTTTTGTTTTTTTTTATCATGCTCATTTTGGTTATTTTGCAGCCAACTTTTAAGGTTCCTCACCTGAAAATTTTCTAGATATGCACCTGGTCAGCTGCAACATTTGACTTAGTCTATTCAAGCTTAAATTGTATTTATATCATATGTGCACGTTACAGCAGTGTGGGTGAGTAGCTGACAAATATCTCCTGTACAAACGGTCTCTGAGAAACTGGAGGAAGTGCAAAATGTGTTCCAACCATCCCCACTCTCCCCCTAATTAATGAAATCATTCAACATCCTTTTGAAACCAAGAAGCACATTTTCCCAAAAACGCGGAAATGGTCTACAACATTGAATGTTTTCATTAGCCTAATACATTTCTATACTTAACTCCAAAAAGTTATAGAGATATTACATATTGTTTCAGAACATAACATAACTTTCAGGGTCAGGAAGGAGCTGGTAGTGCTTTGCAACCAACTTAATGAAACAATTAGTTTTTTTGTTCGATTCAAAGTGAAAGTATTTGTGAATGGATGTATCTTTGAATGGAACGATTGCTATTCATTAGTTTTTGTGCAAATCTTTCTTCTAAAAGAAAACTAACTAGACTACCCAGACAAAAGTAGAACAGCTAAAATTATAGATAAATAAAACCGGGATGAGGCACATTCTATTTTTTTAATGGCCACCTTCTAGACTGATATATAAATGGTCCATGGGAAGGTAGAACAATTTAAAGTATAATTGTGCATGGAGTACATAAACAGCAGAGAATCCTCTTCAGGTTGTTATCAAGGATTGAGTTATAAGAGCCATTTTATATATTTGTCTCTTAGTTTGTGATTATGCCTATCTTGTATCTTTTTTTTTTTTAGATAAAGCCATAATGATTCAAAGTTCACTCTGTACAATTATCATCCTCTTTGTCATTCTGCACAACAAAGAATGGATTCTGGCTTTCAAGGTTCTCCTAACTAGTTCCATTACCCACCAAGAAAGAACGCAAAAAGTGATTTTACAAACAACAGCAGAAGATTGTAAGGCTCAGGCACTTCAACACACATATACAAAGTATGATGCATATTTAAAAGATTGTAAGCTGCAAAGGTAGCTGTGCTAGAAATGACTGAACAGAATTTTTTTGTTACAAACTTTCTTGCACTTGCAAGTTCATGTCATACTAAAGCCCAAAGTAACAGTCTGTTGATGTCTGCAAACACTGTACGCATGCACAGGTCCAATCTTAGAGTGGCATGGACAATAGTGCATGTGCAAATGATTGAAAAAAACAAAAACAAAAAAAAAACAAGTACCACCTACATGCATCAAATATGTCTATCCAATTATTTTCACTAATGAAAATTATCTGAGAGATCCACAATGTACACAAAAGGAAAGAACTTAACGTCAGTGTTTGCATGTCTTTTTGTTTCAGTCAAGCGTATTTACAGTTGAGTCTCTGACAAAAGCTTGCTTGTCTCCTGAATCAGCCAAAGGTTTTCAACAAGCCATTAGTTGTAAATATGCCTGGGTTGATGGAAAACACTTGACGAGTGCAAGACATTATTTTGATGGCGAGACTTTTTTGAAGGGTCGTGACCTCATCACAGAAGGTGTCAATCTGTTATAGCTGCTGTCCAACAGGGTAATTATGAAACTGCAAGAAAGCAGCTGGGCGAGGCACTACATACTCTACAGGTGTGTCAGTAGAAAGAACTAGATCATCTGTCCCACCCTTTTCATGACATTTTCAAAGTCCAGTAAGTGGTTCTAATGGCAACCTTTTATTACATTGGTTGTCCATATCTAGGCAGTTCAGAAATGAAATGTCCTGAGTAGGACTAAAAGAAAGAAAGTTAACTACATCACAAAAAAAAAGAAATACAGAATGGAACTGGTTATATGATGCAAATGTTAAAATATATATTTATAAGTCATCCACTACAATAAAAGTGTTTTGAGGTCATAACATGGTGTATGTTGTATGTTTTGCAACAATTCTTTTAACCCTAAGTAATGCAGTGTGTAGCTTTTTATTTCTCAAACAGTCATGTTGGAAGGTTCATTGGGCCCAAATTGTAAAATAGTGGCTCAATGAGCATGAGGAACCATTTTCATACATGAATTTTTCACCAGTCATGGATTCAACCTTATTGATATTCTTTGGTATGTGCTAGAGTCAAAAAAAAAAATTAGACTTTTTTAAATTGCCAATACAAGATCTCAGCAAAAAGGTTTTGCCACACTTGAAGGAAATAAATGTTGTGATGTTTTTAAAAAGTTTTTGAAACAATGGCATAATGAATGTAATCAAAGCTAAAGGTGGTTATTACTGTAAGATCGGGCTTTCTAACATTAGTCATGGAAACATGAGACCAATACTCCATACTCATACTATTCTTTCTCCAACTTATAACTATTTATCATAATATTTATACACTTAGGCTTTGACAGATGATGTATGGGAGCCTGGAAAGACATTGAGCATCCCTTTTACAGCGGTGTACAATGGATCTGATGAGCTCTTTAACATTAATGCTAGGAATGACCGTGGGTTTGCCACAGTATTTCCCAGCCCCATGACTGCTGGAAGTGGAAACAGTGGAAATAGCACAGCAAATCTCACTGCATTAAATCAAGCAAAGATGAAATCACAAAGACCTTTATAAGCTTACAAAGATTTATTTTTCTGTACCTTTAAAGAATCCTGAAAACAAATGTATCAAGATTTCCACAAAAATATTAAGCAGCACAACTTTTTCAACACTTAACAATAAGAAATGTATCTTGAGTAGCAGGTCAGAATATTAGAATGATTACTGAAGACTGAAGTAATGCATACTTGCATCACAGGAATGAATTATATTTTAAAATATATTAAAATAGGAACCTTCAACACTACCACCGTAATCGGGGATGGAGGTGTGAACGTCACTCTTGCATTCTACAGCGCCTCTTGTTGTTCCGGAGTAATGGAACTGGTTGCTGTAGACAGAGCTGGAAATGTTGGCATATGCTCAAGATCAATAACATCTACTGTTACCACCAGGAACAACACCTTCATGTCTACCACTTCTACAACAAACAGCATGACTACAGCAACAACAACAGTAATGGCAAAAACAACGACTTTCTCTCCCTCCACTAATGCCACAACCAACAGTTCTGGATGCCCTTTTAATGCACCCAGCAATTTTTGGGTTAGTGTGGGAGACATTTTTCTTTTCCATCTAACTGTTTTATTCTACTTGACTTTATACTAACATTCTATCACCCCTACCAAATAGGCAGAGTCTGTGATTTGACGTTTACAGTTGACAGATGTATTTATTAATAAAAGTTTATGCATACTTGATGATTTAATACATCTGAACTAAGAATCAATCAATTTCAGATCTTATTTTACCAGGTCAACAGATTGAATAGATCTTTTGAACAGAAATATGGTGGTATTATAAATTACACTGACAATTTTAAATCATAAAAACCAAAGGTCTGTACACATCACACTATATTATACTATCCACATCAAAATTAATGGTTTTATGAAAAGAGGCAGTTGCTTGTGATTTATAAAATCATTTGTTTATGAATTTTAACACATGAAAATTATATTAAATCTACCATATTCAATATTGCTTAATAGGTCGTGTATTATTATTTTATTTTATTTTTTAATAAATTCTGATCGCAACACAGTTTACTTCAGAAATCTGATGATGTATTTATCAGCGAAACAGGATATTCAATGAGAAAAAAAATGCAGGGACTTAATTTTATCTATTAAGAATTTTTCGGATCATCAAAAGAGTCCACTTCAGAATGGAACTAGGTGGATTGTAGGAAACAGTTGAAATGATTATTACACTAGTACACTTGATAAAAGATACTAGAGTTGTCCAGCAGACACACAGATTCTCTGTTGGTGTTTCACCAAAATATATTTGTGTGCAAACATTCGCCCACATCGATCACAACCAAAAGGCTTCTCATGTGTGTGGATCATCATATGTGTTTTTAGGTTTGAAGACTGGTTGAACATTTTCCCACAAAGGTTACAACCATAAGGCTTTTCACCCGTGTGAACAGTCACATGTTTTCTGAGGTTACTTTGATCTGCGAACTGCTTGCCACAGTGCACGCATCTGAACGGTTTTTCTCCTCTGTGGATGCTATGGTGTCTTTTGAGACCAGACGCCTGACTAAATCGCTTTCCACAGAGTGTACAGTGGTGAACCTTCTCCCTGTTATGAATTTTTTGATGCAAGAGGAGAGTGCTAAGTTGAGAGAACGCTTTTCCACAATGTTTACATACAAACTTGTCTTTCCTTTGTATCTGAGGAGAGTCTGAATGTTTGATAGAAAAGTTTGGTGTGAAACGGGACCGGTCGGATCGAGAAATGTTGTTACCTTCATCACTGTGTGTTAAATGACCTTCTATATCAAGCATAGACAAGCCATTAGAGTCTATTGGAGTTGCGTAGGAACACATGGGATCTGCGCTGCCTCTGTACATCAAGTACTGATTCACAGAAGGTCCTCCATTGCATTCAGATTCAGAATAGGAGGGATGATTTGTGGTTGAGTCAAATCTCGTGGAAACCCATGAGGGGTAAGAAGGCACAGGCTGCAGGTTAGTCTCTGAGTCTCCATCACAAAGTCCCCCTATTTTGAAATACAACATGCATAAATGAAATCTAGCATGCAAGCAAATACTGTGTTTAGTAATTATGTCACTCACAACAAGAATTTACTAGTTACTATTTAGTAAATGTGCATCTTCACCTATATCCTTCGTTTCTGGGGTTTCGTCCTTAAGGTGATCAGGTAGCATCCCATTGGACTGCCAGAGGAACAAATCATTGATGGTGAATTATGTGATTTTGAATGTTAAGAGCAGTTTTAGAAGAGAACAAATTAAATCGAATTGTAGTCTGTATTCAAGATATACAATCTCTGTACCATGAAATATGAATATTGAATTTGATGTGTTAGTAATACTTTACAATAAGGTCTCATTAGTTAACATTAGTTAATGCATGAAGTGAAAACAACTTACAATGAGTGATATATTTGTTGCAGTATTTATTATTCTTTATTGATGATAGTTGTTAAAAACTGTTCATGTTAGCTGTTGATTAAATAATATTATACACTGAAAACAAAATCTTTAGACTATTTTTTTTCACTAGTGAATTTCATAAATAATTACAAGACAAGTATTGAAATAAACCTACTCCAATTTAAAAAAAAAAATTCTACTCTAATAATGTATAAGTAAATTACACTGATAAATGCTTTAGATGGATTTTTCACTCTCGGTTCATGTTAAATCAAAATATACTAGAGCCCAACATAAATTAGGAATGTTAATCATATGTGAACAAAAAAAGGCAGCCGTATGTAAATTGTCACTGCTGGAGAAAAGCAGTTTGTCTGTCATGAGCATGATTTGTAAACAATTACAGGTATGTTCAAATGTGTCTCTCACACTAACCTCTTGATGGCAGTGCTGGACCGTGTCCTGATCTATGAAGTTATCTCTATGGACGGTTACAAAAACTCCTGCACCATACTGTGTGTCTTCTTATCCAGAAAGCAAAGAGTAAAAATAACACAGGGTAAGAAATTATAATTTTACATTTTTAATATCAATATCTATTCAAAAGTTGGTCATGTTTTAATTATTTTCTATATAAAAAAATTAAATACAACAAATAGATAAAAAAAAAAAAAACACTATTATTAATGCTATTATTTTGTTGTATATTTGCCAATTTATACATTTATTCCTCTATGTATTACCAGATAAGTACTTAGTATTCAAATAATTAGAAATCAAATATTTAGTAATATATGTAATATTACTCATCACTTATCTGGATTAATTTGTAAAACCTTACATCAATTTTATCACCCATGTTGGGACAACTAAATAAGTGAAAAATAAAGGTGTTCACACACACTACATACAGTACACTACACTCACGGTTTTCAGTTGTCTCGATCTCTCTTTCTGACTGTTCACACCTCATGTTGTCAGGTCTCTCCTCTTTAATAATGAGACAATCAGGCTCGTCATCTTCTACAGACTGATAAAAACCACAATGCTGTCATGATTCCTGATGCATTATTACTGGTCAAATGTGCTCTTGGTTTGTGAAATACAACCCGAATTCCGGAAAAGTTGGGACGTTTTTTAAATTTTAATAAAATGAAAACTAAAGGAATTTCAAATCACATGAGCCAATATTTTATTCACAATAGAACATAGATAACGTAGCAAATGTTTAAACTGAGAAATTTTACACTTTTATCCACTTAATTAGCTCATTTAAAATGTAATGCCTGCTACAGGTCTCAAAAAAGTTGGCACGGGGGCAACAAATGGCTAAAAAAGAAAGCAGTTTTGAAAAGATTCAGCTGGGAGAACATCTAGTGATTAATTAAGTTAATTGATATCAGGTCTGTAACATGATTAGCTATAAAAGCTTTGTCTTAGAGAAGCAGAGTCTCTCAGAAGTAAAGATGGGCAGAGGCTCTCCAATCTGTGAAAGACTGCGTAAAAAAATTGTGGAAAACTTTAAAAACAATGTTCCTCAACGTCAAATTGCAAAGGCTTTGCAAATCTCATCATCTACAGTGCATAACATCATCAAAAGATTCAGAGAAACTGGAGAAATCTCTGTGCGTAAGGGACAAGGCCGGAGACCTTTATTGGATGCCCGTGGTCTTCGGGCTCTCAGACGACACTGCATCACTCATCGGCATGATTGTGTCAATGACATTACTGAATGGGCCCAGGAATACTTTCAGAAACCACTGTCGGTAAACACAATTTCGCTGTGCCATCAGCAGATGCCAACTAAAGCTCTATCATGCAAAAAGGAAGCCATATGTGAACATGGTCCAGAAGGGCCGTCGTGTCCTGTGGGCCAAGGCTCATTTAAAATGGACTATTTCAAAGTGGAATAGTGTTTTATGGTCAGGCGAGTCCAAATTTGACATTCTTGTTGGAAATCACGGACGCCGTGTCCTCCGGGCTAAAGAGGAGGGAGACCTTCCAGCATGTTATCAGCGTTCAGTTCAAAAGCCAGCATCTCTGATGGTATGGGGGTGCATAAGTGCATACGGTATGGGCAGTTGCATGTTTTGGAAGGCTCTGTGAATGCTGAAAGGTATATAAAGGTTTTAGAGCAACATATGCTTCCCTCCAAACAACGTCTATTTCAGGGAAGGCCTTGTTTATTTCAGCAGGACAATGCAAAACCACATACTGCAGCTATAACAACCGCATGGCTTCGTCGTAGAAGAGTCCGGGTGCTAACCTGGCCTGCCTGCAGTCCAGATCTTTCACCTATAGAGAACATTTGGCGCATCATTAAACGAAAAATACGTCAAAGACGACCACGAACTCTTCAGCAGCTGGAAATCTATATAAGGCAAGAATGGGACCAAATTCCAACAGCAAAACTCCAGCAACTCATAGCCTCAATGCCCAGACGTCTTCAAACTGTTTTGAAAAGAAAAGGAGATGCTACACCATGGTAAACATGCCCCGTCCCAACTATTTTGAGACCTGTAGCAGAAATCAAAATTGAAATGAGCTCATTTTGTGCATAAAATTGTAAACTTTCTCAGTTTAAACATTTGCTATGTTATCTATGTTCTATTGTGAATAAAATATTGGCTCATGTGATTTGAAAGTCTTTTAGTTTTCATTTTATTAAAATTAAAAAAACGTCCCAACTTTTCCGGAATTCGGGTTGTACAGTTTCTTACTTCTTGCTGGCAATGCTGGACTGTGTTCTGGTCTATGAAGTTATCTCTGCAGACTGTTACAGAGACTCCTGCACTCCTGTACTGGCTGTCATCTTTATCTGCAACATGGACATATCAGTATATAATGCAAAAAGAAAATAATATGTAATATCCATATGTAATAAAATACTTAAATACAGTTGTTGTTGCATAATTCACATATATCTGTGAACTTTGCATTAGTTAAAATCTCCTTAAAAGCTATATTTTGTCATCATGTTGACATCAACTAATCACAGATCTGACCACTATATGCATTTATTCCCCAAAGTACCTTACAGCGAAAATAAAACAATACACCATACTCACGATTTTCAGTAGTCTCGGTTTCTCTTTCTGACTGCTCACACCTCTCATTGTCAGGTCTCTCCTCTTTAATACGGAGAATGTCTGGCTCGTCAATCTCTACAGACTGATCAAAGGTACAATGTTGTCATGATTGTAAATGTTTAGGGTAAAAAAAATGTGTTCTTAAAGGTAGCAACTTTTTCATTGAACAAGCATGCATGATATTGATAAAAATGACATTAATGGAATTTACAGTATTACAAAAGATTTCTATTTCAAATAAATGCTGTTCTTTTGAACTTTGTGCTTCAAAGAATTCTGAAAATAAGCACTGTTTTCAATTTTTTTTTGTTAATTTTCAACATAGTTACTATGCTGTTATTATGAGGACCAAATCAGCATAATAGATACAGCATATTATGATTTCTGAAGGATCATGTTCAATCAATCTTTGCTTTTACTGTATCTATCTGTACAAAAACAACTCAATGATAGTAAGTGACGTATAATATTTGAAGTACTTTTTTTAGGTGTTTAATTATCAATGAAACGCTAATAACGCTAAAGATGAAATCTGTGATTAATGGGGAAGTAACGTTATAAGTTGAAAAAGGTTCAGTGGAACTGTCAGATTGAATGAACAGGTAACTGAGGTTTGTAGTTTGCAGTGTACAAAACGAGACATTCACTGTTTCCGCAGACCTGGTCTAGTGTTTCGGGTTGAAGACGCGAGACTTCACGAGAGCAAGCTGTTTCATCATCATCATCCTCATTAGACAGCGAAGCGATTTTCACACTAATTCGACCTGGAAACAGATCACGTTCTCCATTAGTAATTAATGAGTTATAACAGTGACTTTTAACAGAATGGAATTAGTCCAACATCATCACTATTGTCTAAAACCATGATCAGGCCTTTGTTACCTGATTCTTTTTCGTGACCTCCTATTTTTGTCAAAGCAGTTGATTCGTTTCTTAGTTTGTGCGCTCTTCGATGAAACGAATCCCGGATTTCTATCATTTTGATTTTATTTTTAAGGAGGTTGTTCTCCTTCTGTGTTTGGCATATTTCAAGCTGTAATTCGGTATAGCTGTCCTCAACAAGTTTGCATATTTCTGCAACAGCGGCGTTTGCGAGCACTTCCATGACTGAAGCGATTTGCGTCTGAAAAGTTACTGTATTTGCCATTGCATTGGAATTTATTAAGATGAAGCTCCTTTAATAATAGCGAGGCAGTCTTTACAATAACATATATCCTTCTAAATTAGTATGGCTCTCGAAACCGTTGTTGTATACAGCTCGAAACGCGTCGCGAAGCTGACCAATTAGTCGACAACATCCGCTTGTGCTTTTCAAAATAAAAGCAGCCCGTAAATAGGCATGGAGTGAACGTAACGGTTTATTTGGAAAATTCTCGGATGTTAAAACCAGAACCTGGCACGGACCCAGAAGGCTAAACATTATTTCTTATGTTCTGGTCAATTTTGAAATGGAAGTAGGCTATTTATTCCATTGCAATTTATTTGTTTATGGACAAAGTAGATTTTAATTACAATACAATTTTTTGTCATGCAACATTTTATTTCTAAAACATATGTTTGTATGCTTATTTCTCTCTATATATTTTTATATTTAATATTTCAGAAAACTTCTAAAGTTTTTCCAATGCAATCAACTGGGGGAGTGTGGCAATCTTTTAGTATTTTTTTTTTTGTCCTATTCACCCGGAGTGTCTTGCCTTACAGAAATCAATCATAAAAAGCATAGATTGCTGGGTTTTTTATTTTTTATTTTTTTTTACTTTCATAACTTTTTCAATATTTGGTTTTGGCGTTTGGAGTATACGTGTTCATGATGTCAATTATAAAAGTACTGAGGCATTTATCAGTAACGTTTCCTGCACAGAAAGTCAGTGCTGGTACGTAAAACAGAAAGCGAATTCATGTTTTTAAAAGCAGATCTGAATCCCTGTAGTTATGTGATTTCGGTCATTGGTAAATTATTAATGTCTCCTTTTTCGCTTTCATCTGTGAAATCACTTATTGTTTTAAAGTAGTAATGTTTTTTTTTTCCTTATCCCTGAACCGATTACTATAAAGCAGAATTGCTTCTAAAAACAAAAATGTTAACTAAAATAAATGTGTGTACATTTTATATATTTATTTATATAACTTTTAATTTAGGATGCAATTATTCATTTTACAGTACTATTCAGAATGTTTTCCATTTGTTCCATGAATTTTGAAAAAAATTACAAATTGACCATTATTTACCTAGCATTGCTGAATTGTATCATTTTCTGTGGGGGAAACAATCTAAACAAACTGCACCTTGACATTTTAATTGTGGAACAGAGGATGTTTTCCTTCTCGGGGAGCACATTGAGGAGACCCAGTTTGGCATTGACAACCATCAGTCTGATTTGTTGTCAATGGTTGTGTCCGTGTTTCTAAAGATAATTAACCTTGCCTCTCTTGAACTACAGAAAGGGAGCACGAGAAAGAAGCTCTGCAAAACAGTCCTCTTTCAGGGGGTTTAGTGTGTGTGTGTGTGTCAGAGAGAGAGAGAGAGAGAGAGAGAGGTGTGTGTGTGTGTGTGTGTGTGTGTGAGAGAGAGAGAGAGAGAGAGAGAGAGAGAGAGAGGTGTGTGTGTGTGTGTGTGTGTGTGTGTGAGAGAGAGAGAGAGAGAGAGAGAGAGAGAGAGAGGGAGAGTGTGTGTGTCTGTCCAGGGCCGGATTAAGAATTCCAAGGCCCCTGGGCACAATGTCTTGTAGGGCCCCCCCCCCACCAACCGCCATTCCCCCCCCCCCCCCCCCCCCCCCCACCCCAATCAAGCTTTTACATTTTTGGTTACTATTTGCTGGTAAAATCTCTACTGAGCAACTAGCTGGCATTTGCAATCACATAGAGCCTCACCTTTACCAATCCAGTTCTATGAATCAAAATAACTTTCATAATTCACAAACAAACACATAACACACCTATTAATGTCTCCTTCCTGTCGGTCTCTTTTCTCCTCTCCTGTCCTCTTTTCCTCGGTTCTCCAGACCAGGGGCTGCCACTCTTTGTCTCTCTCCCCCTTTTCCTGTGATGAAAAAGTGAAATGGTAGAAGACACATTACAAGATGATTTAAACTGTATTCTGGTATAATATTGGTTGCTTTTGAATTACAATTTCTGGAGTCATGACCTGTCCAAAAATTGACAAAACTGTTTCACATAAGCTGTTATAAGCTGTTGCATAAACACACACACACACAAACACTCAAACACACACCACACACACACAAACACTCAAACACACACTCAAACACCCAAACACACAGTATACCTCCTCCTCCTCTCCTCAGGGGCTGTCTGTCTATCTGTCTTTCTCCTCAGGTGCTGTCTGTGTGTGTGTCTGTCTTTCTCCTCCTCTCCTCAGGGGCTCTCTGTCTATCTGTCTTTCTCCTCAGGTGCTGTGTGTGTGTCTGTCTTTCTCCTCAGGTGCTGTCTGTGTGTGTGTCTGTCTTTCTCCTCCTCTCCTCAGGGGCTGTCTGTCTATCTGTCTTTCTCCTCAGGTGCTGTCTGTGTGTGTGTCTGTCTTTCTCCTCCTCTCCTCAGGGGCTCTCTGTCTATCTGTCTTTCTCCTCAGGTGCTGTGTGTGTGTCTGTCTTTCTCCTCAGGTGCTGTCTGTGTGTCTGTCTGTCTTTCTCCTCAGGTGCTGTGTGTGTGTCTGTCTTTCTCCTCAGGTGCTGTCTGTGTGTCTGTCTGTCTTTCTCCTCAGGGGCTGTCTGTCTATCTGTCTTTCTCCTCAGGTGCTGTCTGTGTGTCTGTCTTTCTCCTCCTCTCCTCAGGTGCTGTCTGTCTTTGTCCTCCTCTCCTCAGGTGCTGTCTGTCTATCTGTCTTTCTCATCCTCTCCTCAGGTGCTGTCTGTCTTTCTCCTCCTCTCCTCAGGGGCTGTCTGTCTATCTGTCTTTCTCCTCAGGGGCTCTCTGTCTATCTGTCTTTCTCCTCAGGTGCTGTCGGTGTGTCTGTCTTTCTCCTCAGGTGCTGTCGGTGTGTCTGTCTTTCTCCTCAGGTGCTGTCTGTGTGTGTGTCTGTCTTTCTCCTCCTCTCCTCAGGGGCTCTCTGTCTATCTGTCTTTCTCCTCAGGTGCTGTGTGTGTGTCTGTCTTTCTCCTCAGGTGCTGTCTGTGTGTGTGTCTGTCTTTCTCCTCCTCTCCTCAGGGGCTGTCTGTCTATCTGTCTTTCTCCTCAGGTGCTGTCTGTGTGTGTGTCTGTCTTTCTCCTCCTCTCCTCAGGGGCTCTCTGTCTATCTGTCTTTCTCCTCAGGTGCTGTGTGTGTGTCTGTCTTTCTCCTCAGGTGCTGTCTGTGTGTCTGTCTGTCTTTCTCCTCAGGTGCTGTGTGTGTGTCTGTCTTTCTCCTCAGGTGCTGTCTGTGTGTCTGTCTGTCTTTCTCCTCAGGGGCTGTCTGTCTATCTGTCTTTCTCCTCAGGTGCTGTCTGTGTGTCTGTCTTTCTCCTCCTCTCCTCAGGTGCTGTCTGTCTTTGTCCTCCTCTCCTCAGGTGCTGTCTGTCTATCTGTCTTTCTCATCCTCTCCTCAGGTGCTGTCTGTCTTTCTCCTCCTCTCCTCAGGGGCTGTCTGTCTATCTGTCTTTCTCCTCAGGGGCTCTCTGTCTATCTGTCTTTCTCCTCAGGTGCTGTCGGTGTGTCTGTCTTTCTCCTCAGGTGCTGTCGGTGTGTCTGTCTTTCTCCTCAGGTGCTGTCTGTGTGTCTGTCTTTCTCCTCCTCTCCTCAGGTGCTGTCTGTCTTTGTCCTCCTCTCCTCAGGGGCTGTCTGTCTTTGTCCTCCTCTCCTCAGGGGCTGTCTGTCTATCTGTCTTTCTCATCCTCTCCTCAGGTGCTGTCTGTCTTTCTCCTCCTCTCCTCAGGGGCTGTCTGTCTATCTGTCTTTCTCCTCAGGTGCTGTCTGTCTATCTGTCTTTCTCCTCAGGTGCTGTCTGTCTATCTGTCTTTCTCCTCAGGTGCTGTCGGTGTGTCTGTCTTTCTCCTCAGGGGCTGTCTGTGTGTCTGTCTTTCTCCTTCTCTCCTCTCTCCATCTGCCCTTAAAAATACTTCTTCCTGGCTTTCCTATTAGCAAACTCAGTTACAATATCATCAAAATCCAAGTCCATGACCAGCTGAGATTCAATGGCCATCAGTGAAAGTGCACTGAGGCGATTTTGTGTTTGTGTTGTTCTGAGTTCATTTTTAATTCTTGCCATTTGTGAAAAAGATCTTTCTCCTTCAGAGTTTGTAACCGGCAGTGTCAAAAAAATATGTAGGGCTACAAACAAATTGGGGAAAGTTGATTGCAGACCATGTTTCAAGAGCACCTGCAGCAGTTTTTGAGGAGACTTATCCTGCTCGCTCTCTATAAAGAATCTGAACTGGATAATTTCATCTGCAAGGTTCTGATCTAAATCCGAAGGATATGAAGCGCTGAGTGCATCCGCTTGTTTACGAACAGTGGGCAAATCTTCTGATTCCATGTTCAGTAGAATCCCAAAGATGTCATTAACGTTCCGGTATGCATCCAGTCTATGGTCTAAACAGCTGATTAGCTTATCAATAATGACATTGAATGTTTCTACCTGGTATCGCTCCTGGCCTTTCAGAGTTACTTGATGCTCTGTGCATTCATCTGAAAATGCTTTGCGCTTTTTGACCCTCTGCAGTTCATCTTTATATGACTGACACACACTGGGAATGTTCTTTGCAGAGGTTTCAAAATGGTCAAATTGTTCTCTAAGGGATTCAACCCATGATATCAAAGACCTGAACAGATTAATTGCAGTCATCAGATCAATGTCGGCCTTTTGTAATGCCTCGCTTGTCACTTTAAATCTGCTTAAGAGACAGTGCCAAAACTGTGCCATAAATGACATGTCAAGAGTGCCCAGTTTTGAGAACAGTGCTGCTGCCTCGTTGCGTGTGTCACGGTTTTCTTCTGTATCAGAAGAAATGCTCTGAAGTATAGCCCTGATTTGTGCATAATTGCCACAAAGGGCTTTAGCTGCATCTGCACGGCAACTCCAACGTGTTGATGACAGTGATTTCAACGTCATATCTACCTTGATGTCTGCATTATTGAAGAATCTGTTCCATCTACGAGTGGAACCCGCACAAAATGCATATAGGGACTGCATGAGGCCGAAGAACTGACTTGCATTTTGACAACTGCCATCAATACTGTTGACACCCACCAAATTGAGAGAATGTGCTGCACAGGGTATGTAATGGATTAATGGATTTTTTTTCTTCAAGTGAGCCTGCAGCCCATTGTAACGCCCTGACATATTGCTTGCATTGTCATATGCCTGGCCTCTGCAGTTTGCAATATCTAAGCCTAAATTGTCAAGCATAGCCATTACAGTATCAGCCAGACTCTCCCCTGTGTGACTCTCAATTGGTACAAAGCCAACAAATCGTTCAATTATTTTTCCTTCGTTATTCACAAATCTAAAAATAAATGTCAGCTGGTCAGTATGTGACAGGTCAGGTGTAGAGTCCACTATTACAGAAAAATACTTTGCCTGCCTTATCTCTGCAGCTATGATATCTTTTACTTTGTTGCCCATTTGCTGAATCAATTCCTCGCATATAGTGGATGAAAGATAGGATGTGCTGCCTCTACCCTTCTGTCCATACTTATTAATGTGCTCGGCGAGGAAAGGATCAAACTGAGAGATGACTTCCAGAATGCCGAGAAAGTTACCATTATGTGGTGAGCCAAGTATTTCGTCATCGCCACGGAAAGGCAGTCCTCTTTCGCTTAAAAACTTTATGACAGCCACAACCCTCTTGAGCACCTCCCGCCAATACCGCTTCTCTCCATCTAGCTGTTGCACTAGTTTAGCATCCACAGTCCCGCTCCCGGTGACAGATGAGCGCCGAAGCAATGCTAACATGCAATTACAATGCTCTGTGCTTTTTTCATGCTCACGCACACGTTCAGGGTGTTTCCAGTCAGAAAAACCACTAACAAATTGATTTTTCTTGGTAGAAAAAAGCATACAGGCAAAACAAAAAATATTACCTGTAGATGGTGAATAGGTGATCCAGTCTCTGGAAACTTTTTCCCTATTTGGGAGTTGACAGCACAGCAGATCATTAGTAAGGGAGCGCTTAACGTTACCACCCAGACCCCCATCACGGGTTGAGGCTAGATATGTGGTCTTTCTGTTATGAAAAGCAGCAGGTCCACGATCGATAAGAACAGCACGAGCATCCTCGTCGATTGCCCCCCACAATGCCGGGTCAGACACCTGATTAAACCACTGCTCATCATGGTCGCTTCTGCTGCTGCTACCGATAACGTTAGCGCTAGCAGGTTGTGCTGCCTTGCTAACGTTAGCCTCAGTCTCCACGACGTCCTCGGGTCCCTGGTTAGCAGCATGCTCGTCATCATCATAATAATCTCGATCTACCACACATTCTTCACCCTGATTCTCCGCCTCCTGGGCCTCAGCCTGGCTACTTTTAAAGAATGATTTGATAGATGGAAGCTGTCTTAATAAAGACGCCTCCCTCTCCTCTTTTTCTCTTTTTCGTTTGCGTTTAAAACAACCGCTTCTTTCACTCATTTTCTTGACCTACAACGTCAACGACTCATCCCACAGTCCGCGCTCAATTCAGTGCGGATTTATTTGAAGTTCGCGTGGGGGCGGGGTTGTTAAGTCAGTGCGTTCCCACAGCTGCGCTTGAATTATATTATGAATACAAATATATCAGCCTGCCTTTCAGCATGTGAAATTCTTAAGGAGGCTTAACTTTATACCATCAGTGATCAATACACACTGATATTAACTTGCTTAATAAAAAGATAAGCCAGCGTCATTTATTATGCATAGCCTATATTAAACCTTTCACGCTTAATCCAAATGTATTGTTTTACTCGGTGCTTGCTTATATGTATTGAAATGTCTGAAACCTAAAATAAACATTATGAGGTTGAAAAAACTGCATAGTTGTGTGCTGCATATAAATAATAACCATATCATATCAAAAGTGAGAAAGAAGATGATCAAGTTCGGCCAAAGGCAGATTCGAACCCGGGTCCAACGCGTCAAAAATCTCAAGTACCAACGCCCTACGGTCTACGCCACTGCACTGACTGTAGATATAATGCATTAACGTGAGTCTTTTTGCTAGAAAGACAGACACTTAGCGCAAGTTGCGCAACTATACAATACGCTCCGTAAAAAGAAAAAAAAAAATATTTTCTTTAGAATTTTTTTTTTTTCCTTTTCTTGGGCCCCAAGTGCGCATGGGCCCCTGGGCACATGCCCATAATGCCCATTGGGTAATCCGGCCCTGTGTCTGTCACAAATCATAAATTGTTTCTTCAGCTTATTAAAATATCTTATTTTACTGCAACTATCTGTTTCTGCTTCTTTATCATATATGTATAGTGTGTGATTTATAAATATCCTACCTCACATATTTTGATTTTGGACGTCTGGCCACTTTATATCTTTATATCAGAATATAATATGTAACTGTTAAGCCTATTATGAAAATTAAAATACGCTGAACCATGTGTCCTGTATCATAGCTACATGAATGACCTTTGCAGCAAAAAACCTGACCGCTCATCGCACCTGGCAAACAAGTTACACTGAGTGGAGCTGACAACTGGTCCAAGATGGCGGCTCCACGGCTCGACCGTGCCAATAGGCAGTAGCGTTCGATAGGGCGTCTACCTATATGATGTCTATGGATACGACAGCGTGTTCCAGTTCCTGCCAATATCATAGACAGCCAATATCCAGCAACTTCGCCAAGCCATTGAAGAGGAGTGACCAACATTCCACAGGCCACAATCAACAACTCTATGCAAAGGACATGTGTTGCACTGCGTGAGGCAAATGGTGGTCACACCAGACACTGACTGGTTTTCGGACCAGAATTCTGGGTAACATTGTTTACCAAAAATTAGCACAAGATTTAAGCCAGTATTTGGTGAACTTTATATTAACAGTACATTACAATGAGAAACACAAGCCTCTGTATTTTTCTGTATTCTTTATTGATCTAGTAATTTGATTACAGTTTTATTAACATGTTTATGCCAATGACGTACATAAATTCTTTTTTTTTTTTTGCATTTCCTTTACATCATGAGCTTGCTTTACATTTGCTTTAGATTTATAAAGTTAAAGTGCATGACGTATGAATAAATAATAGCTCTCATTCAAATGTTCTACCTTTTACCCCTTTAAATTAAACTGTGTAATGTCAAGCAGACTAATGATTTGCAAAATATTATTAACTAAACATAAACAGAATATTACAAATAAATAAGAATAAATAACATTAATACAATTTAATTATATACTATAGGACGTATTCAAATGTCACATTTAGAAATATTTTATGGAGGACTTGTGTGTCTGCCATATTAAAATAAATCATTTATAAAAGCATTAACATAGTACTTTCATTACTACAAAAGAAGCAGTATTGAATAGCATATTGAATATCCAAAATCCATGATTTTTGTTTTCATTGGTGTTCAGTCCTGTTTTTGTTAAATATTTCAGAATTCTCTAGAAGAGACTGTTTCGAGTGGTGTACTGCACGTTGTACGACTGTCTTCTGTGCCAACGTCTTCTGATTGCCGCACAGCAACCACACAGCAAACACTAAACAATAATCAAAGTGAGAGTTAACATCATGGAAGGGAATTTAATACGCTTTAAAAACGTTTTCAATCACCTGTACATAACACAATTATATACTATATTTAAATGGCAGATCAATGTCTAATATTACTGTAAGAATAAGACATGCCTGTTGTCAGTAATCACTTCACTACCAATGCACACACAGTATTTGACATTCAGTCAACATAATAGTACTTACACAAAGAAGAATCCAGCAAGGTACGAGCCCGATGATAATAGCACAGGGGACAATGATAGCCACAACCCAAGCTGCATTTGTACCATTGTTGGAGGTTGTAGTGCTTATGGTGGTTGGAGCTGGTGTGGTAAAAGCCTTGAAAAGGGCACTGACCAAGAACCCGGAGGCCATGTTGTTGTTATTTTGTGAGAAAACATACGTAACATTGGCCTCAATCTGAAAGATATCCTCCCTATGGAGAGAATAAAACATACAATGAGAAACATAAGGAAATAAAATGATATTAAAATTAATTCGCCCATGTATCAAAACCATTACATTAGCAAAAGCCGTTTTTTTTAATTCATTTAGACACTTCTTCTCAAGATCAAGTAAAAAGCAGTGAATCAGAACTCACTTGAAACTAGCTGGGATGGTCAGATTAAACGAGGGGTCCTTTAGTATCTGGAACACCTGCAGAGTGCAATAATAAAATACAATTGGTCAATGATTAAAATAGGGCAATTTCAATTTCAGCAAATCAATATGTAAGCCTCTCCAACTCACCAAACCATTTATCTTCGTTTGGATTTCTTTAAAGGCTTCTTGACTTTGTGTCGCTGTCAGTGATACTTTGTTCATTTCAAACTTAAAAATGAGTGCGTAGGCGGTCTCATTAATTCCTTAAAAATATACAACAAAAACAATTAGTTGTGTGACTATATATCAGTCATGATATTCCATGATCCATTTTCATTATTCATTATGCATAATTATTGTCTTTTTTAAATTATTATTACTTTCCTTCAAAAGAAGCCATGCATTTTATTATTATGTTATAGCTATGTTATATTCACAACAAAAATGGAACATGAAAAGAGAAAAACTCACCCGAATACTCGACATTGTCCAAGGTCACAGGTTCACTCACGCTTGTTACTCTCGTGGTTAGTTTAGTTGTGAGATTTGTGGCCACCACAGATTTAACCAGCTGAAGAACATCACTCTCACTTGGTCTTGTTCCAAGTGTGATAAACTCGAGACGGATCTTAATAATTGCCCTCTTAGTCCTGCATAAATAAAGATGTTAAATAATTGGAATATCACAGAGTAGCTATAAAAAAAACAAAATAATAATAATAAATCAAAATCAAAATCCATCATTGGTCTTACAAGATTGGTGGTGAAGTTGTAGTGCTCGCTGTAAAAGAAAATAATAATTAATGGAGGAGAATCAGACTTTAAATCACAGCATTTGATGTTTTTGAAGCAAGATATAAAACATGTAAGTTTAACATTTGATTGTCAGTTTGGCCATATAAATGTGGGGTAACAGATGGTTGACAGTGCAGCAGGTGTGGATATGGTAATACCTTCGCTAAGTTGGATAAGTTCCTGAACAAAAATGCTGGGTTGCGTGATGTCACTTGGTGAAAAAACATACTCTACATTGGCCTTAATTACTGTGGAATTGCCCCTGTGGGGAGATTAAAATGTACAATGAGAAACTAAAGTCAATAAGTCACAAGCCATATACAAAAACTGACTGACACCAAAGAAGAGTCATTAGGACATATTTGCTCAAATTAAAAGTAAAAAGTGAGTAATACATACGTGAAATCAGCTGCTTGGAACTTAATGATAGGAGCTGAGGAGTTACTGAGGAGGATCTTGCCCAGCTGAAAAAAAGAGGTACATTTGTTTATGAATATGTTGAGGTTACTGTGGCAAATAAAAAAAGTGTTTTTAAAAGACTGCACTATTGAAATTATTCCTACTTACCAATGTGTTTATAGAGTCTTGTATTAACAGGTGGGTGCCATTCCTGAGTTCAAGCTTCTCAGTCATGGTTATATTGCTGATTTCAAATCCAAAGTTAAGAGCATAGGCCGTCTCATTTATTTCTTTAAAATATATAAAACAATTATTTAGTTGTGTGCTTATATATGGGTGGGGGAATTTCACTAATGCATTCCTTAATATTCTTCTTCTTCAATATAGGCTATCAAAGATACAAATCTACAACATTAGAATTTAAATAACATATTCAGAACAAAATGAGGCCAAACCAGGAGACAAAAACTCACTTGTATATGTGACGTTGACAAAGCTCACAGGATCACTCAGGTCTTGTGTTGTGGTGTCTTGTTTAGTTGCGAGACGTGTCTTCAGCAGAGTGTTGGCCACCTCAAGAACCTTCTCTGGATTTGGCAGGGGGCCCAGTGTGACAAATACGAGGCGAATAAATATGAGTGCTTTGCCACGCCTAGAAAGACAATAAATAATACACATTAAGACAGGAAATTAAAATATATAAAAAAACTAAATAATAAAAATAAAAGAAGTAAATATCAGACTGAAATCGCTGCTCTTACACTATCAGTGGAGTAGTTGTCAGAGTGCTGGCAGTCGTTAAGACTGTAAAAGAAAAGTGATGATTAATGGAAAAGGCTTGCAGTTACAACATTTGCAATCCGTTGTCAGTTTTGACAAACCTGTCTGTGAACGTAGCTCATTGAGGAAGCTGAGTGGTTGTATGACATCTCCATCCTGGAAGCTGTATTCCATCCTGCCATCAATCTGGTTTGAAGTGCTCCTACAAGACAAACAAGGGATATCTGTTAGAGGCTTTAAACCACATCTTGAAAAAGTAGATTTTTTATTATTATTTATTTGCTCAAATTATTATTATTATTATTTTTTGGTAGATTTAAGTAGCTTCAATGAGCTAAAATGTGAAGAAACATGAAAAAAAAGGTTGCATCTTTTTTTGGTATTTGTAATATTACATAGCTTCAATAAGGTAAAATGCAAGGATGCATGAAGTAAAGACTGTGAAATTAATTTCCATCTTACGCGAAGTTGGAGGTCTTGGGTTGTAAAGTTGGACTGCCAGGTTCATTCAGAAGAGTGTTCAGCTGAAGGGGGGAAATCAAACAATTAATAATTTTCTGGAGAAAACTGGCATTGAACCTAGGCCTTTTTACACTGTTTATTTTTTAAGTTTACCGCATTATTGCTGGTATCCTGCACTTTCTGGTTGGTTTTGCCTCTAGACACAGGGTCCTCTGGCATGCTGATGTTAATCACGTTAAATGTAAAGACCACAGCATAGGAGGTTTCTGAGATTTCTGTTTGGATGAAAACGGTAATATTAAGAATTACCAAAAGCCTGTTATACATCATTGTTTGACTCAATCTCATTACACAACATTTGAACTGAAAATGATGCCACTTACTCTCATAGGTCACATTCAGCACTTTCACCGATTCATTGAGCTGTGACTCTCTGGAATGATGGAGAGTATTGATAGCACTGAGGACCAGAGATTCACTGGGCACTGGAGATGAGGAGTTGAAAACCAGCTTGCTTGTGACCACTGCTGAACCAGATCTGTAAATATAACCACTTTTGTTTAATATACATATATAAATTAATAAAATATAATAAAATTACTTGCCCATTTTTGACTGTTCTCAAAATAGAAAACCAACACTTACATTAGGTTTAACGGAGTCACAGAGAAAACAAATGTTGTGTCTGGAAACAATGTTGTAGTGGTTGGTAGACGTAGCTCATTGAGGAAGCTGACTGGTTGTATGACATCTCCATCCTGGAAGCTGTATTCCATCCTGCCATCAATCTGGTTTGAAGTGCTCCTACAAGACAAACAAGAGATATCTGTTAAGGGCTTTAACACACATCTTGAAAAAGTTTATTTTTTATTAGTGTTTACCTGCTACATTTTTTTTTTACTTTAAGTAGTTTAAATAATCTAAAATGTGAGGACACATGAAAAAAGATTGTGACGTGAGTTTGCATCTTACGTGAAGTTGGAGGACTTTGGTTGTAAATTTTGATTACCAGGTTCAATCAGAAGAGTGTTAAGCTGAAGAGAAAAAATTTAAACCATTCGTCAGTTTCTAGTGAAGACTGACATTGAATGTAAGCCTTTTTTACCCTGTTATTTTTTTAAGTTTACCGCATTATTGATGGTATCCTGCGCTTTCTGGTTGGTGTTGCCTCTAGACACAGGGTCCTCTGGCATGCTGATGTTAATCACGTTAAATGTAAAGACCACAGCATAGGAGGTTTCTGAGATTTCTGTTTGGATGGAAATGGTAATTTTAGAATTTTGACAAAAGCCTATAAAACATGATTGGTTAACTCAGTCTCAGTTCAAATTTCGAAGTGAAAATGATGACACTTACTCTCATAGGTGACATTCACCACCTTCACCGATTCATTGAGCTGTGACTCTCTGGAATGACGGAGAGTATTAATAGCACTGAGGACCAGAGATTCACTGGGCACTGGAGATGAGGAGTTGAACACCAGCTTGCTTGTGACCACTGCTGAACCAGATCTGTAAATATAACCAATTTTGTTTAATTTACATCAATATATTTGCAATAAAAACATGACTTTTGCATTTTTTTTATTTGCTTTAAAATAGAAAACCAAAATGTACATGAGTTTTGGAGTAGTAACAGAAACACTGGTTGTTGTTTCTGGAAACACTGTTGTAGTGGTTGGTAGACGTAGCTCATTGAGGAAGCTGACTGGTTGTATGACATCTCCATCCTGGTAGCTGTATTCCATCCTGCCATCAATCTGGTTTGAAGTGCTCCTACAAAACAATAATAGGATTCATTTAGGGAAATGAACCCACTTCTTGAAAAAAGGTTTTTTTTTGTTGGTATTTGTAACATTACGTAGCTTCAATAAGGTAAAATGCAAAGGTGCATGAAGTAAAGACTGAACTTAATTTGCATCTTACGAGAAGTTGGAGGTCTTGGGTTGTAAAGTTGGACTGCCAGGTTCATTCAGAAGAGTGTTCAGCTGAAGGTGAAAAATCAAACCATTCATCAGTTTCTGGAGAACACTGGCATTGAATCTAAGTAGTATTAAACTGTTCATTTTTGACGTTTACCGCATTATTGATGGTATCCTGCACTTTCTGGTTGGTGTTGCCTCTAGACACAGGGTCCTCTGGCATGCTGATGTTAATCACGTTAAATGTAAAGACCACAGCATAGGAAGTTTCTGAGATTTCTGTTTGGATGGAAATGGTAATTTTAGAATTTTGACAAAAGCCTGTAAAACATGATTGGTTGACTCAGTCTCAGTTCAAATTTCGAAGTGAAAATGATGACACTTACTCTCATAGGTGACATTCACCACCTTCACCGATTCATTGAGCTGTGACTCTCTGGAATTACGGAGAGTATTGATAGCACTGAGGACCAGAGATTCACTGGGCACTGGAGATGAGGAGTTGAACACCAGCTTGCTTGTGACCACTGCTGAACCATATCTGTAAATATAACCACTTTTGTTTAATTTACATCAATGTATTTGCAATAAAAACATGACTTTTGCATTTTTTTTATTTGCTTAAAATAGAAAACCCAAATTTACATGAGTTTTGGAGTAGTAACAGAAACACTGGTTGTT
Organism: Carassius carassius; assembly: GCF_963082965.1. Lineage (NCBI taxonomy): Eukaryota > Metazoa > Chordata > Actinopteri > Cypriniformes > Cyprinidae > Carassius > Carassius carassius. Next base: position 31,018,154 of record NC_081760.1, read on the forward strand.
GTGACTGGAAACACTGTTGTAGTGGTTGGTAGACGTAGCTCATTGAGGAAGCTGACTGGTTGTATGACATCTCCATCCTGGTAGCTGTATTCCATCCTGCCATCAATCTGGTTTGAAGTGCTCCTACAAAACAATAATAGGATTCATTTAGGGAATTGAACCCACTTCTTGAAAAAGGTTTTTTTTTGTTGGTATTTGTAACATTACGTAGTTTCAACAAGTTAAATGCAAGGGAGTGTGAAGTAAAGACTGAAATTAATTTGCATCTTACGTGAAGTTGGAGGTCTTGGGTAGTAAAGTTGGACTGCCAGGTTCATTAAGAAGAGTGTTCAGCTGAAGGGGAAAAATCAAACCATTCATCAGTTTCTGGAGAACACTAGCATTGAATCTAAGTAGTATTAAACTGTTAATTTCTGACGTTTACCGCATTATTGATGGTATCCTGCACTTTCTGGTTGGTGTTGCCTCTAGACACAGGGTCCTCTGGCATGCTGATGTTAATCACGTTAAATGTAAAGACCACAGCATAGGAGGTTTCTGAGATTTCTGTTTGGATGGGAATGATAATTTTAGAATTTTGACAAAAGCCTGTAAAACATGATTGGTTGACTCAATATCAGTTCAAATTTCGAAGTGAAAATGATGACACTTACTCTCATAGGTGACATTCACCACCTTCACCGATTCATTGAGCTGTGGTTCTCTGGAATGACGGAGAGTATTGATAGCACTGAGGACCAGAGATTCACTGGGCACTGGAGATGAGGTGTTGAACACCAGCTTGCTTGTGACCACTGCTGAACCAGATCTGTAAATATAACCACTTTTGTTTAATTTACATCAATGTATTTGCAATAAAAACATGACTTTTGCATTTTTTTTATTTGCTTAAAATAGAAAACCCAAATTTACATGAGTTTTGGAGTAGTAACAGAAACACTGGTTGTTGTGACTGGAAGCACTGTTGTAGTGGTTGGTAGACGTAGCTCATTGAGGAAGCTGACTGGTTGTATGACATCTCCATCCTGGAAGCTGTATTCCATCCTGCCATCAATCTGGTTTGAAGTGCTCCTACAAAACAATAATAGGATTCATTTAGGGAATTAAACCCACTTCTTGTAAAAGTTTTTTATTTTGGTATTTGTAACATTACGTAGCTTCAATAAGTTAAATGCAAGGGAGTGTGAAGTAAAGACAGAAATTAATTTGCATCTTACGTGAAGTTGGAGGTCTTGGGTTGTAAAGTTGGACTGCCAGGTTCATTCAGAAGAGTGTTCAGCTGAAGGGGAAAAATTAAACCATTCATCAGTTTCTGGAGAACACTAGCATTAAATCTAAGTAGTAATAAACTGTTAATTTCTGACGTTTACCGCATTATTGATGGTATCCTGCACTTTCTGGTTGGTGTTGCCTCTAGACACAGGGTCCTCTGGCATGCTGATGTTAATCACGTTAAATGTAAAGACCACAGCATAGGAGGTTTCTGAGATTTCTGTTTGGATGGAAATGGTAATTTTAGAATTTTGACAAAAGCCTGTAAAACATGATTGGTTGACTCAATATCAGTTCAAATTTCGAAGTGAAAATGATGACACTTACTCTCATAGGTGACATTCACCACCTTCACCGATTCATTGAACTGTGACTCTCTGGAATGACGGAGAGTATTGATAGCACTGAGGACCAGAGATTCGCTGGGCACTAGAGATGAGGAGTTGAACACCAGCTTGCTTGTGACTACTGCTGAACCAGATCTGTAAATATAACCACTTTTGTTTAATTTACATCAATGTATTTGCAATAAAAACATGATTTTTGCATTTTTTTTATTTGCTTAAAATAGAAAACCCAAATTTACATGAGTTTTGGAGTAGTAACAGAAACACTGGTTGTTGTGACTGGAAGCACTGTTGTAGTGGTTGGTAGACGTAGCTCATTGAGGAAGCTGACTGGTTGTATGACATCTCCATCCTGGAAGCTGTATTCCATCCTGCCATCAATCTGGTTTGAAGTGCTCCTACAAAACAATAATAGGATTCATTTAGGGAATTAAACCCACTTCTTGTAAAAGTTTTTTATTTTGGTATTTGTAACATTACGTAGCTTCAATAAGTTAAATGCAAGGGAGTGTGAAGTAAAGACAGAAATTAATTTGCATCTTACGTGAAGTTGGAGGTCTTGGGTTGTAAAGTTGGACTGCCAGGTTCATTCAGAAGAGTGTTCAGCTGAAGGGGAAAAATCAAACCATTCATCAGTTTCTGGAGAACACTAGCATTAAATCTAAGTAGTAATAAACTGTTAATTTCTGACGTTTACCGCATTATTGATGGTATCCTGCACTTTCTGGTTGGTGTTGCCTCTAGACAAAGGGTCCTCTGGCATGCTGATGTTAATCACGTTAAATGTAAAGACCACAGCATAGGAAGTTTCTGAGATTTCTGTTTGGATGGAAATGGTAATTTTAGAATTTTGACAAAAGCCTATAAAACATGACTGGTTAACTCAGTCTCAGTTCAAATTTCGAAGTGAAAATGATGACACTTACTCTCATAGGTGACATTCACCACCTTCACTGATTCATTGAGCTGTGATTCTCTGGAATGACGGAGAGTATTGATAGCACTGAGGACCAGAGATTCACTGGGCACTGGAGATGAGGAGTTGAACACCAGCTTGCTTGTGACCACTGCTGAACCAGATCTGTAAATATAACCAATTTTGTTTAATTTACATCAATATATTTGCAATAAAAACATGACTTTTGCATTTTTTTATTTGCTTAAAATAGAAAACCAAAATTTACATGAGTTTTGGAGTAGTAACAGAAACACTGGTTGTTGTGACTGGAAACACTGTTGTAGTGGTTGGTAGACGTAGCTCATTGAGGAATCTGACTGGTTGTATGACATCTCCATCCTGGAAGCTGTATTCCATCCTGCCATCAATCTGGTTTGAAGTGCTCCTACAAAACAATAATAGGATTCATTTAGGGAATTAAACCCACTTCTTGTAAAAGTTTTTTATTTTGGTATTTGTAACATTACGTAGCTTCAATAAGTTAAATGCAAGGGAGTGTGAAGTAAAGACAGAAATTAATTTGCATCTTACGTGAAGTTGGAGGTCTTGGGTTGTAAAGTTGGACTGCCAGGTTCATTCAGAAGAGTGTTCAGCTGAAGGGGAAAAATTAAACCATTCATCAGTTTCTGGAGAACACTAGCATTGAATCTAAGTAGTATTAAACTGTTAATTTCTGACGTTTACCGCATTATTGATTGTATCCTGCACTTTCTGGTTGGTGTTGCCTCTAGACACAGGGTCCTCTGGCATGCTGATGTTAATCACGTTAAATGTAAAGACCACAGCATAGGAGGTTTCTGAGATTTCTGTTTGGATGGAAATGGTAATTTTAGAATTTTGACAAAAGCCTGTAAAACATGATTGGTTGACTCAATATCAGTTCAAATTTCGAAGTGAAAATGATGACACTTACTCTCATAGGTGACATTCACCACCTTCACCGATTCATTGAACTGTGACTCTCTGGAATGACGGAGAGTATTGATAGCACTGAGGACCAAAGATTCGCTGGGCAATAGAGATGAGGAGTTGAACACCAGCTTGCTTGTGACCACTGCTGAACCAGATCTGTAAATATAACCACTTTTGTTTAATTTACATCAATGTATTTGCAATAAAATCATGACTTTTGCATTTTTAAATTTTCTTAACATAGAAATCCAAAATTTACATGAGTTTTGGAGTAGTAACAGAAACACTGGTTGTTGTGGCTGGAAACACTGTTGTAATGGTTGGTAGACGTAGCTCATTGAGGAAGCTGACTGGTTGTATGACATCTCCATCCTGGAAGCTGTATTCCATCTTGCCATCAATCTGGTTTGAAGTGCTCCTACAAAACAATAATAGGATTCATTTAGGGAATTGAACCCACTTCTTGAAAAAGTTTTTTTTTTGGTATTTGTAACATTACGTAGCTTCAATAAGTTAAATGCAAGGGAGTGTGAAGTAAAGACTGAAATTAATTTGCATCTTACGTGAAGTTGGAGGTCTTGGGTTGTAAAGTTGGACTGCCAGGTTCATTCAGAAGAGTGTTCAGCTGAAGGGGAAAAATCAAACCATTCATCAGTTTATGGAGAACACTGGCATTGAATATAAGTAGTATTAAACTGTTCATTTTTTATGTTTACCGCATTATTGATGGTATCCTGCACTTTCTGGTTGGTGTTGCCTCTAGACACAGGGTCCTCTGGCATGCTGATGTTAATCACGTTAAATGTAAAGACCACAGCATAGGAAGTTTCTGAGATTTCTGTTTGGATGGAAATGGTAATTTTAGAATTTTGACAAAAGCCTGTAAAACATGATTGGTTGACTCAGTCTCAGTTCAAATTTCGAAGTGAAAATGATGACACTTACTCTCATAGGTGACATTCACCACCTTCACCGATTCATTGAGCTGTGACTCTCTGGAATGACGGAGAGTACTGATAGCACTGAGGACCAGAGATTCACTGGGCACTAGAGATGAGGAGTTGAACACCAGCTTGCTTGTGACCACTGCTGAACCAGATCTGTAAATATAACCACTTTTATTTAATTTACATCAATGTATTTGCAATAAAAACATGACTTTTGCATTTTTTTTATTTGCTTAAAATAGAAAACCAAATATTACATGAGTTTTGGAGTAGTAACAGAAACACTGGTTGTTGTGACTGGAAACACTGTTGTAGTGGTTGGTAGACGTAGCTCATTGAGGAAGCTGACTGGTTGTATGACATCTCCATCCTGGTAGCTGTATTCCATCCTGCCATCAATCTGGTTTGAAGTGCTCCTACAAAACAATAATAGGATTCATTTAGGGAATTGAACCCACTTCTTGAAAAAGTTTTTTTTTTTTTTTGGTATTTGTAACATTACGTAGCTTCAATAAGTTAAATGCAAGGGAGTGTGAAGTAAAGACTGAAATTAATTTGCATCTTACGTGAAGTTGGAGATCTTGGGTTGTAAAGTTGGACTGCCAGGTTCATTCAGAAGAGTGTTCAGCTGAAGGGGAAAAATCAAACCATTCATCAGTTTCTGGAGAACCCTGGCATTGAATCTAAGTAGTATTAAACTGTTAATTTCTGACATTTACCGCATTATTGATGGTATCCTGCAATTTCTGGTTGGTGTTGCCTCTAGACACAGGGTCCTCTGGCATGCTGATGTTAATCACGTTAAATGTAAAGACCACAGCATAGGAAGTTTCTGAGATTTCTGTTTGGATGGAAATGGTAATTTTAGAATTTTGACAAAAGTCTGTAAAACATGATTGGTTGACTCAATATCAGTTCAAATTTCAAAGTGAAAATGATGACACTTACTCTCATAGGTGACATTCACCACCTTCACCGATTCATTGAGCTGTGATTCTCTGGAATGACGGAGAGTATTGATAGCACTGAGGACCAGAGATTCGCTGGGCACTAGAGATGAGGAGTTGAACACCAGCTTGCTTGTGACCACTGCTGAACCAGATCTGTGAATATAACCACTTTTGTAAAATTTACATCAATATATTTGCAATAAAATCATAAATTTTGCATTTTTGAATTTTCTTAAAATAGAAATCCAAAATTTACATGAGTTTTGGAGTAGTAACAGAAACACTGGTTGTTGTGACTGGAAACACTGTTGTAGTGGTTGGTAGACGTAGCTCATTGAGGAAGCTGACTGGTATGACATCTCCATCCTGGAAGCTGTATTCCATCCTGCCATCAATCTGGTTTGAAGTGCTCCTACAAAACAATAATAGGTTTCATTTAGGGAATGGAACCCACTTCTTGAAAAAGTTTTTTTTTTTTTTGGTATTTGTAACGTTACGTAGCTTCAATAAGGTAAAATGCAAGGGCGCGTGAAGTAAAGACTGAAATTAATTTGCATCTTACGTGAAGTTGGAGGCCTTGGGTTGTAAAGTTGGACTGCCAGGTTCATTCAGAAGAGTGTTCAGCTGAAGGGGAAAAATCAAACCATTCATCAGTTTCTGGAGAACACTGGCATTGAATCTAAGTAGTATTAAACTGTTAATTTTTTTATGTTTACCGCAGTATTGATGGTATCCTGCACTTTCTGGTTGGTGTTGCCTCTAGACACAGGGTCATCTGGCATGCTGATGTTAATAATGTTAAATGTAAAGACCACAGCATAGGAGGTTTCTGAGATTTCTGTTTGGATGGAAATGGTAATTTTAGAATTTTGACAAAAGCCTGTAAAACATGATTGGTTGACTCAGTCTCAGTTCAAATTTCCAGGTGAAAATGATGACACTTACTCTCATAGGTGACATTCACCACCTTCACCGATTCATTGAACTGTGACTCTCTGGAATGACGGAGAGTATTGATAGCACTGAGGACCAGAGATTCACTGGGCACTGGAGATGAGGTGTTGAACACCAGCTTGCTTGTGACCACTGCTGAACCACATCTGTAAATATAACCACTTTTGTTTAATTTACATCAATGTATTTGCGATAAGAACATGACTTTTGCATTTTTTTCATTTGCTTAAAATAGAAAACCTAAATTTACATGAGTTTTGGAGTAGTAACAGAAACACTGGTTGTTGTGACTGGAAACACTGTTGTAGTGGTTGGTAGACGTAGCTCATTGAGGAAGCTGACTGGTTGTATGACATCTCCATCCTGGAAGCTGTATTCCATCCTGCCATCAATCTGGTTTGAAGTGCTCCTACAAAACAATAATAGGATTCATTTAGGGAATTGAACCCACTTCTTGAAAATGTTTTTTTTTTTTTTGGTATTTGTAACATTACGTAGCTTCAATAAGTTAAATGCAAGGGAGTGTGAAGTAAAGACTGAAATTAATTTGCATCTTACGTGAAGTTGGAGGTCTTGGGCTGTAAAGTTGGACTGCCAGGTTCATTCAGAAGAGTGTTCAGCTGAAGGGGAAAAATTAAACCATTCATCAGTTTCTGGAGAACACTAGCATTAAATCTAAGTAGTATTAAACTGTTAATTTTTGATGTTTACCGCAGTATTGATGGTATCCTGCACTTTCTGGTTGGTGTTGCCTCTAGACACAGGGTCCTCTGGCATGCTGATGTTAATCACGTTAAATGTAAAGACCACAGCATAGGAGGTTTCTGAGATTTCTGTTTGGATGGAAATGGTAATTTTAGAATTTTGACAAAAGCCTATAAAACATGATTGGTTAACTCAGTCTCAGTTCAAATTTCGAAGTGAAAATGATGACACTTACTCTCATAGGTGACATTCACCACCTTCACCGATTCATTGAGCTGTGACTCTCTGGAATGACGGAGAGTATTAATAGCACTGAGGACCAGAGATTCACTGGGCACTGGAGATGAGGAGTTGAACACCAGCTTGCTTGTGACCACTGCTGAACCAGATCTGTAAATATAACCAATTTTGTTTAATTTACATCAATATATTTGCAATAAAAACATGACTTTTGCATTTTTTTTATTTGCTTTAAAATAGAAAACCAAAATGTACATGAGTTTTGGAGTAGTAACAGAAACACTGGTTGTTGTTTCTGGAAACACTGTTGTAGTGGTTGGTAGACGTAGCTCATTGAGGAAGCTGACTGGTTGTATGACATCTCCATCCTGGTAGCTGTATTCCATCCTGCCATCAATCTGGTTTGAAGTGCTCCTACAAAACAATAATAGGATTCATTTAGGGAAATGAACCCACTTCTTGAAAAAAGGTTTTTTTTTGTTGGTATTTGTAACATTACGTAGCTTCAATAAGGTAAAATGCAAAGGTGCATGAAGTAAAGACTGAACTTAATTTGCATCTTACGAGAAGTTGGAGGTCTTGGGTTGTAAAGTTGGACTGCCAGGTTCATTCAGAAGAGTGTTCAGCTGAAGGTGAAAAATCAAACCATTCATCAGTTTCTGGAGAACACTGGCATTGAATCTAAGTAGTATTAAACTGTTCATTTTTGACGTTTACCGCATTATTGATGGTATCCTGCACTTTCTGGTTGGTGTTGCCTCTAGACACAGGGTCCTCTGGCATGCTGATGTTAATCACGTTAAATGTAAAGACCACAGCATAGGAAGTTTCTGAGATTTCTGTTTGGATGGAAATGGTAATTTTAGAATTTTGACAAAAGCCTGTAAAACATGATTGGTTGACTCAGTCTCAGTTCAAATTTCGAAGTGAAAATGATGACACTTACTCTCATAGGTGACATTCACCACCTTCACCGATTCATTGAGCTGTGACTCTCTGGAATGACGGAGAGTATTGATAGCACTGAGGACCAGAGATTCACTGGGCACTGGAGATGAGGAGTTGAACACCAGCTTGCTTGTGACCACTGCTGAACCATATCTGTAAATATAACCACTTTTGTTTAATTTACATCAATGTATTTGCAATAAAAACATGACTTTTGCATTTTTTTTATTTGCTTAAAATAGAAAACCCAAATTTACATGAGTTTTGGAGTAGTAACAGAAACACTGGTTGTTGTGACTGGAAACACTGTTGTAGTGGTTGGTAGACGTAGCTCATTGAGGAAGCTGACTGGTTGTATGACATCTCCATCCTGGTAGCTGTATTCCATCCTGCCATCAATCTGGTTTGAAGTGCTCCTACAAAACAATAATAGGATTCATTTAGGGAATTGAACCCACTTCTTGAAAAAGGTTTTTTTTTGTTGGTATTTGTAACATTACGTAGTTTCAACAAGTTAAATGCAAGGGAGTGTGAAGTAAAGACTGAAATTAATTTGCATCTTACGTGAAGTTGGAGGTCTTGGGTAGTAAAGTTGGACTGCCAGGTTCATTAAGAAGAGTGTTCAGCTGAAGGGGAAAAATCAAACCATTCATCAGTTTCTGGAGAACACTAGCATTGAATCTAAGTAGTATTAAACTGTTAATTTCTGACGTTTACCGCATTATTGATGGTATCCTGCACTTTCTGGTTGGTGTTGCCTCTAGACACAGGGTCCTCTGGCATGCTGATGTTAATCACGTTAAATGTAAAGACCACAGCATAGGAGGTTTCTGAGATTTCTGTTTGGATGGGAATGATAATTTTAGAATTTTGACAAAAGCCTGTAAAACATGATTGGTTGACTCAATATCAGTTCAAATTTCGAAGTGAAAATGATGACACTTACTCTCATAGGTGACATTCACCACCTTCACCGATTCATTGAGCTGTGGTTCTCTGGAATGACGGAGAGTATTGATAGCACTGAGGACCAGAGATTCACTGGGCACTGGAGATGAGGTGTTGAACACCAGCTTGCTTGTGACCACTGCTGAACCAGATCTGTAAATATAACCACTTTTGTTTAATTTACATCAATGTATTTGCAATAAAAACATGACTTTTGCATTTTTTTTATTTGCTTAAAATAGAAAACCCAAATTTACATGAGTTTTGGAGTAGTAACAGAAACACTGGTTGTTGTGACTGGAAGCACTGTTGTAGTGGTTGGTAGACGTAGCTCATTGAGGAAGCTGACTGGTTGTATGACATCTCCATCCTGGAAGCTGTATTCCATCCTGCCATCAATCTGGTTTGAAGTGCTCCTACAAAACAATAATAGGATTCATTTAGGGAATTAAACCCACTTCTTGTAAAAGTTTTTTATTTTGGTATTTGTAACATTACGTAGCTTCAATAAGTTAAATGCAAGGGAGTGTGAAGTAAAGACAGAAATTAATTTGCATCTTACGTGAAGTTGGAGGTCTTGGGTTGTAAAGTTGGACTGCCAGGTTCATTCAGAAGAGTGTTCAGCTGAAGGGGAAAAATTAAACCATTCATCAGTTTCTGGAGAACACTAGCATTAAATCTAAGTAGTAATAAACTGTTAATTTCTGACGTTTACCGCATTATTGATGGTATCCTGCACTTTCTGGTTGGTGTTGCCTCTAGACACAGGGTCCTCTGGCATGCTGATGTTAATCACGTTAAATGTAAAGACCACAGCATAGGAGGTTTCTGAGATTTCTGTTTGGATGGAAATGGTAATTTTAGAATTTTGACAAAAGCCTGTAAAACATGATTGGTTGACTCAATATCAGTTCAAATTTCGAAGTGAAAATGATGACACTTACTCTCATAGGTGACATTCACCACCTTCACCGATTCATTGAACTGTGACTCTCTGGAATGACGGAGAGTATTGATAGCACTGAGGACCAGAGATTCGCTGGGCACTAGAGATGAGGAGTTGAACACCAGCTTGCTTGTGACCACTGCTGAACCAGATCTGTAAATATAACCACTTTTGTTTAATTTACATCAATGTATTTGCAATAAAAACATGATTTTTGCATTTTTTTTATTTGCTTAAAATAGAAAACCCAAATTTACATGAGTTTTGGAGTAGTAACAGAAACACTGGTTGTTGTGACTGGAAGCACTGTTGTAGTGGTTGGTAGACGTAGCTCATTGAGGAAGCTGACTGGTTGTATGACATCTCCATCCTGGAAGCTGTATTCCATCCTGCCATCAATCTGGTTTGAAGTGCTCCTACAAAACAATAATAGGATTCATTTAGGGAATTAAACCCACTTCTTGTAAAAGTTTTTTATTTTGGTATTTGTAACATTACGTAGCTTCAATAAGTTAAATGCAAGGGAGTGTGAAGTAAAGACAGAAATTAATTTGCATCTTACGTGAAGTTGGAGGTCTTGGGTTGTAAAGTTGGACTGCCAGGTTCATTCAGAAGAGTGTTCAGCTGAAGGGGAAAAATCAAACCATTCATCAGTTTCTGGAGAACACTAGCATTAAATCTAAGTAGTAATAAACTGTTAATTTCTGACGTTTACCGCATTATTGATGGTATCCTGCACTTTCTGGTTGGTGTTGCCTCTAGACAAAGGGTCCTCTGGCATGCTGATGTTAATCACGTTAAATGTAAAGACCACAGCATAGGAAGTTTCTGAGATTTCTGTTTGGATGGAAATGGTAATTTTAGAATTTTGACAAAAGCCTATAAAACATGACTGGTTAACTCAGTCTCAGTTCAAATTTCGAAGTGAAAATGATGACACTTACTCTCATAGGTGACATTCACCACCTTCACTGATTCATTGAGCTGTGATTCTCTGGAATGACGGAGAGTATTGATAGCACTGAGGACCAGAGATTCACTGGGCACTGGAGATGAGGAGTTGAACACCAGCTTGCTTGTGACCACTGCTGAACCAGATCTGTAAATATAACCAATTTTGTTTAATTTACATCAATATATTTGCAATAAAAACATGACTTTTGCATTTTTTTATTTGCTTAAAATAGAAAACCAAAATTTACATGAGTTTTGGAGTAGTAACAGAAACACTGGTTGTTGTGACTGGAAACACTGTTGTAGTGGTTGGTAGACGTAGCTCATTGAGGAATCTGACTGGTTGTATGACATCTCCATCCTGGAAGCTGTATTCCATCCTGCCATCAATCTGGTTTGAAGTGCTCCTACAAAACAATAATAGGATTCATTTAGGGAATTAAACCCACTTCTTGTAAAAGTTTTTTATTTTGGTATTTGTAACATTACGTAGCTTCAATAAGTTAAATGCAAGGGAGTGTGAAGTAAAGACAGAAATTAATTTGCATCTTACGTGAAGTTGGAGGTCTTGGGTTGTAAAGTTGGACTGCCAGGTTCATTCAGAAGAGTGTTCAGCTGAAGGGGAAAAATTAAACCATTCATCAGTTTCTGGAGAACACTAGCATTGAATCTAAGTAGTATTAAACTGTTAATTTCTGACGTTTACCGCATTATTGATTGTATCCTGCACTTTCTGGTTGGTGTTGCCTCTAGACACAGGGTCCTCTGGCATGCTGATGTTAATCACGTTAAATGTAAAGACCACAGCATAGGAGGTTTCTGAGATTTCTGTTTGGATGGAAATGGTAATTTTAGAATTTTGACAAAAGCCTGTAAAACATGATTGGTTGACTCAATATCAGTTCAAATTTCGAAGTGAAAATGATGACACTTACTCTCATAGGTGACATTCACCACCTTCACCGATTCATTGAACTGTGACTCTCTGGAATGACGGAGAGTATTGATAGCACTGAGGACCAAAGATTCGCTGGGCAATAGAGATGAGGAGTTGAACACCAGCTTGCTTGTGACCACTGCTGAACCAGATCTGTAAATATAACCACTTTTGTTTAATTTACATCAATGTATTTGCAATAAAATCATGACTTTTGCATTTTTAAATTTTCTTAACATAGAAATCCAAAATTTACATGAGTTTTGGAGTAGTAACAGAAACACTGGTTGTTGTGGCTGGAAACACTGTTGTAATGGTTGGTAGACGTAGCTCATTGAGGAAGCTGACTGGTTGTATGACATCTCCATCCTGGAAGCTGTATTCCATCTTGCCATCAATCTGGTTTGAAGTGCTCCTACAAAACAATAATAGGATTCATTTAGGGAATTGAACCCACTTCTTGAAAAAGTTTTTTTTTTGGTATTTGTAACATTACGTAGCTTCAATAAGTTAAATGCAAGGGAGTGTGAAGTAAAGACTGAAATTAATTTGCATCTTACGTGAAGTTGGAGGTCTTGGGTTGTAAAGTTGGACTGCCAGGTTCATTCAGAAGAGTGTTCAGCTGAAGGGGAAAAATCAAACCATTCATCAGTTTATGGAGAACACTGGCATTGAATATAAGTAGTATTAAACTGTTTATTTTTTATGTTTACCGCATTATTGATGGTATCCTGCACTTTCTGGTTGGTGTTGCCTCTAGACACAGGGTCCTCTGGCATGCTGATGTTAATCACGTTAAATGTAAAGACCACAGCATAGGAAGTTTCTGAGATTTCTGTTTGGATGGAAATGGTAATTTTAGAATTTTGACAAAAGCCTGTAAAACATGATTGGTTGACTCAGTCTCAGTTCAAATTTCGAAGTGAAAATGATGACACTTACTCTCATAGGTGACATTCACCACCTTCACCGATTCATTGAGCTGTGACTCTCTGGAATGACGGAGAGTACTGATAGCACTGAGGACCAGAGATTCACTGGGCACTAGAGATGAGGAGTTGAACACCAGCTTGCTTGTGACCACTGCTGAACCAGATCTGTAAATATAACCACTTTTATTTAATTTACATCAATGTATTTGCAATAAAAACATGACTTTTGCATTTTTTTTATTTGCTTAAAATAGAAAACCAAATATTACATGAGTTTTGGAGTAGTAACAGAAACACTGGTTGTTGTGACTGGAAACACTGTTGTAGTGGTTGGTAGACGTAGCTCATTGAGGAAGCTGACTGGTTGTATGACATCTCCATCCTGGTAGCTGTATTCCATCCTGCCATCAATCTGGTTTGAAGTGCTCCTACAAAACAATAATAGGATTCATTTAGGGAATTGAACCCACTTCTTGAAAAAGTTTTTTTTTTTTTTTGGTATTTGTAACATTACGTAGCTTCAATAAGTTAAATGCAAGGGAGTGTGAAGTAAAGACTGAAATTAATTTGCATCTTACGTGAAGTTGGAGATCTTGGGTTGTAAAGTTGGACTGCCAGGTTCATTCAGAAGAGTGTTCAGCTGAAGGGGAAAAATCAAACCATTCATCAGTTTCTGGAGAACCCTGGCATTGAATCTAAGTAGTATTAAACTGTTAATTTCTGACATTTACCGCATTATTGATGGTATCCTGCAATTTCTGGTTGGTGTTGCCTCTAGACACAGGGTCCTCTGGCATGCTGATGTTAATCACGTTAAATGTAAAGACCACAGCATAGGAAGTTTCTGAGATTTCTGTTTGGATGGAAATGGTAATTTTAGAATTTTGACAAAAGTCTGTAAAACATGATTGGTTGACTCAATATCAGTTCAAATTTCAAAGTGAAAATGATGACACTTACTCTCATAGGTGACATTCACCACCTTCACCGATTCATTGAGCTGTGATTCTCTGGAATGACGGAGAGTATTGATAGCACTGAGGACCAGAGATTCGCTGGGCACTAGAGATGAGGAGTTGAACACCAGCTTGCTTGTGACCACTGCTGAACCAGATCTGTGAATATAACCACTTTTGTAAAATTTACATCAATATATTTGCAATAAAATCATAAATTTTGCATTTTTGAATTTTCTTAAAATAGAAATCCAAAATTTACATGAGTTTTGGAGTAGTAACAGAAACACTGGTTGTTGTGACTGGAAACACTGTTGTAGTGGTTGGTAGACGTAGCTCATTGAGGAAGCTGACTGGTATGACATCTCCATCCTGGAAGCTGTATTCCATCCTGCCATCAATCTGGTTTGAAGTGCTCCTACAAAACAATAATAGGTTTCATTTAGGGAATGGAACCCACTTCTTGAAAAAGTTTTTTTTTTTTTTTGGTATTTGTAACGTTACGTAGCTTCAATAAGGTAAAATGCAAGGGCGCGTGAAGTAAAGACTGAAATTAATTTGCATCTTACGTGAAGTTGGAGGCCTTGGGTTGTAAAGTTGGACTGCCAGGTTCATTCAGAAGAGTGTTCAGCTGAAGGGGAAAAATCAAACCATTCATCAGTTTCTGGAGAACACTGGCATTGAATCTAAGTAGTATTAAACTGTTAATTTTTTTATGTTTACCGCAGTATTGATGGTATCCTGCACTTTCTGGTTGGTGTTGCCTCTAGACACAGGGTCATCTGGCATGCTGATGTTAATAATGTTAAATGTAAAGACCACAGCATAGGAGGTTTCTGAGATTTCTGTTTGGATGGAAATGGTAATTTTAGAATTTTGACAAAAGCCTGTAAAACATGATTGGTTGACTCAGTCTCAGTTCAAATTTCCAGGTGAAAATGATGACACTTACTCTCATAGGTGACATTCACCACCTTCACCGATTCATTGAACTGTGACTCTCTGGAATGACGGAGAGTATTGATAGCACTGAGGACCAGAGATTCACTGGGCACTGGAGATGAGGTGTTGAACACCAGCTTGCTTGTGACCACTGCTGAACCACATCTGTAAATATAACCACTTTTGTTTAATTTACATCAATGTATTTGCGATAAGAACATGACTTTTGCATTTTTTTCATTTGCTTAAAATAGAAAACCTAAATTTACATGAGTTTTGGAGTAGTAACAGAAACACTGGTTGTTGTGACTGGAAACACTGTTGTAGTGGTTGGTAGACGTAGCTCATTGAGGAAGCTGACTGGTTGTATGACATCTCCATCCTGGAAGCTGTATTCCATCCTGCCATCAATCTGGTTTGAAGTGCTCCTACAAAACAATAATAGGATTCATTTAGGGAATTGAACCCACTTCTTGAAAATGTTTTTTTTTTTTTTGGTATTTGTAACATTACGTAGCTTCAATAAGTTAAATGCAAGGGAGTGTGAAGTAAAGACTGAAATTAATTTGCATCTTACGTGAAGTTGGAGGTCTTGGGCTGTAAAGTTGGACTGCCAGGTTCATTCAGAAGAGTGTTCAGCTGAAGGGGAAAAATTAAACCATTCATCAGTTTCTGGAGAACACTAGCATTAAATCTAAGTAGTATTAAACTGTTAATTTTTGATGTTTACCGCAGTATTGATGGTATCCTGCACTTTCTGGTTGGTGTTGCCTCTAGACACAGGGTCAACTGGCATGCTGATGTTAATCACGTTAAATGTAAAGACCACAGCATAGGAGGTTTCTGAGATTTCTGTTTGGATGGAAATGGTAATTTTAAAATTTTGACAAAAGCCTATAAAACATGATTGGTTAACTCAGTCTCAGTTCAAATTTCGAAGTGAAAATGATGACACTTACTCTCATAGGTGACATTCACCACCTTCACTGATTCATTGAGCTGTGATTCTCTGGAATGACGGAGAGTATTGATAGCACTGAGGACCAGAGATTCACTGGGCACTGGAGATGAGGAGTTGAACACCAGCTTGCTTGTGACCACTGCTGAACCAGATCTGTAAATATAACCAATTTTGTTTAATTTACATCAATATATTTGCAATAAAAACATGACTTTTGCATTTTTTTATTTGCTTAAAATAGAAAACCAAAATTTACATGAGTTTTGGAGTAGTAACAGAAACACTGGTTGTTGTGACTGGAAACACTGTTGTAGTGGTTGGTAGACGTAGCTCATTGAGGAATCTGACTGGTTGTATGACATCTCCATCCTGGAAGCTGTATTCCATCCTGCCATCAATCTGGTTTGAAGTGCTCCTACAAAACAATAATAGGATTCATTTAGGGAATTAAACCCACTTCTTGTAAAAGTTTTTTATTTTGGTATTTGTAACATTACGTAGCTTCAATAAGTTAAATGCAAGGGAGTGTGAAGTAAAGACAGAAATTAATTTGCATCTTACGTGAAGTTGGAGGTCTTGGGTTGTAAAGTTGGACTGCCAGGTTCATTCAGAAGAGTGTTCAGCTGAAGGGGAAAAATTAAACCATTCATCAGTTTCTGGAGAACACTAGCATTGAATCTAAGTAGTATTAAACTGTTAATTTCTGACGTTTACCGCATTATTGATTGTATCCTGCACTTTCTGGTTGGTGTTGCCTCTAGACACAGGGTCCTCTGGCATGCTGATGTTAATCACGTTAAATGTAAAGACCACAGCATAGGAGGTTTCTGAGATTTCTGTTTGGATGGAAATGGTAATTTTAGAATTTTGACAAAAGCCTGTAAAACATGATTGGTTGACTCAATATCAGTTCAAATTTCGAAGTGAAAATGATGACACTTACTCTCATAGGTGACATTCACCACCTTCACCGATTCATTGAACTGTGACTCTCTGGAATGACGGAGAGTATTGATAGCACTGAGGACCAAAGATTCGCTGGGCAATAGAGATGAGGAGTTGAACACCAGCTTGCTTGTGACCACTGCTGAACCAGATCTGTAAATATAACCACTTTTGTTTAATTTACATCAATGTATTTGCAATAAAAACATGACTTTTGCATTTTTTTTATTTGTTTAAAATAGAAAACCTAAATTTACATGAGTTTTGTAGTAGTAACAGAAACACTGGTTGTTGTGACTGGAAACACTGTTGTAGTGGTTGGTAGACGTAGCTCATTCAGGAAGCTGACTGGTTGTATGACATCTCCATCCTGGTAGCTGTATTCCATCCTGCCATCAATCTGGTTTGAAGTGCTCCTACAAAACAATAATAGGTTTCATTTAGGGAATTGAACCCACTTCTTGAAAATGTTTTTTTTTTTTGGTATTTGTAACGTTACGTAGCTTCAATAAGGTAAAATGCAAGGGCGCGTGAAGTAAAGACTGAAATTAATTTGCATCTTACGTGAAGTTGGAGGTCTTGGGTTGTAAAGTTGGACTGCCAGGTTCATTCAGAAGAGTGTTCAGCTGAAGGGGAAAAATCAAACCATTCATCAGTTTCTGGAGAACACTAGCATTAAATCTAAGTAGTATTAAACTGTTAATTTCTGACGTTTACCGCATTATTGATGGTATCCTGCACTTTCTGGTTGGTGTTGCCTCTAGACACAGGGTCCTCTGGCATGCTGATGTTAATCACGTTAAATGTAAAGACCACAGCATAGGAAGTTTCTGAGATTTCTGTTTGGATGGAAATGGTAATTTTAGAATTTTGACAAAAGCCGGTAAAACATGATTGGTTGACTCAATATCAGTTCAAATTTCGAAGTGAAAATGATGACACTTACTCTCATAGGTGACATTCACCACCTTCACTGATTCATTGAGCTGTGATTCTCTGGAATGACGGAGAGTATTGATAGCACTGAGGACCAGAGATTCACTGGGCACTGGAGATGAGGTGTTGAACACCAGTTTGCTTGTGACCACTGCTGAACCAGATCTGTAAATATAACCACTTTTGTAAAATTTGCATCAATATATTTGCAATAAAATCATGACTTTTGCATTTTTAAATTTTCTTAAAATAGAAATCCAAAATTTACATGAGTTTTGGAGTAGTAACAGAAACACTGGTTGTTGTGACTGGAAACACTGTTGTAGTGGTTGGTAGACGTAGCTCATTGAGGAAGCTGACTGGTATGACATCTCCATCCTGGAAGCTGTATTCCATCCTGCCATCAATCTGGTTTGAAGTGCTCCTACAAAACAATAATAGGTTTCATTTAGGGCATGGAACCCACTTCTTGAAAAAGTTTTTTTTTTTTTTGGTATTTGTAACGTTACGTAGCTTCAATAAGGTAAAATGCAAGGGCGCGTGAAGTAAAGACTGAAATTAATTTGCATCTTACGTGAAGTTGGAGGCCTTGGGTTGTAAAGTTGGACTGCCAGGTTCATTCAGAAGAGTGTTCAGCTGAAGGGGAAAAATCAAACCATTCATCAGTTTCTGGAGAACACTGGCATTGAATCTAAGTAGTATTAAACTGTTAATTTTTTTATGTTTACCGCAGTATTGATGGTATCCTGCACTTTCTGGTTGGTGTTGCCTCTAGACACAGGGTCATCTGGCATGCTGATGTTAATAATGTTAAATGTAAAGACCACAGCATAGGAGGTTTCTGAGATTTCTGTTTGGATGGAAATGGTAATTTTAGAAATTTGACAAAAGCCTGTAAAACATGATTGGTTGACTCAGTCTCAGTTCAAATTTCCAAGTGAAAATGATGACACTTACTCTCATAGGTGACATTCACCACCTTCACCGATTCATTGAACTGTGACTCTCTGGAATGACGGAGAGTATTGATAGCACTGAGGACCAGAGATTCACTGGGCACTGGAGATGAGGTGTTGAACACCAGCTTGCTTGTGACCACTGCTGAACCACATCTGTAAATATAACCACTTTTGTTTAATTTACATCAATGTATTTGCGATAAGAACATGACTTTTGCATTTTTTTCATTTGCTTAAAATAGAAAACCAAAATTTACATGAGTTTTGGAGTAGTAACAGAAACACTGGTTGTTGTGACTGGAAACACTGTTGTAGTGGTTGGTAGACGTAGCTCATTGAGGAAGCTGACTGGTTGTATGACATCTCCATCCTGGAAGCTGTATTCCATCCTGCCATCAATCTGGTTTGAAGTGCTCCTACAAAACAATAATAGGATTCATTTAGGGAATTGAACCCACTTCTTGAAAATGTTTTTTTTTTTTTTGGTATTTGTAACATTACGTAGCTTCAATAAGTTAAATGCAAGGGAGTGTGAAGTAAAGACTGAAATTAATTTGCATCTTACGTGAAGTTGGAGGTCTTGGGTTGTAAAGTTGGACTGCCAGGTTCATTCAGAAGAGTGTTCAGCTGAAGGGGAAAAATTAAACCATTCATCAGTTTCTGGAGAACACTAGCATTGAATCTAAGTAGTATTAAACTGTTAATTTTTGATGTTTACCGCAGTATTGATGGTATCCTGCACTTTCTGGTTGGTGTTGCCTCTAGACACAGGGTCAACTGGCATGCTGATGTTAATCACGTTAAATGTAAAGACCACAGCATAGGAGGTTTCTGAGATTTCTGTTTGGATGGAAATGGTAATTTTAAAATTTTGACAAAAGCCTATAAAACATGATTGGTTAACTCAGTCTCAGTTCAAATTTCGAAGTGAAAATGATGACACTTACTCTCATAGGTGACATTCACCACCTTCACTGATTCATTGAGCTGTGATTCTCTGGAATGACGGAGAGTATTGATAGCACTGATGACCAGAGATTCACTGGGCACTGGAGATGAGGAGTTGAACACCAGCTTGCTTGTGACCACTGCTGAACCAGATCTGTAAATATAACCAATTTTGTTTAATTTACATCAATATATTTGCAATAAAAACATGGCTTTTGCATTTTTTTATTTGCTTAAAATAGAAAACCAAAATTTACATGAGTTTTGGAGTAGTAACAGAAACACTGGTTGTTGTGACTGGAAACACTGTTGTAGTGGTTGGTAGACGTAGCTCATTGAGGAAGCTGACT
This sequence comes from Carassius carassius, assembly GCF_963082965.1. NCBI lineage: Eukaryota > Metazoa > Chordata > Actinopteri > Cypriniformes > Cyprinidae > Carassius > Carassius carassius. Next base: position 31,038,101 of record NC_081760.1, read on the forward strand.
GGTTGTATGACATCTCCATCCTGGTAGCTGTATTCCATCCTGCCATCAATCTGGTTTGAAGTGCTCCTACAAAACAATAAAAGGATTCATTTAGGGAATTGAACCCACTTCTTGAAAATGTTTTTTTTTTTTTGGTATTTGTAACATTACGTAGCTTAAATAAGTTAAATGCAAGGGAGTGTGAAGTAAAGACTGAAATTAATTTGCATCTTACGTGAAGTTGGAGGTCTTGGGTTGTAAAGTTGGACTGCCAGGTTCATTCAGAAGAGTGTTCAGCTGAAGGGGGAAAAATCAAACCATTCATCAGTTTCTGGAGAACACTAGCATTGAATCTAAGTAGTATTAAACTGTTAATTTCTGACGTTTACCGCATTATTGATGGTATCCTGCACTTTCTGGTTGGTGTTGCCTCTAGACACAGGGTCCTCTGGCATGCTGATGTTAATCACGTTAAATGTAAAGACCACAGCATAGGAGGTTTCTGAGATTTCTGTTTGGATGGAAATGGTAATTTTAGAATTTTGACAAAAGCCTGTAAATCATGATTGGTTGACACAATATCAGTTCAAATTTCGAAGTGAAAATGATGACACTTACTCTCATAGGTGACATTCACCACCTTCACCGATTCATTGAACTGTGACTCTCTGGAATGACGGAGAGTATTGATAGCACTGAGGACCAGAGATTCGCTGGGCACTAGAGATGAGGAGTTGAACACCAGCTTGCTTGTGACCACTGCTGAACCAGATCTGTAAATATAACCACTTTTGTTTAATTTACATCAATGTATTTGCAATAAAAACATGAATTTTGCATTTTTTTTATTTGCTTAAAATAGAAAACCTAAATTTACATGAGTTTTGGAGTAGTAACAGAAACACTGGTTGTTGTGACTGGAAACACTGTTGTAGTGGTTGGTAGACGTAGCTCATTGAGGAAGCTGACTGGTTGTATGACATCTCCATCCTGGTAGCTGTATTCCATCCTGCCATCAATCTGGTTTGAAGTGCTCCTACAAAACAATAATAGGTTTCATTTAGGGAATTGAACCCACTTCTTGAAAATGTTTTTTTTTTTTTGGTATTTGTAACGTTACGTAGCTTCAATAAGGTAAAATGCAAGGGCGCGTGAAGTAAAGACTGAAATTAATTTGCATCTTACGTGAAGTTGGAGGTCTTGGGTTGTAAAGTTGGACTGCCAGGTTCATTCAGAAGAGTGTTCAGCTGAAGGGGAAAAATCAAACCATTCATCAGTTTCTGGAGAACACTAGCATTAAATCTAAGTAGTATTAAACTGTTAATTTCTGACATTTACCGCATTATTGATGGTATCCTGCACTTTCTGGTTGGTGTTGCCTCTAGACACAGGGTCCTCTGGCATGCTGGTGTTAATCACGTTAAATGTAAAGACCACAGCATAGGAGGTTTCTGAGATTTCTGTTTGGATGGAAATGGTAATTTTAGAATTTTGACAAAAGCCGGTAAAACATGATTGGTTGTTTCAATATCAGTTCAAATTTCGAAGTGAAGATGATGACACTTACTCTCATAGGTGACATTCACCACCTTCACTGATTCATTGAGCTGTGATTCTCTGGAATGACGGAGAGTATTGATAGCACTGAGGACCAGAGATTCACTGGGCACTGGAGATGAGGTGTTGAACACCAGCTTGCTTGTGACCACTGCTGAACCAGATCTGTAAATATAACCACTTTTGTTTAATTTACATCAATGTATTTGCAATAAAAACATGACTTTTGCATTTTTTTTATTTGCTTAAAATAGAAAACCTAAATTTACATGAGTTTTGGAGTAGTAACAGAAACACTGGTTGTTGTGACTGGAAACACTGTTGTAGTGGTTGGTAGACGTAGCTCATTGAGGAAGCTGACTGGTTGTATGACATCTCCATCCTGGTAGCTGTATTCCATCCTGCCATCAATCTGGTTTGAAGTGCTCCTACAAAACAATAATAGGTTTCATTTAGGGAATTGAACCCACTTCTTGAAAATGTTTTTTTTTTTTTGGTATTTGTAACGTTACGTAGCTTCAATAAGGTAAAATGCAAGGGCGCGTGAAGTAAAGACTGAAATTAATTTGCATCTTACGTGAAGTTGGAGGTCTTGGGTTGTAAAGTTGGACTGCCAGGTTCATTCAGAAGAGTGTTCAGCTGAAGGGGAAAAATCAAACCATTCATCAGTTTCTGGAGAACACTAGCATTAAATCTAAGTAGTATTAAACTGTTAATTTCTGACATTTACCGCATTATTGATGGTATCCTGCACTTTCTGGTTGGTGTTGCCTCTAGACACAGGGTCCTCTGGCATGCTGATGTTAATCACGTTAAATGTAAAGACCACAGCAAAGGAGGTTTCTGAGATTTCTGTTTGGATGGAAATGGTAATTTTAGAATTTTGACAAAAGCCGGTAAAACATGATTGGTTGTTTCAATATCAGTTCAAATTTCGAAGTGAAGATGATGACACTTACTCTCATATGTGACATTCACCACCTTCACTGATTCATTGAGCTGTGATTCTCTGGAATGACGGAGAGTATTGATAGCACTGAGGACCAGAGATTCACTGGGCACTGGAGATGAGGTGTTGAACACCAGCTTGCTTGTGACCACTGCTGAACCAGATCTGTAAATATAACCACTTTTGTAAAATTTGCATCAATATATTTGCAATAAAATCATGACTTTTGCATTTTTTAATTTTCTTAAAATAGAAATCCAAAATTTACATGAGTTTTGGAGTAGTAACAGAAACACTGGTTGTTGTGACTGGAAACACTGTTGTAATGGTTGGTAGACGTAGCTCATTGAGGAAGCTGACTGGTTGTATGACATCTCCATCCTGGAAGCTGTATTCCATCCTGCCATCAATCTGGTTTGAAGTGCTCCTACAAAACAATAATAGGATTCATTTAGGGAATTGAACCCACTTCTTGAAAAAGGTTTTTTTTTTTGGTATTTGTAACATTACGTAGCTTCAATAAGTTAAATGCAAGGGAGTGTGAAGTAAAGACTGAAATTAATTTGCATCTTACGTGAAGTTGGAGGTCTTGGGTTGTAAAGTTGGACTGCCAGGTTCATTCAGAAGAGTGTTCAGCTGAAGGGGAAAAATCAAACCATTCATCAGTTTATGGAGAACACTGGCATTGAATCTAAGTAGTATTAAACTGTTCATTTTTTATGTTTACCGCATTATTGATGGTATCCTGCACTTTCTGGTTGGTGTTGCCTCTAGACACAGGGTCCTCTGGCATGCTGATGTTAATCACGTTAAATGTAAAGACCACAGCATAGGAAGTTTCTGAGATTTCTGTTTGGATGGAAATGGTAATTTTAGAATTTTGACAAAAGCCTGTAAAACATGATTGGTTGACTCAGTCTCAGTTCAAATTTCGAAGTGAAAATGATGACACTTACTCTCATAGGTGACATTCACCACCTTCACCGATTCATTGAGCTGTGACTCTCTGGAATGACGGAGAGTACTGATAGCACTGAGGACCAGAGATTCACTGGGCACTAGAGATGAGGAGTTGAACACCAGCTTGCTTGTGACCACTGCTGAACCAGATCTGTAAATATAACCACTTTTATTTAATTTACATCAATGTATTTGCAATAAAAACATGACTTTTGCATTTTTTTTTATTTGCTTAAAATAGAAAACCAAAATTTACATGAGTTTTGGAGTAGTAACAGAAACACTGGTTGTTGTGACTGGAAACACTGTTGTAGTGGTTGGTAGACGTAGCTCATTGAGGAAGCTGACTGGTTGTATGACATCTCCATCCTGGTAGCTGTATTCCATCCTGCCATCAATCTGGTTTGAAGTGCTCCTACAAAACAATAATAGGATTCATTTAGGGAATTGAACCCACTTCTTGAAAATGTTTTTTTTTTTTGGTATTTGTAACATTACGTAGCTTAAATAAGTTAAATGCAAGGGAGTGTGAAGTAAAGACTGAAATTAATTTGCATCTTACGTGAAGTTGAAGGTCTTGGGTTGTAAAGTTGGACTGCCAGGTTCATTCAGAAGAGTGTTCAGCTGAAGGGGAAAAATCAAACCATTCATCAGTTTCTGGTGAAGATTAACAATGGACATAAAGTTTGTTAATGGGTTAATAATAATTTCTTACCCCATAGTTTACAACATCTTGTACTTGCACGTAACTGCTGTTTCTTAGATCAGGGTTCTCTGGCATGCTGATATTACTCAGACTAAACTCGAAGATGATGACATAGGAGGTTTCTGAGAGCTCTGTTTGGAAAGAAACACCCATTTACAATCAGTTAAATGTTGACATGTTTTGCTGGTTGAATCTTTCATGTTTACATTTTTTTCTTTTACATTTGATATGTTAAAATGATGAAACTTACTCTGATAAGTAATATTTGCAATCTTCAGTGATTCATTGAGTTGGGACTGTCTAGATTCCCGAAGGGTACTAATAGCATTTAGGACCAAATCTTTAGTGGGCACTGACGACAAGGATGAGAATACCAATTTGGTTGTGACAGTTGCTGCACCAGTTACATTCGTTGACAATGTTTTGGGTATGTTTGAAGTTTCTGGTTCCAAACTTGAAGTACTTTGAAGTGTTGTAGATGCATCTGCTTTTGTTGTATTGTTTAGCGGTGTAGTATTGCTAGAAATGGTTTCAGCTGGTGTAGTTTTGGTTGATGATTGAAGTGGAATTGTAGATGGTGGAGATGCTGATGTGTTTGTGTTTGGAACTGATGTTACTGGAGCTATTGGAAATTCTGCTGCACTGATGAGACCTGTACTAATTCCAGTTGTAGTTGTTGATGCAGTTGTAGTCTCTGAATCCATTTTTGGCCTTGAAGTTGTTTTGGTTGAAAGTGCAGGTGTGACTGGAGCAGAAGATGTGCTGGTAAAAGCTACAGTTGTTCTTAAAAGACCTGTTGTTACTTGAAATGCATCTGTTGTTTGAGCTGCAGTTGAACTTGGAATAGTGGCTGTTGTTCTGCTTGGAACTGTAACTGAGATATCAGCTGGAATTGAAGTGGTGGGAAGAACAGTCATGGTTGTAATGGGTGTAGTTGGGGTTCTTGGAGGTTCAGCTGTTTTTGTTGGAGTTAATGTTGGGGATAAAGTTACATGTGATGATGAGATAGGCATAATTGTTACAGCAATAGTTACAGTTTCTGGAGACACAGTTGTGATAATCGGAGGTGCATTTGTTGTGGTAATGAGTCCTGCCTGGCTTAGAGCTGGAGCTGTATTAGTGAAAGCAATAGTTGTGGTTGATATAGGTGCAGTTATTATTTGGAATGCAGTTGTTTTTGCCACTGTTGGTGTGTTTGTGCTTGGAATTGAAGCAGTTTGAGATGGATGTTCAGTTGTGGGATAGTTATTAGTAGAAGAGAAAGCTGTAATGGTAGATGTTGCAGGTGCAGGAGTACTCTCCAATGTTGCAAACATTGTTGGTGCAGTAAGAGTTGAGGTTTCAGTTGTAGTGACTGATGTAGTAGTGGAAGGAATGATTGTTGTGGTGGAAGCTGTAGTTGTGGTTGTTGCAAGAGAACTTGCTGTTTCTGAATTTGTAGAAATTGTTGTTGATGCAACAGTTGTGGAATCTGGACTCACAACTTCAGTAGTTGCAGCTACACTAGACATTGTGATTTGAGCTGTGGTTGAACTTGGGGCATCAGATGACGTTGGAGCTGAGGTCCTGGTGGAAGGTTTATTTATGGTTGTAGAAGCTGCTGTTGTCATTGTTGAAACTACAGTTGTAGTTGTGGAGGCTGTAGTTCTTGATGTTGTTGGTGAAGTTGTGGTTTCTGAAGTCATTCTTGTGATTGTTTCAGAAGTTGCCGGTGCAAGTGGCATTGTGGTTTGAGCTGTTGTTGTCATTGGAGCAGATGTCATAGAGGAAGGTACAGTTATAGTTGAGGAAGCTGTAGTTATGGATTTTGTTACAGGTGCAGATGCTTCTGAAGATGTAGACATTGTTGGTAAAGTTACAGCTGTTGATGTTGTTGGATAATTAGTTGATAATGAGGTTGGAGATGATGATGTAGAAGCAGAAGGCACTATCGCAGCTGAGGAAGGTGTAGATGTTGAGGATGTAGTTGTAGTTTTGAAAGCTGTAGTCACAGCAGTGGAAGGCCCCACTAAGGCTGTGGAGGCTGCAGTTGTGCTTGTTGCAGGTGTAGTTGTACTTTCTGATTTTGTTGGAAATGTTGTAGACGTAAGAGTTGTTGCTTCTGAAGTCACAACAGTGGACATGAGAGCTCCAGTAGAGGTGGCTGCAAGAAGCGATGTGGTTTGGGATGTTGTTGTACTTGGAGCTTCAGATGACATTGGAGCTGCTGGCTTAGAGGAAGGTACAGTTGTAATAGAAGAAGCTGTAGTTACTGACGTTGTTACAGGTCCAGTTGTTTCTGAAGATGTAGGCACACGTGTTGAAGTGAGAGTTGAGGATTCTGAAGATACAGCTGTTGACGCTGTGGGTTTGCTTGTTGCTGTAGGTGTGGTTGAGGAAGCTGAAGTTGTGGTTTCTGCTGTTGTACTCTCTGAAGTTGTAACCAACACTGTTGAAGCAACAGATGTAGTTTCTGTACTCACAACTGTGGTTGTGGGAACCTTAGTAGTTGAGGACTCTGTAGTTACTGAAGTTGCTACAGCTACGGTTGTTTCTGAAGTTGTAGGCATTGTTGTTGAAGTAAGAGTTGTGGATGCTGAAGTTACAGCTGTTGATGTTGTGGGATTGTTTGTTGCTGTAGGTGTGGTTGATGAAGCTGTGGTCATTTTTTCTGCTGTTTTACTCTCCAAAGTTGTAGGCACCACTGTTGAAGTAAAAGGTGTAGTCTCTGTACTCACAACTGTGGTTGTGGGAATTTTAGTAGTTGAGGACTCGGTAGTTCCTGATGTTGTTACAGGTGGAGTTGTTACTGAAGATGTAGGCACTGTTATTTCATTGAGCGTTGGGGATGCTGAAGTTACAGCTGTTGACGTTGTGGGATTTTTTGTTGTTGTAGGTGTGGATGATGAAGCTGTAGTCATGGTTTCTGCTGTAGTACTTTCTGAAGTTTTAGGCACCACTGTTGGAGTAACAGGTGTAGTTTCTGTACTAAAAACTGTGGTTGTAGGAATTTTAGTAGTTGAGGATGTTGTAGTTCCTGATGTTGTTACTGGTGGAGTTGTTCCTGAAGATGTAGGCACTGTTGTTGTCGTGAGAGTAGTGGATGCTAAAGTTAAAGCTGTTGATGTTGTGGGAATATTTGTTGACTTAGCTGTGGTTGATGAAGCTGTAGTCATGGTTTCTCCTGTTGTACTTTCTAAAGTTGTAGGCACCACTGTTGAAGTAACAGGTGTAGTTTCTGTGCTCACAACTGTGATTGTAGGAATTTTAGTAGTAGAGGATTCAGTAGTTACTGATGTTGTTACTGGTGCAGATGTTCCTGTAGATGTAGGCACTGTTGTTGAAGTGAGAGTAGTGGATGCTGAAGTTACAGCTGTTGACGTTGTGGGATTTTTTGTTGTTGTAGGTGTAGATGATGAAGCTGTAGTCATGGTTTCTGCTGTAGTACTTTCTGAAGTTGTGGGCAACACTGTTGGATTAACAGGTGTAGTTTCTGTACTCACAACTGTGGTTGTAGGAATTTTAGTAGTTGAGGATGTTGTAGTTCCTGATGTTGTTACTGGTGCAGTTATTCCTGAAGATGTAGGCACTGTAGTTGTCGTGAGAGTAGTGGATGCTGAAGTTAGAGCTGTTGACGTTGTGGGAATGTTTGTTGTTGTAGGTGAGGTTGAGGAAGCTGTAGTTGTGGTTTCTCCTGTTGTACTTTCTGAAGTTGTAGGCACAACTGTTGAAGTAACAGGTGTAGTTTCTGTACTCACAACTGTGGTTGTAGGAATTTTAGTAGTAGAGGATTCAGTAGTTACTGATGTTGTTACTGGTGCAGATGTTCCTGAAGATGTAGGCACTGTTGTTGAAGTGAGAGTAGTGGATGCTGAATTTAAAGATGTAGACGTTGTGGGAATGTTTGTTGTGGTAGGTGTAGTTGATGAAGCTATATTTGTGGTTTCTGCTGTTGTACTTTCTGAAGTTATAGGCACTACTGTTAAAGTAACAGGTGTAGTTTCTGTACTCAGAACTGTGGTTGTGGGAATTTTATTAGTTGAGGATTCTGTGGTTACTGATGTTGTTACTGGTGCAGATTTTCCTGAAGATGTAGGCACTGTTGTTGAAGTGAGAGTAGTGGATGCTGAAGTTAAAGCTGTTGACGTTGTGGGAATGTTTGTTGTTGTAGGTGTGGATGATGAAGCTGTAATCATGGTTTGTGCTGTTGTACTTTCTGAAGTTGTAGGCACCACTGTTGAAGTAACAGATGTTGTTTCTGTACTCACAACTGTGGTTGTGGGAATTTTAGTAGTTGAGGATTTTGTAGTTACTGATGTTGTTACTGGTGGAGTTGTTCCTGAAGATGTAGGCACTGTTGTTGTACTGAGTGTTGTGGATGCTGAAGTTACAGCTGTTGACGTTTTGGGGTTGTTTGCTGTTGTAGGTGAGGTGGATGAAGCTGTAGTCGTGGTTTCTGCTGTTGTACTTTCTGAAGTTGTAGGCACCACTGTTGAAGTTACAGGTGCAGTTTCTGTACTCAGAACTGTGGTTGTGGGAATTTTAGTAGTTGAGGATTCTATAGTTACTGATGTTGTTACTGGTGCAGATGTTCCTGAAGATGTAAGCACTGTTGTTGAAGTGAGAGTAGTGGATGCTGAAGTTAAAGCTGTTGACGTTGTGGGAATGTTTGTTGTGGTAGGTGTGGTTGATGAAGCAATCATGGTGGTTTCTGCTGTTGTACTTTCAAAAGTTGTAGGCACCACTGTTGAAGTAACAGGTGTAGTTTCTGTACTCAGAACTGTGGTTGTGGGAATTTTAGTAGTTGAGGATTCTGTAGTTACTGATGTTGTTACTTGTGCAGATGTTCCTGAAGATGTAGGCACTGTTGTTGAAGTGAGAGTAGTGGATGCTGAAGTTAAAGGTGTAAACGTTGTGGGAATGTTTGTTGTGGTAGGTGTGGTTGATGAAGCTATAATTGTGGTTTCTGCTGTTGTACTTTCTGAAGTTTTAGGCACTACTGTTAAAGTAACAGGTGTAGTTTCTGTACTCAGAACTGTGGTTGTGGGAATTTTAGTAGTTGAGGATTCTGTAGTTACTGATGTTGTTACTGGTGCAGATGTCCCTGAAGATGTAAGCACTGTTGTTGAAGTGAGAGTAGTGGATGCTGAAGTTAAAGCTGTAGATGTAGTGGGAATGTTTGCTGTTGTAGGTGAGGTTGATGAAGCAATCGTGGTGGTTTCTGCTGTTGTACTTTCAAAAGTTGTAGGCACCAATGTTGAAGTAACAGGTGTAGTTTCTGTACTCATAACTGTGGTTGTGGGAATTTTAGTAGTTGCGGATTCTGTAGTTACTGATGCTGTTACTGGTGGAGTTGTTCCTGAAGATGTGGGCACTGTTGTTGTAGTGAGTGTTGTGGATGCTGAAGTTACAGCTGTTGACGTAGTGGGAGTGTTTGCTGTTGTAGGTGAGGTTGATGAAGCTGTAGTCGTGGTTTCTGCTGTTGTACTTTCTGAAGTTGTAGGCACCACTGTTAAAGTTACAGGTGTAGTTTCTGTACTCACAACTGTGGTTGTTTGAATTTTAGTAGTTGAGGATTCTGTAGTTAATGATGTTGTTACTGGTGCAGATGTTCCTGAAGATGTGGGCACTGTTGTTGAAGTGAGAGTAGTGGATGCTAAAGTTAAAGCTGTAGACGTTGTGGCAATGTTTGTTGTGGTAGGTGTGGTTGATGAAGCTATAGTCGTGGTTTCTGCTGTTATACTTTCAAAAGTTGTAGGCACCAATGTTGAAGTAACAGGTGTAGTTTCTGTACTCATAACTGTGGTTGTGGGAATTTTAGTAGTTGCGGATTCTGTAGTTACTGATGCTGTTACTGGTGGAGTTGTTCCTGAAGATGTGGGCACTGTTGTTGTAGTGAGTGTTGTGGATGCTGAAGTTACAGCTGTTGACGTAGTGGGAGTGTTTGCTGTTGTAGGTGAGGTTGATGAAGCTGTAGTAGTGGTTTCTGCTGTTTTACTTTCTGAAGTTGTAGGCACCACTATTAAAGTAACAGGTGTAGTTTCTGTACTCAGAACTGTGGTTGTAGGAATTTTAGTAGTTGAGGATTCTGTAGTTACTGATGTCGTTACTGCTGGAGTTGTTCCTGAAGATGTAGGCACTGTTGTTGAAGTGAGAGTAGTAGATGCTGAATTTAAAGATGTAGACGTTGTGGGAATGTTTGTTGTGGTAGGTGTGGTTGATGAAGCTATAGTCGTGGTTTCTGCTGTTATACTTTCTAAAGTTGTAGGCACCACTGTTGAAGTTACAGGTGTCGTTCCTGTACTCAGAACTGTGGTTGTGGGAATTTGAGTAGTTGAGGATTCTGTAGTTACTGATGTTGTGACTTGTGCAGATGTTCCTGAAGATGTAGGCACTGTTGTTGAAGTGAGAGTAGTGGATGCTGAAGTTAAAGGTGTAGATGTTGTGGGAATGTTTGTTGTGGTAGGTGTAGTTGATGAAGCTATAGTTGTGGTTTCTGCTGTTGTACTTTCTGAAGTTATAGGCACTACTGTTAAAGTAACAGGTGTAGTTTCTGTACTCAGAACTGTGGTTGTAGGAATTTTAGTAGTTGAGGATTCTGTAGTTACTGATGTTGTTACTGGTGCAGATGTTCCTGAAGATGTAGGCACTGTTGTTGTAGTGAGAGTAGTGGATGCTGAAGTTAAAGCTGTTGACGTTGTGGGAATGTTTGTTGTGGTAGGTGTCGTTGATGAAGCAATCGTGGTGGTTTCTGCTGTTGTACTTTCTAAAGTTGTAGGCACCACTGTTGAAGTAACAGGTGTAGTTTCTGTACTCATAACTGTGGTTGTGGGAATTTTAGTAGTTGCGGATTCTGTAGTTACTGATGCTGTTACTGGTGGAGTTGTTCCTGAAGATGTAGGCACTGTTGTTGTAGTGAGTGTTGTGGATGCTGAAGTTAAAGGTGTAGACGTTGTGGGAATGTTTGTTGTGGTAGGTGTGGTTGATGAATCTTTAGTTGTGGTTTCTGCTGTTGTACTTTCTGAAGTTATAGGTACCACTGTTAAAGTAACAGGTGTAGTTTCTGTACTCAGAACTGTGGTTATGGGAATTTTATTAGTTGAGGATTCTGAAGTTACTGATGTTGTTACTGGTGCAGATGTTCCTGAAGATGTAGGCACTGTTGTTGAAGTGAGAGTAGTGGATGCTGAAGTTAAAGCTGTTGACATTGTGGGAATGTTTATTGTTTTAGGTGTGGATGATGAAGTTGTAATCATGGTTTGTGCTGTTGTACTTTCTGAAGTTGTAGGCACCACTGTTGAAGTAACAGGTGTTGTTTCTGTACTCACAACTGTGGTTGTGGGAATTTTAATAGTTGAGGATTCTGTAGTTACTGATGCTGTTACTGGAGGAGTTGTTCCTGAAGATGTAGGCACTGTTGTTGTAGTGAGTGTTGTGGATGCTGAAGTTAAAGGTGGAGACGTTGTGGGGTTGTTTGCTGTTGTAGGTGAGGTGGATGAAGCTGTAGTCGTGGTTTCTGCTGTTGTACTTTCTGAAGTTGTAGGCACCACTGTTGAAGTTGTAGGTGTAGTTTCTCTACTCAGAACTGTGGTTGTGGGAATTTTAGTAGTTGAGGATTCTGTAGTTACTGATGTTGTTACTGGTGCAGATGTTCCTGAAGGTGTAGGCACTGTTGTTGTAGTGAGAGTAGTGGATGCTGAAGTTAAAGCTGTTGACGTAGTGGGAATGTTTGCTGTTGTAGGTGAGGTTGATGAAGCTGTAGTTATGGTTTGTGCTGTTGTACTTTCTGAAGTTGTAGGCACCACTGTTAAAGTTACAGGTGTAGTTTCTGTACTCACAACTGTAGTTGTGGAAATTTTAGTAGTTGAGGATTCTGTAGTTACTGATGTTGTTACTGGTGCAGTTGTTTCTGAAGATGTAGGCACTGTTGTTGAAGTGAGAGTTGTGGATTCTGAAGTTAAAGCTGTTGACATTGTGGGATTGTTTGTTGTTGTAGGTGTGGTTGATGAAGCTGTAGTTGTGGTTTCTGATGTTGTACTCTCTGATGTTGTAGGCACCACTGTTGAAGTAATAGATGTGGTTTCTGTACTCACAACTGTGGTTGTGGGAATTTCAGTAGTTGATGATGCTGTAGTTAATAAAGTTGTTACAGGTGCAGTTGTTTCTGAAGATGTAGGCACTGTTGTTGAAGTGAGAGTTGTGGATTCTGAAGTTAAAGCTGTTGAGGTTGTTGGATTGTTTGTTGTTGTACTTGTGGTTGTTGAAGCTGTAGTCGTGGTTTCTGATGTTGTACTCTCTGATGTTGTAGGCACCACTGTTGAAGTAATAGATGTGGTTTCTGTACTCACAACTGTGGTTGTGGAAATTTCAGAAGTTGTGGATGCTGTAGTTACTAAAGTGGTTACAGGTGCAGTTGTTCCTGAAGATGTAGGGACTGTTGTTGAAGAGAGAGTTGTGGATTCTGAAGTTACAGCTGTTGACGTTGTGGGATTGTTTGTTGTTGTAGGTGTGGTTGATGAAGCTGAAGTCTTGGTTTCTGCTGTTGTACTCTCTGAAGATGTAGGCACCACTGTTGAAGTAATAGATATGGTTTCTGTACTCACAACTGTGGTTGTGGGAATTTTAGTAGTCGAGGATGGTGGAGTTACTGATGTTGTTACAGGTGCAGTTGTTTCTGAAGATGTAGGCACTGTTGTTGAAGTGAGAGTTGTGGATTCTGAAGTTACAGCTGTTGACGTTGTGGGATTGTTTGTTGTTGTAGTTGTGGTTGATGAAGCTGTAGTCGTGGTTGCTGATATTGTACTCTCTGAAGTTGTAGGAACCACTGTTGAAGTAATAGAAATGGTTTCTTTACTAACAACTGTGGTTGTGGGAATTTCAGTAGTTGAGGATGCTGTAGTTACTGAAGTTGTTACAGGTGCAGTTGTTCCTGAAGATGTAGGCACTGTTGTTGAAGTGAGAGTTGTGGATTCTGAAGTTACAGCTGTTGACTTTGTGGGGTTGTTTGTTGTTGTAGGTGTGGTTGTGGGAATTTCAGTAGTGGAGGATGCTGTAGTCACTAATGTTGTTACAGGTGCAGTTGTTTCTGAAGATGTAGGCATTGTTGTTGAAGTGAGAGTTGTGGATTCTGAAGTTAAAGCTGTTGAGGTTGTTGGATTCTTTGTTGTTGTAGCTGTGGTTGATGAAGCTGTAGTCTTGGTTTCTGCTGTTGTACTCTCTGAAGATGTAGGCACCACTGTTGAAGTAATAGATATGGTTTCTGTACTCACAACTGTGGTTGTGGGAATTTTAGTAGTCGAGGATGGTGGAGTTACTGATGTTGTTACAGGTGCAGTTGTTTCTGAAGATGTAGGCACTGTTGTTGAAGTGAGAGTTGTGGATTCTGAAGTTACAGCTGTTGACGTTGTGGGATTGTTTGTTGTTGTAGTTGTGGTTGATGAAGCTGTAGTCGTGGTTTCTGATGTTGTACTCTCTGAAATTGTAGGAACCATTGTTGAAGTAATAGATGTGGTTTCTGTACTCACAACTGTGGTTGTGGGAATTTCAGTAGTGGAGGATGCTGTAGTTACTGAAGTTGTTACAGGTGCAGTTGTTCCTGAAGATGTAGGGACTGTTGTTGAAGGGAGAGTTGTGGATGCTGAAGTTACAGCTGTTGATGTTGTGGGATTGTTTGTTGTTGTAGGTGTGGTTGATGAAGCTGTAGTCGTGGTTTCTGCTGTTGTACTCTCTGAAGTTGTAGGCACCACTGTTGAAGTTATAGATGTGGTTTCTGTACTCACAACTGTGGTTGTGGGAATTTCAGAAGAGGAGGATGCTGTAGTTACTGATGTTGCTACAGGTGCAGTTGTTTCTGACGATGTAGGCACTGTTGTTAAAGTGAGAGTTGTGGATTCTGAAGTTACAGCTGTTGAAGTTGTAGGATTGTTTGTGGTTGTAGGCATGGTTGATGAAGCTGTAGTCATGGTTTCTGCTGTTGTACTCTCTGAAGTTGTAGGCACCACTGTTGAAGTAATAGATGTAGTTTCTGTGCTCACAACTGTGGTTGTGGGAATTTCAGTAGTTGATGATGCTGTAGTTACTAAAGTTGTTACAGGTGCAGTTGTTTCTGAAGATGTAGGCACTGTTGTTGAAGTGAGAGTTGTGGATTCTGAAGTTAAAGCTGTTGAGGTTGTTGGATTGTTTGTTGTTGTACTTGTGGTTGTTGAAGCTGTAGTCGTGGTTTGTGCCTTTGTACTTTCTGAAGTTGTAGGCACCACTGTTAAAGTTACAGGTGTAGTTTCTGTACTCACAACTGTAGTTGTGGGAATTTTAGTAGTTGAGGATTCTGTAGTTACTGATGTTGTTACTGGTGCAGTTGTTTCTGAAGATGTAGGCACTGTTGTTAAAGTGAGAGTTGTGGATTCTGAAGTTACAGCTGTTGACTTTGTGGGGTTGTTTGTTGTTGTAGGTGTGGTTGTGGGAATTTCAGTAGTGGAGGATGCTGTAGTCACTAATGTTGTTACAGGTGCAGTTGTTTCTGAAGATGTAGGCATTGTTGTTGAAGTGAGAGTTGTGGATTCTGAAGTTAAAGCTGTTGAGGTTGTTGGATTCTTTGTTGTTGTAGCTGTGGTTGATGAAGCTGTAGTCGTGGTTTCTGATGTTGTACTCTCTGAAATTGTAGGAACCATTGTTGAAGTAATAGATGTGGTTTCTGTACTCACAACTGTGGTTGTGGGAATTTCAGTAGTGGAGGATGCTGTAGTTACTGAAGTTGTTACAGGTGCAGTTGTTCCTGAAGATGTAGGGACTGTTGTTGAAGGGAGAGTTGTGGATGCTGAAGTTACAGCTGTTGATGTTGTGGGATTGTTTGTTGTTGTAGGTGTGGTTGATGAAGCTGTAGTCGTGGTTTCTGCTGTTGTACTCTCTGAAGTTGTAGGCACCACTGTTGAAGTTATAGATGTGGTTTCTGTACTCACAACTGTGGTTGTGGGAATTTCAGAAGAGGAGGATGCTGTAGTTACTGATGTTGCTACAGGTGCAGTTGTTTCTGACGATGTAGGCACTGTTGTTAAAGTGAGAGTTGTGGATTCTGAAGTTACAGCTGTTGAAGTTGTAGGACTGTTTGTGGTTGTAGGCATGGTTGATGAAGCTGTAGTCATGGTTTCTGCTGTTGTACTCTCTGAAGTTGTAGGCACCACTGTTGAAGTAATAGATGTAGTTTCTGTGCTCACAACTGTGGTTGTGGGAATTTCAGTAGTTGATGATGCTGTAGTTACTAAAGTTGTTACAGGTGCAGTTGTTTCTGAAGATGTAGGCACTGTTGTTGAAGTGAGAGTTGTGGATTCTGAAGTTAAAGCTGTTGAGGTTGTTGGATTGTTTGTTGTTGTACTTGTAGTTGTTGAAGCTGTAGTCGTGGTTTGTGCCTTTGTACTTTCTGAAGTTGTAGGCACCACTGTTAAAGTTACAGGTGTAGTTTCTGTACTCACAACTGTAGTTGTGGGAATTTTAGTAGTTGAGGATTCTGTAGTTACTGATGTTGTTACTGGTGCAGTTGTTTCTGAAGATGTAGGCACTGTTGTTGAAGTGAGAGTTGTGGATTCTGAAGTTAAAGCTGTTGACATTGTGGGATTGTTTGTTGTTGTAGGTGTGGTTGATGAAGCTGTAGTCGTGGTTTCTGATGTTGTACTCTCTGATGTTGTAGGCACCACTGTTGAAGTAATAGATGTGGTTTCTGTACTCACAACTGTGGTTGTGGGAATTTCAGTAGTTGATGATGCTGTAGTTACTAAAGTTGTTACAGGTGCAGTTGTTTCTGAAGATGTAGGCACTGTTGTTGAAGTGAGAGTTGTGGATTCTGAAGTTAAAGCTGTTGAGGTTCTTTGATTGTTTGTTGTTGTAGGTGTGGTTGATGAAGCTGTAGTCGTGGTTTCTGATGTTGTACTCTCTGAAGTTGTAGGCACCACTGTTGAAGTAATAGATGTGGTTTCTGTACTCACAACTGTGGTTGTAGGACTTTCAGTAGTGGAGGATGCTGTAGTTACTGAAGTTGTTACAGGTGCAGTTGTTCCTGAAGATGTAGGCACTGTTGTTGAAGTGAGAGTTGTGGATTCTGAAGTTACAGCTATTGAGGTTGTTGGATTCTTTGTTGTTGTAGCTGTGGTTGATGAAGCTGTATTCGTGGTTTCTGATGTTGTACTCTCTGAAGTTGTAGGAACCACTGTTGAAGTAATAGATGTGGTTTCTGTACTCACAACTGTGGTTGTGGGAATTTCAGTAGTTGAGGATGCTGTAGTTACTGAAGTTGTTACAGGTGCAGTTGTTTCTGAAGATGTAGGCACTGTTGTTGAAGTGAGAGTTGTGGATTCTGAAGTAACAGCTGTTGACGTTGTGGGATTGTTTGTTGTTGTAGGTGTGGTTGTGGAAATTTCAGTAGTGGAGGATGTTGTAGTTACTGATGTTGTTATGGGTGCAGTTGTTTCTGAAGATGAAGGCACTGGTGTTGAAGTGAGAGTTGTGGATTCTGAAGATATAGCCGTTGAGGTTGTGGGATTGTTTGTTGTTGTAAGTGTGGTTGATGAAGCTGTAGTCGTGGTTTCTGCTGTTGTACTCTCTGAAGTTGTAGGCAACACTGTTGAAGTAATAGATGTGTTTTCTGTACTCACAACTGTGGTTGTAGGACTTTCATTAGTGGAGGATGCTGTAGTTACTGAAGTTGTTACAAGTGCAGTTGTTCCTGAAGATGTAGGCACTGTTGTTGAAGTGAGAGTTGTGGATTCTGAAGTTACAGCTGTTGAGGTTGTAGGATTGTTTGTTGTTGTAGGCGTGGTTGATGAAGCTGTAGTCATGGTTTCTGCTGTTGTACTCTCTGAAGTTGTAGGCACCACTGTTGAAGTAATAGATGTAGTTTCTGTGCTCACAACTGTGGTTGTGGGAATTTCAGTAGTTGATGATGCTGTAGTTACTAAAGTTGTTACAGGTGCAGTTGTTTCTGAAGATGTAGGCACTGTTGTTGAAGTAAGAGTTGTGGATTCTGAAGTTAAAGCTGTTGAGGTTCTTGGATTGTTTGTTGTTGTAGGTGTGGTTGATGAAGCTGTAGTCGTGGTTTCTGATGTTGTACTCTCTGAAGTTGTAGGCACCACTGTTGAAGTAATAGATGTGGTTTCTGTACTCACAACTGTGGTTGTAGGACTTTCAGAAGTGGAGGATGCTGTAGTTACTGAAGTTGTTACAGGTGCAGTTGTTCCTGAAGATGTAGGCACTGTTGTTGAAGTGAGAGTTGTGGATTCTGAAGTTACAGCTGTTGGGGTTGTTGGATTCTTTGTTGTTGTAGCTGTGGTTGATGAAGCTGTAGTCGTGGTTTCTGATGTTGTACTCTCTGAAGTTGTAGGAACCACTGTTGAAGTAATAGATGTGGTTTCTGTACTCACAACTGTGGTTGTGGGAATTTCAGTAGTTGAGGATGCTGTAGTTACTGAAGTTGTTACAGGTGCAGTTGTTTCTGAAGATGTAGGCACTGTTGTTGAAGTGAGAGTTGTGGATTCTGAAGTAACAGCTGTTGACGTTGTGGGATTGTTTGTTGTTGTAGGTGTGGTTGTGGAAATTTCAGTAGTGGAGGATGCTGTAGTTACTGATGTTGTTATGGGTGCAGTTGTTTCTGAAGATGAAGGCAATGGTGTTGAAGTGAGAGTTGTGGATTCTGAAGATATAGCCGTTAAGGTTGTGGGATTGTTTGTTGTTGTAATTGTGGTTGATGAAGCTGTAGTCGTGGTTTCTGCTGTTGTACTCTCTGAAGTTGTAGGCACCACTGTTGAAGTAATAGATGTGGTTTCTGTACTCACAACTGTGGTTGTAGGACTTTCAGTAGTGGAGGATGCTGTAGTTACTGAAGTTGTTACAGGTGCAGTTGTTCCTGAAGATGTAGGCACTGTTGTTGAAGTGAGAGTTGTGGATTCTGAAGTTACAGCTGTTGAGGTTGTTGGATTCTTTGTTGTTGTAGCTGTGGTTGATGAAGCTGTAGTCGTGGTTTCTGATGTTGTACTCTCTGAAATTGTAGGAACCATTGTTGAAGTAATAGATGTGGTTTCTGTACTCACAACTGTGGTTGTGGGAATTTCAGTAGTTGAGGATGCTGTAGTTACTGAAGTTGTTACAGGTGCAGTTGTTTCTGAAGATGTAGGCACTGTTGTTGAAGTGAGAGTTGTGGATTCTGAAGTAACAGCTGTTGGCGTTGTGGGATTGTTTGTTGTTGTAGGTGTGGTTGTGGGAATTTCAGTAGTGGAGGATGCTGTAGTTACTGATGTTGTTATGGGTGCAGTTGTTTCTGAAGATGAAGGCACTGGTGTTGAAGTGAGAGTTGTGGATTCTGAAGATATAGCCGTTGAGGTTGTGGGATTGTTTGTTGTTGTAAGTGTGGTTGATAAAGCTGTAGTCGTGGTTTCTGCTGTTGTACTTTGTGAAGTTGTAGGCACCACCGTTGAAGTAATAGATGTGGTTTCTGTACTCACAACTGTGGTTGTAGGACTTTCAGTAGTGGAGGATGCTGTCGTTACTGATGTTGTTACAGGCGCAGTTGTTACTGAAGATGTAAGCACTGTTGTTGAAGTGAGAGTTGTGGATTCTGAAGATATAGCCGTTGAGGTTGTGGGATTGTTTGTTGTTGTAGGTGTGGTTGATGAAGCTGTAGTCGTGGTTTCTGCTGTTGTACTATCTGAAGTTGTAGGCACCACTGTTGAAGTAATAGATGTGGTTTCTGTACTCACAACTGTGGTTGTAGGACTTTCAGTAGTGGAGGATTCTGTAGTTACTGATGTTGTAACAGGTGCAGTTGTTTCTGTAGATGTAGGCACTGTTGTTGAAGTGAGAGTTGTTGATTCTGAAGATATATCTGTTGAGGTTGTGGGATTGTTTGTTGTTGTAGGTGTGGTTGATGAAGCGGTAGTCGTGGTTTCTGCTGTTGTACTCTCTGGAGTTGTAGGAACCACTGTTGAAGTAATAGATATGGTTTCTGTACTCACAACTGTGGTTGTAGGACTTTCAGTAGTTGAGGATGTTGTAGTTCCTGATGTTGTTACAGGTGCAGTTGTTTCTGAAGATGTCGGTATAACTGTTAAAGTGAAAATTGTAGATTCAGACGTTACAGCTGTTGAAGTTGTTGGACCATTTGTTGTTGTAGGTGTGGTTGATGAAACTGTAGTTGTGGTTTCTGCTGTTGTACTCTCTGAAGTTGTAGGCACCACTGTTGAAGAAACAGATGTGGTTTCTGTATTCACATCTGTGGTTGTGGGATTTTCAGTAGTTGTGGATGTTGCAGTTCCTGATGTTGTTACAGGTGCAGTTGTTTCTGAAGATGTTGGTACAACTGTTGACGTGAGAGTTGTTGATTCTGAAGTTACAGCTGTTGATGTCGTGGGATTGCTTGTTGTTGTAGCTGTGGTTGATGAATCTGTAGTTGTGGTTTCTGCTGTTGTACTCTCTGAAGTTGTAGGCACCACTGTTGAAGTAATAGATGTGGTTTCTGTACTCACATCTATGGTTGTGGCAATTTCAGTAGTGGAGGATGCTGTAGTTACTGATGTTGTTACGGGTGCAGTTGTTTCTGAAGATGTAGGCACTGTGGTTGAAGTGAGAGTTGTTGATTCAGAAGATATAGCTGTTGAGGTTGTGGGATTGTTTGTTGTTGTAGGTGTGGTTGAAGAAGCTGTAGTTGTGGTTTCTGCTGTTGTACTTTCTGAAGTTGTAGGCACCACTGTTGAAGTAATAGATGTGGTTTCTGTACTCACATCTGTGGTTGTGGGAATTTCAGTAGTTGTGGATGTTGTAGTTCCTGATGTTGTTACAGGTGTAGTTGTTTCTGAAGATGTAGGCACTGTTGTTGAAATGAGAGTTGTGGATTCTGAAGTAACAGCTGTTGACGTGGGATTGTTTGTTGTTGTAGGTGTGGTTGTGGGAATTTCAGTAGTGGAGGATGCTGTAGTTACTGATGTTATTATGGGCGCAGTTGTTTCTGAAGATGAAGGCACTGTTGTTGAAGTGAGAGTTGTGGATTCTGAAGATATAGCCGTTGAGGTTGTGGGATTGTTTGTTGTTGTAAGTGTGGTTGATGAAGCTGTAGTCGTGGTTTCTGCTGTTGTACTCTCTGAAGATGTAGGCACCACTGTTGAAGTAATAGATGTGGTTTCTGTACTCACAACTGTGGTTGTAAGACTTTCAGTAGTGGAGGATGCTGTCGTTACTGATGTTGTTACAGGTGCAGTTGTTTCTGAAGATGTAGGCACTGTTGTTGAAGTGAGAGTTGTGGATTCTGAAGATATAGCCGTTGAGGTTGTGGGATTGTTTGTTGTTGTAGGTGTGGTTGATGAAGCTGTAGTCGTGGTTTCTGCTGTTGTACTATCTGACGTTGTAGGCACCACTGTTGCAGTAATAGATGTGGTTTCTGTACTCACAAATGTGGTTGTAGGACTTTCAGTAGTGGAGGATTCTGTAGTTACTGATGTTGTAACAGGTGCAGTTGTTTCTGTAGATGTAGGCACTGTTGTTGAAGTGAGAGTTGTTGATTCTGAAGATATATCTGTTGAGGTTGTGGGATTGTTTGTTGTTGTAGGTGTGGTTGATGAAACTGTAGTTGTGGTTTCTGCTGTTGTACTGTCTGAAGTTGTAGGCACCACTGTTGAAGAAACAGATGTGGTTTCTGTATTCACATCCGTGGTTGTGGGAATTTCAGTAGTTGTGGATGTTGTAGTTCCTGATGTTGTTACAGGTGCAGTTGTTTCTGAAGATGTAGGTACAACTGTTGACGTGAGAGTCGTTGATTCTGAAGTTACAGCTGTTGATGTCGTGGGATTGCTTGTTGTTGTAGCTGTGGTTGATGAATCTGTAGTTGTGGTTTCTGCAGTTGTACTCTCTGAAGTTGTAGGCACCACTGTTGAAGTAATAGATGTGGTTTCTGTACTCACATCTGTGGTTGTGGCAATTTCAGTAGTGGAGGATGCTGTAGTTACTGATGTTGTTATGGGTGCAGTTGTTTCTGAAGATGTAGGCACTGTTGTTAAAGTGAGAGTTGTTGATTCTGAAGATATAGCTGTTGAGGTTGTTGGATTGTTTGTTGTTGTAGGTGTGGTTGAAGAAGCTGTAGTTGTGGTTTCTGCTGTTGTACTTTCTGAAGTTGTAGGCACCACTGTTGAAGTAATAGATGTGGTTTCTGTACTCACATCTGTGGTTGTGGGAATTTCAGTAGTTGTGGATGTTGTAGTTCCTGATGTTGTTACTGGTGCAGTTGTTTCTGAAGATGTAGGCACTGTTGTTGAAATGAGAGTTGTGGATTCTGAAGTAACAGCTGTTGACGTTGTGGGATTGTTTGTTGTTGTAGGTGTGGTTTTGGGAATTTCAGTAGTGGAGGATGCTGTAGTTACTGATGTTGTTATGGGCGCAGTTGTTTCTGAAGATGAAGGCACTGTTGTTGAAGTGAGAGTTGCAGATTCTGAAGATATAGCCGTTGAGGTTGTGGGATTGTTTGTTGTTGTAAGTGTGGTTGATGAAGCTGTAGTCGTGGTTTCTGCTGTTGTACTCTCTGAAGTTGTAGGCACCACTGTTGAAGTAATAGATGTGGTTTCTGTACTCACAACTGTGGTTGTAGGACTTTCAGTAGTGGAGGATGCTGTAGTTACTGATGTTGTTACAGGTGCAGTTGTTTCTGAAGATGTAGGCACTGTTGTTGAAGTGAGAGTTGTGGATTCTGAAGATATAGCCGTTGAGGTTGAGGGATTGTTTGTTGTTGTAGGTGTGGTTGATGAAGCTGTAGTCGTGTTTTCTGCTGTTGTACTATCTGAAGTTGTAGGCACCACTGTTGAAGTAATAGATGTGGTTTCTGTACTCACAACTGTGGTTGTAGGACTTTCAGTAGTGGACGATTCTGTAGTTACTGATGTTGTAACAGGTGCAGTTGTTTCTGTAGATGTAGGCACTGTTGTTGAAGTGAGAGTTGTTGATTCTGAAGATATATCTGTTGAGGTTGTGGGATTGTTTGTTGTTGTAGGTGTGGTTGATGAAGCGGTAGTCGTGGTTTCTGCTGTTGTACTCTCTGGAGTTGTAGGAACCACTGTTGAGGTAATAGATGTGGTTTCTGTACTCACAACTGTGGTTGTAGGACTTTCAGTAGTTGAGGATGTTGTAGTTCCTGATGTTGTTACAGGTGCAGTTGTTTCTGAAGATGTCGGTATAACTGTTGAAGTGAAAATTGTAGATTCAGACGTTACAGCTGTTGAAGTTGTTGGACCATTTGTTGTTGTCGGTGTGGTTGATGAAACTGTAGTTGTGGTTTCTGCTGTTGTACTGTCTGAAGTTGTAGGCACCACTGTTGAAGAAACAGCTGTGGTTTCTGTACTCACATCTGTGGTTGTGGGAATTTCAGTAGTTGTGGATGTTGTAGTTCCTGATGTTGTTACAGTTGCAGTTGTTTCTGAAGATGTAGGTATAACTGTTGACGTGAGAGTTGTTGATTCTGAAGTTACAGCTGTTGACGTCGTGGGATTGCTTGTTGTTGTAGCTGTGGTTGATGAATCTGTAGTTGTGGTTTCTGCTGTTGTACTCTCTGAAGTTGTAGGCACCACTGTTGAAGTAATAGATGTGGTTTCTGTACTCACATCTGTGGTTGTGGCAATTTCAGTAGTGGAGGATGCTGTAGTTACTGATGTTGTTACGGGTGCAGTTGTTTCTGAAGATGTAGGCACTGTTGTTGAAGTGAGAGTTGTTGATTCTGAAGATATAGCTGTTGAGGTTGTGGGATTGTTTGTTGTTGTAGGTGTGGTTGAAGAAGCTGTAGTTGTGGTTTCTGCTGTTGTACTTTCTGAAGTTGTAGGCACCACTGTTGAAGTAATAGATATGGTTTCTGTACTCACATCTGTGGTTGTGGGAATTTCAGTAGTTGTGGATGTTGTAGTTCCTGATGTTGTTACAGGTGCAGTTGTTTCTGAAGATGTAGGCACTGTTGTTGAAGTGAGAGTTGTGGATTCTGAAGTAGCAGCTGTTGACGTTGTGGGATTGTTTGTTGTTGTAGGTGTGGTTGTGGGAATTTCAGTAGTGAAGGATGCTGTAGTTACTGATGTTGTTATGGGTGCAGTTGTTTCTGAAGATGAAGGCACTGTTGTTGAAGTGAGAGTTGTGGATTCTGAAGATATAGCCGTTGAGGTTGTGGGATTGTTTGTTGTTGTAAGTGTGGTTGATGAAGCTGTAGTCGTGGTTTCTGCTGTTGTACTCTCTGAAGTTGTAGGCACCACTGTTGAAGTAATAGATGTGGTTTCTGTACTCACAACTGTGGTTGTAGGACTTTCAGTAGTGGAGGATGCTGTAGTTACTGATGTTGTTACAGGGGCAGTTGTTTCTGAAGATGTAGACACTGTTGTTGAAGTGAGAGTTGTGGATTCTGAAGATATAGCCGTTGAGGTTGTGGGATTGTTTGTTGTTGTAGGTGCGGTTGATGAAGCTGTAGTCGTGGTTTCTGCTGTCGTACTATCTGAAGTTGTAGGCACCACTGTTGAAGTAATAGATGTGGTTTCTGTACTCACAACTGTGGTTGTAGGACTTTCAGTAGTGGAGGATTCTGTAGTTACTGATGTTGTAACAGGTGCAGTTGTTTCTGTAGATGTAGGCACTGTTGTTGAAGTGAGAGTTGTTGATTCTGAAGATATATCTGTTGAGGTTGTGGGATTGTTTGTTGTTGTAGGTGTGGTTGATGAAGCGGTAGTCGTGGTTTCTGCTTTTGTACTCTCTGGAGTTGTAGGAACCACTGTTGAAGTAATAGATGTGGTTTCTGTACTCACAACTGTGGTTGTAGGACTTTCAGTAGTTGAGGATGTTGTAGTTCCTGTTGTTGTTACAGGTGCAGTTGTTTCTGAAGATGTCGGTATAACTGTTGAAGTGAAAATTGTAGATTCAGACGTTACAGCTGTCGAAGTTGTTGGACCATTTGTTGTTGTAGATGTGGTTGATGAAACTGTAGTTGTGGTTTCTGCTGTTGTACTGTCTGAAGTTGTAGGCACCACTGTTGAAGAAACAGCTGTGGTTTCTGTACTCACATCTGTGGTTGTGGGAATTTCAGTAGTTGTGGATGTTGTAGTTCCTGATGTTGTTACAGGTGCGGTTGTTTCTGAAGATGTAGGCACTGTTGTTGAAGTGAGAGTTGTTGATTCTGAAGTAGCAGCTGTTGACGTTGTGGGATTGTTTGTTGTTGTAGGTGTGGTTGTGGGAATTTCAGTAGTGAAGGATGCTGTAGTTACTGATGTTGTTATGGGTGCAGTTGTTTCTGAAGATGAAGGCACTGTTGTTGAAGTGAGAGTTGTGGATTCTGAAGATATAGCCGTTGAGGTTGTGGGATTGTTTGTTGTTGTAAGTGTGGTTGATGAAGCTGTAGTCGTGGTTTCTGCTGTTTTACTCTCTGAAGTTGTAGGCACCACTGTTGAAGTAATAGATGTGGTTTCTGTACTCACAACTGTGGTTGTAGGACTTTCAGTAGTGGAGGATGCTGTAGTTACTGATGTTGTTACAGGGGCAGTTGTTTCTGAAGATGTAGACACTGTTGTTGAAGTGAGAGTTGTGGATTCTGAAGATATAGCCGTTGAGGTTGTGGGATTGTTTGTTGTTGTAGGTGCGGTTGATGAAGCTGTAGTCGTGGTTTCTGCTGTCGTACTATCTGAAGTTGTAGGCACCACTGTTGAAGTAATAGATGTGGTTTCTGTACTCACAACTGTGGTTGTAGGACTTTCAGTAGTGGAGGATTCTGTAGTTACTGATGTTGTAACAGGTGCAGTTGTTTCTGTAGATGTAGGCACTGTTGTTGAAGTGAGAGTTGTTGATTCTGAAGATATATCTGTTGAGGTTGTGGGATTGTTTGTTGTTGTAGGTGTGGTTGATGAAGCGGTAGTCGTGGTTTCTGCTTTTGTACTCTCTGGAGTTGTAGGAACCACTGTTGAAGTAATAGATGTGGTTTCTGTACTCACAACTGTGGTTGTAGGACTTTCAGTAGTTGAGGATGTTGTAGTTCCTGTTGTTGTTACAGGTGCAGTTGTTTCTGAAGATGTCGGTATAACTGTTGAAGTGAAAATTGTAGATTCAGACGTTACAGCTGTCGAAGTTGTTGGACCATTTGTTGTTGTAGGTGTGGTTGATGAAACTGTAGTTGTGGTTTCTGCTGTTGTACTGTCTGAAGTTGTAGGCACCACTGTTGAAGAAACAGCTGTGGTTTCTGTACTCACATCTGTGGTTGTGGGAATTTCAGTAGTTGTGGATGTTGTAGTTCCTGATGTTGTTACAGGTGCGGTTGTTTCTGAAGATGTAGGTACAACTGTTGACGTGAGAGTTGTTGATTCTGAAGTTACAGCTGTTGATGTCGTGGGATTGCTTGTTGTTGTAGCTGTGGTTGATGAATCTGTAGTTGTGGTTTCTGCTGTTGTACTCTCTGAAGTTGTAGGCACCACTGTTGAAGTAATAGATGTGGTTTCTGTACTCACATCTGTGGTTGTGGCAATTTCAGTAGTGGAGGATGCTGTAGTTACTGATGTTGTTAAGGGTGCAGTTGTTTCTGAAGATGTAGGCACTGTTGTTGAAGTGAGAGTTGTTGATTCTGAAGATATAGCTGTTGAGGTTGTGGGATTGTTTGTTGTTGTAGGTGTGGTTGAAGAAGCTGTAGTTGTGGTTTCTGCTGTTGTACTTTCTGAAGTTGTAGGTACCACTGTTGAAGTAATAGATGTGGTTTCTGTACTCACATCTGTGGTTGTGGGAATTTCAGTAATTGTGGATGTTGTAGTTCCTGATGTTGTTACAGGTGCAGTTGTTTCTGAAGATGTAGGCACTGTTGTTGAAGTGAGAGTTGTGGATTCTGAAGTAACAGCTGTTGACGTTGTGGGATTGTTTGTTGTTGTAGGTGTGGTTGTGGCAATTTCAGTAGTGGAGGATGCTGTAGTTACTGATGTTGTTATGGGCGCAGTTGTTTCTGAAGATGAAGGCACTGTTGTTGAAGTGAGAGTTGTTGATTCTGAAGATATAGCCGTTGAGGTTGTGGGATTGTTTGTTGTTGTAAGTGTGGTTGATGAAGCTGTAGTCGTGGTTTCTGCTGTTGTACTCTCTGAAGTTGTAGGCACCACTGTTGAAGTAATAGATGTGGTCTCTGTACTCACAACTGTGGTTGTAGGACTTTCAGTAGTTGAGGATGTTGTAGTTCCTGATGTTGTTACAGGTGCAGTTGTTTCTGAAGATGTCGGTATAACTGTTGAAGTGAAAATTGTAGATTCAGACATTACAGCTGTTGAAGTTGTTGGACCATTTGTTGTTGTAGGCGTGGTTGATGAAACTGTAGTTGTGGTTTCTGCTGTTGTACTGTCTGAAGTTGTAGGCACCACTGTTGAAGAAACAGATGTGGTTTCTGTACTCACATCTGTGGTTGTGGGAATTTCAGTAGTTGTGGATGTTGTAGTTCCTGATGTTGTTACAGGTGCAGTTGTTTCTGAAGATGTAGGTATAACTGTTGACGTGAGAGTTGTTGATTCTGAAGTTACAGCTGTTGACGTTGTGGGATTGCTTGTTGTTGTAGCTGTGGTTGATGAATCTATAGTTGTGGTTTCTGCTGTTGTACTCTCTGAAGTTGTAGGCACCACTGTTGAAGTAATAGATGTGGTTTCTGTACTCACATCTGTGGTTGTGGCAATTTCAGTAGTGGAGGATGCTGTAGTTACTGATGTTGTTACGGGTGCAGTTGTTTCTGAAGATGTAGGCACTGTTGTTGAAGTGAGAGTTGTTGATTCTGAAGATATAGCTGTTGAGGTTGTGGGATTGTTTGTTGTTGCAGGTGTGGTTGAAGAAGCTGTAGTTGTGGTTTCTGCTGTTGTACTTTCTGAGGTTGTAGGCACCACTGTTGAAGTAATAGATGTGGTCTCTGTACTCACAACTGTGGTTGTAGGACTTTCAGTAGTGGAGGATGCTGTAGTTACTGATGTTGTTACAGGTGCAGTTGTTTCTGAAGATGTAGGCACTGTTGTTGAAGTGAGAGTTGTGGATTCTGAAGATATAGCCGTTGAGGTTGTGGGATTGTTTGTTGTTGTAGGTGTGGTTGATGAAGCTGTAGTCGTGGTTTCTGCTGTTGTACTATCTGAAGTTGTAGGCACCACTGTTGAAGTAATAGATGTGGTTTCTGTACTCACAACTGTGGTTGTAGGACTTTCAGTAGTGGAGGATTCTGTAGTTACTGATGTTGTAACAGGTGCAGTTGTTTCTGTAGATGTAGGCACTGTTGTTGAAGTGAGAGTTGTTGATTCTGAAGATATATCTGTTGAGGTTGAGGGATTGTTTGTTGTTGTAGGTGTGGTTGATGAAGCGGTAGTCGTGGTTTCTGCTGTTGTACTCTCTGGAGTTGTAGGAACCACTGTTGACGTAATATATGTGGTTTCTGTACTCACAACTGTGGTTGTAGGACTTTCAGTAGTTGAGGATGTTGTAGTTCCTGATGTTGTTACAGGTGCAGTTGTTTCTGAAGATGTCGGTATAACTGTTGAAGTGAAAATTGTAGATTCAGACATTACAGCTGTTGAAGTTGTTGGACCATTTGTTGTTGTAGGCGTGGTTGATGAAACTGTAGTTGTGGTTTCTGCTGTTGTACTGTCTGAAGTTGTAGGCACCACTGTTGAAGAAACAGATGTGGTTTCTGTACTCACATCTGTGGTTGTGGGAATTTCAGTAGTTGTGGATATTGTAGTTCCTGATGTTGTTACAGGTGCAGTTGTTTCTGAAGATGTAGGTATAACTGTTGACGTGAGAGTTGTTGATTCTGAAGTTACAGCTGTTGACGTTGTGGGATTGCTTGTTGTTGTAGCTGTGGTTGATGAATCTGTAGTTGTGGTTTCTGCTGTTGTACTCTCTGAAGTTGTAGGCACCACTGTTGAAGTAATAGATGTGGTTTCTGTACTCACATCTGTGGTTGTGGCAATTTCAGTAGTGGAGGATGCTGTAGTTACTGATGTTGTTACGGGTGCAGTTGTTTCTGAAGATGTAGGCACTGTTGTTGAAGTGAGAGTTGTTGATTCTGAAGATATAGCTGTTGAGGTTGTGGGATTGTTTGTTGTTGCAGGTGTGGTTGAAGAAGCTGTAGTTGTGGTTTCTGCTGTTGTACTTTCTGAGGTTGTAGGCATCACTGTTGAAGTAAAAGATGTGGTTTCTGTACTCACATCTGTGGTTGTGGGAATTTCAGTAGTTGTGGATGTTGTAGTTCCTGATGTTGTAACAGGTGCAGTTGTTTCTGAAGATGTAGGCACTGTTGTTGAAGTGAGAGTTGTAGATTCAGAAATTACAGCTGTTGAAGTTGTTGGATCATTTGTTGTTGTAGGTGTGGTTGATGAAGCTGTAGTTGTGGTTTCTGCTGTTGTACTCTCTGAAGTTGTAGGCATCACTGTTGAAGTAAAAGATGTGGTTTCTGTACTCACATCTGTGGTTGTGGGAATTTCAGTAGTTGTGGATGTAGTAGTTCCTGATGTTGTTACAGGTGCAGTTGTTTCTGAAGATGTAGGCACTGTTGTTGAAGTGAGAGTTGTTGAATCTGAAGTTACAGCTGTTGATGTCGTGGGATTGTTTGTTGTTGTAGGAGTGGTTGATGAAGCTGTAGTTGTGGTTTCAGCTGTTTTGCTTTCTGAAGTTGTAGGGACCACTGTTGAAGTAAAAGATGTGGTTTCTGTACTCACATCTGTGGTTGTGGGAATTTCAGTAGTTGTGGATGTTGACGTAGTCGCAGCTTCTGCTGTTGTACTCTCTGATGTTTTGAATTCAGTTGTTGTGAGTTCAAGTGTTGTTGTGGTTATAGCTGTAGTAGTGGAAGGTTCAGTTGTGGTTGTGGATGCAGTATATGTTGTTTCAGCTGCAGCTGTCATTTCTGAAGATTTAGGCATGGTTGTTGAAGGAAGTGTTGTATCCGTATTTGTACCTGTAGAATCAGATGTGGTAGTAATGGGAAGTACAGTTGTGGCTTCTGAATCTGTATATCCTGAAGTTGTAGACTCCATTGTTGTAGCACTGTATTTTTTAAAAGAAAAATATTAGATCTAAAATTGTATTACCTATCAGGAAAACATGTTTTTTATTAGATGAAACAGCAATGACACTTATTACTTATTATTATCACTTACCCAACTCTAGTTCCAGAATGAACAGCACACCACAGACACACTGTAAAGAGAAATACATTCCTGTAATATATATATATATATATATATATATACATATATATATATATATATATATATACATATATATATATATATATATACATATATATATATATATATATATATATATATATATATATATATATATATATATATATATATATATATATATATATATATATACACACACACACACACAGGTGCTGGTCATATAATTAGAATATCATCAAAAATTGTATTTCACTAATTCCATTCAAAATTCCATATTTATTCATTACACACAGACTGATATATTTCAAATGTTTTTAATTTTTTTTATTGTGATGATTATAACTGACAACTAAGGAAAATCCAAAATTCGGTATCTCAAGAAAATTAAAATATTGTGAAAAGGTTCAATACTGAACACACCTGGTGCCATACTTTAATCAGCTAAAACACCTGCAAATGCCTTTAAATGGTCTCTCAGTCTAGTTCTGTAGCCTACACAATCATGGGGAAGGCTGCTGACTTGACAGGTGTCCAAAATACGGCCATTGACACCTTGCACAAGGAGGGCAAGACACAAACGGTCATTGCAAAAGAGGCTGCTTGTTCAAGGAGCTCTGTGTCCAAGCACGTTAACAGAGAGGCGAAGGGAAGGAAAAGATGTTGTAGAAAAAAAGTGTAAAAGCAACAGGGATAACCACATCCTGGAGAGGATTGTGACACAAAACCCATTAAAAAATTTTGGGGAGATCCACAAACTAAAAAAGAGTTTGCAGCTGAAGTCTTTAAGTGCTTTAAGAATCACTTCACACAGACGTATACAAGACATGGGTTTCAGCAGTTGCATTCCTTGTATCAAACCACTCATGAACAACAGAGAGTGTCAGAAGCGTCTCGCTTTAAAAAGTACTAGACTGCTGCTGAGTGGTCCAAAGTTATGTTTTCTGATGAAAGTAAATTTTGCATTTCCTTTGGAAATCAGGGTTCCAGAGTCTGGAAGAAGAGAGGAGAGGCACACAATCCACGTTGCTTGAGGTCCAGTGTAAAGTTTCCACAGTCAGTGATGGTTTGGGACGCCATGTCATCTGCTGTTGTTGGTCCACTGTTTTTCTAAAGGTCCAAGGTCAACGCGCCGTATACCAGGAAGTTTTAGAGGACTTCATGCTTCCTGCTGCTGATCAACTTTATGGAGATGCAGATTTCCTTTTCCAACAGGACTTGGCACCTGCATACAGTGCCAAAGCTACCAGTACCTGGTTTAAGGACCATGGTATCCCTGTTCTTAATTGGCCAGCAAACTCACCTGACCATATCCCCATAGAAAATCTATGGATTATTGTGAATAGGAAGACGCCAGACCCAACAATGCAGAAGAGCTGAAGGCCACTATCAGAGCAACCTGGGCTCTCATAACACCTGAGCAGTGCCACAGACTGATCGACTCCATGCCACGCCCCATTGCTGCAGTAATTCAGGCAAAAGGAGCCCCAACTATGTATTGAGTGCATACTTTTCATGTTCATACTTTTCAGTTGGCCAAGATTTCTAAAAATCATATTTCTTTGTATTGGTCTTAAGCAATATTCTTTTTTCTTAATTGGGATTTTCCTTAGTTGTCAGTTATAATAATCAAAAAAGAAACATTTGAAATATATAAGTCTGTGTGTAATGAATGAATTTAGTATACAAGTTTCACTTTTTGAATGGAATTAGTGAAATAAATCAACTAAATCAACACATGAAGAAAAATGTGTTATGTTTATATATAAATATATATTATAAATGACACACATACAATATTTACAATACTTACATAAGCTGAATAGAATTTTTCTAGTGCCATCCTGCTTAGAAAGAAAAAAACTGCTAGAAGAGAAAACGACATTTAGTTATTATTTTTTTTATTGTTTTACAATTAACAAACTTATCCTTCATAAAATAATATCTACAAATGAGTAAACGTTCTGATCAGGAAAAAAAAATATTATTATATTATTATTTTAGCAATTCAAAAGCCTATGAACGCGAGCGGAGCTTCGAACATAAACTAGGGTAGCTAATGCATAATAAATGTAATGCTAGCGGGATATTTGTGTCTATATGATTAGCTGAGCGATGTGGATTTTTGTGATAATCCATTATACTTAGTATTATATATAATATAATATAGTATAATACAAGCTAGTCCTACTCCTTACAGAACAGGCGAGCGTTTCCTAAAAACAACTTTGATCGCAATGTCCGTTGTTACCAACATATTTCAGTGAAACTACCATAGTCATCTAACGATGCACCACAGATCGTGAAAACAGACTGCTTCATGTAAAATTATCTAAGATGACCCGTGCTTTTGCAAAAAATCTGAACATCTTACTTTCACATCTTACATTTTACATCTAATGTTAACCTACCGCACTTGCACAAGCACGCAACTGATCCACAAACGCTCACGGTAATCCAGACATACATGTCTGCGCTCCGGAGAGCATATAAGGTTTCAATTTACAAAGTGTTGTAGAAGTTACGTTTATTAATTTTTTTTAATGAATCTACTGAGTCAAAGATTCAATCACCCATTCATAAAGGTGTTTGAACGAATCGATTGAATTCATTATTCAGTGATAAATACAGGGACTTACCGCCACCTACTGATAGTTTTAGTTTCATTTTAAAGCATTATTTCAGTTATTTAAATTATTTAATATTTATATATCCAAAACTTTATATTTAAAGCATTAATCCCATGACATTGTTATTATACCTTTAAACTCATTCATGCCAACTCTGAGTCCCATTAAACAGTGTAAATATACCGAAATAGGCTACCTAATAATAAATGCATAATTAATTTAGTTCTTCTGTGCATGCAATGATGACTTTGTTGATATAATTTAATTTGGTTGGTAATCTGTTCTTCCTGATTGTGACTTATTATTCTTATTCAGTGTAATGGTTTTTTAAGGTTTGTAGGCTAAATAGAAATTTATGAATTTGACATTACATAAGGCTAAGGCAGGGAAATAGCCCATTCCCACCACTTATTAGCCTATACGCAATCTGAGCACTGTGCAATAGCTAATTGTGACTAGCTATAAACTTGAGGAGATTTGAACAGCGTATACTGGCCATAAGAGTTTGGCAGGTATGCAGTGGAAAATATTTTGAAAACTTACATAATTTATAAATGAAAAATATACATGTATAAATGTGCTATTAGCCCACTAAATGTGGGGTCACATTTTCTTATAAATGTAAAATAATTATTATTTCATCAATATAATTATATAAATAATATATTTATATAATTATACTGTAGCCTACGTATTTACAACAGTTATGTTTATTACAATAGGCTCCAAAAATCTAGGCTATGTCTGTCATCTTAATTATAGCATGAACAGATTGTTGTTCGGTTGTCAGATCGTTTTAAAGGCAGAAAAAAAAATCATTGGATAATATAAATTCGCTCAAAAATGCATTCATTATATATATATTTTTTTATATATATATATATACATTTTGTAACGAATTGAGCAATAAATGGATACGATCTCTTTAAGTTGCATGAAATAGATTTGCGAGTGGTCGAGGCTCTCGTTAAATGAGTTCCAGTGTAACGCGCGCTGTAAGGAGACGGACCTGAGATAATAACGTTCCTTCGCAAAAGAGGATGAAACATAGCCTATTATTATATTTGCTTCATATATATATATATATATATATATATATATATAAGGCATATACTTTTTCAGAAAACATTTTTCTTAACCTATAATATAAAACATTTATTTTGCTGTAGTTAACGCATGTAAAGCATAGTTAACGCATAAAATAGCCTATACATCACACACACACACACACACACACACACACACACACACACATATATATATATATATATATATATATATATATATAGGCAGCTATCGAACTCTTGACACAATATTCATTTATAAGTTCCTTTTTTTAAATGAATACATTTATCTTTCATTCAAGGACCTACCTTCTCCCGTTCTTCAAATTCATAACCATGAATAACCTAACGCACAGTATCCCTTACAATAGTCCTTGTGATGCTTCTAGGCTATGTAATGCGTTTTCGTTCAAAGTTTAAAGACTGACAAAACAAAAGTTGGACCAGTAAATATAAGGTGTGTTGACGCTTATAATGAAAGGCGTGGTAGTCTAACAGGTGCATTTTTTTTGTGACGAATCTCTGTAGCTTGCACTACAGCATCAGATTTATGCTGTATCTCCGTCAACAAAAAAGGGTGTAACCTTACTTTAAATATTTATTTATGTCGTGAAAAGGCTATGATAACGTTTTACGTAGGCTACCTCACAGGGTTATTATTATAGTAAACTTGAATAGAACTGAAATTAGAATAGAAACCTATTACAGTTTTTATTTCAATTGCTAATATCCTTTTGTCCAATCTGTAGTCACATTTTCAAAACACTAATTAGAACAACATCGGTCTATCGTGACCAAACCTTTAACATGATTCATGTTCTTTTCACACATTATTCAGTAAATTAACATGTTTCTAAAATGCTTACATTTTCTTTTCACATAAGCTTACACAAAATCATAGATCTTTCTTTACAAATGAAGACCCAGTGTTCCAAACTTTAAATATAGAATAAATCCTCTACTTCTGCAACTAAAGCAACTCAAAGGTATCGAGAAAAGTATTTAGAAATAGCTGATTCCAGTTTCAGTTTGAGGAATAGTCAGGTGTTGATGCTCTTTCCATTACATCAACATAGAGTAAAAAACAGCTCTTTGAATTGGTTTTGTGGATGCAAAACAAGACAAAGAATCAGAGAGAGAGAAAAATAATGCCTGTGAGAGGGAGAGGAGTAGTTGTAGGAGGGAGAGGAGTAGTCTGATCAGAAAAATGTGGAACATATGAAAGCTTATTTCTGACATGGAATACAAAGGGTAAATGGTAATTGTGACTTTTACTTCTTGCAATTGTGAATTTATCTCTCATCTGATTAAGTCTGAATTGCAAGATGTAAACTCCCAATTCCAAGAATAGAAGTCCAAATTGTGGGATAAAAATTTCACATTGACCGTTTTTACCTTTTTATCCTGTGACGGAAACAAGCTTGCATAGTAACCAAAGGCCATTTATGTTGTAATTTTTGTTGATCACATGAGGCACCATCCACATCCAACCCTCACCCACTGAAGAGCAATTTCAAATTTAATTTCTGCATAGAGGACCAAGTTTTTTCTATTGTATTGTAAAGTAATGACTCATTCTGTTTTAGACAGTATGTTGCCAAGAATGAACCCATTCAACACTTGCAACAACCATGTAAAATGAGTTTCAGTTGAAGGTAACTAAATAAAAAAAAATGGATTTTTATATTGTCTATTTGCAGGTAGAACTGAAACATGTATGTCAAACATTTTCAAGAAAGATATGCAGTTTTTGTAAAGCCATCAACAGTATTTTGACAGTCACTATGCTATGATTGACTATATGTTCCTATTGGACAGAGAAGAAATGCTAATGTTTTGTCTTAATGACTTGATATTGAATTGGGTTTGCTGTATTTTGATAGAGTAAGTATATATAAAAAAAAATTCAGCATTTTGAAATGTAGAGTTTGTATTTATTTAACAAAATGTGGTTTTGTACAGAAGATTAACTATTTGGCTAATTTTGTGATGCAATAGATAAAAAACTATAATAGAATGAATCTATCAGACAAAGTTCAAACTGAAAAATGTGTGTTCTGTCTTCCAATCTATTTGTTTGTTACTTTATTTTTCACTGCAGCTAAGACATAAAGTAGGCATATATGTGTCCACATAGAAAATGACTTTCAAAACTAAACCTTTCATGTGAAAATTAACTGGAGTAAAAAATTTGAAAAATAGCTCCTCTCTCCCCTATAGTGCTGGGTGCATTTTGTAAAAAAAAAAAAAACCTTGTCTTAAAAAATGAAAAGTGCATTCACCTGTGCATGTGAATAAAATGATAGCGGTCACATACAGTATGTCACAAATGTCACATATTTAATTCAGTCCTCTAAATGAGTCAGATTGCATTTAATTTGCCCTATACTGATGGAAACAATCCAGTTATGCTAATTAATATTTACACAAGTAAAGTGGTTAGAGATTTTATTGAATATTGGGATTTTGTTGAACAGAGGAAATGCAGGGAAATGCAGCACAAATCTTATTGAAGTCACATGACTGGCACATGGTGTGAAGTCACATTTTTAACAGAAACATTTTAACAGCCACCAAAATGTGAATCGGTATGGAGCATAGAAATTTGCACCGTATTTGTGAATGGTAGTAGATATTCAAAGTGTGCAAAAAATGGAAAGTAGAATACATTGAGCACATCAAGGATCATGCTGCGATCATCAGACATCTAGAGAAGATGAATAAACATCAACAAATTAAAATGGATTCACATGCATCCAAACTCACATACATTTCAAAAGGTGAAAAATAAAGGAATATTTCACCCAAAAATGAAAATTTGCTGTTAATTTCCTCAAGCCATCCAAATGTAGGTGACTTTTCTTTTTCAGTTCAACACTAAAGAAGATTTTTAGTTTAAACTGTGGTGCTTTGTCATTCATATAATGAAAGTCAATGACTTTCATACACAGCAGGTGGCAGTGATCAGAGTGATAGGTAATCAGTAACCGTGCCTTCAACACAACCGCACACACAGAGAAGGTGAGAGAGTGAATTCATGGACCGTGATATAAACGGTCCGTGCGGAATGTGTTTGCAATTTAATAATGTTTGCGTAGTTCATAAACATTATATAGAACATTTAGAGCATTATCGAACATTTTGTGTGATAATCATTGTTATCGTTTTATCGTCCAGCCCTACAAATCACATTACAATAAAACTTGTAAGGTACTTAAGAAAAGTGTATATATGCGTTTTAATCTTTACTTACTAATTTAACGTTCGATTTTAATCTTTTAGATGGCTTTCTCTGCCAGTGCCTGGACCGCTGCTTCAGCTAATTCACAATGACCAAAAACTTACCGCCTTATGTCGACCAATCAGCGCGTTTGTCAAGGCAGAATTTTAAACAAGACTAATCATATTAAACAGAGACATAGTGCATAATTTAAATTTAAATTTAAAAAGTTTTGAGTTCATTACACTTAAAATCTTAATTCTAAAGATTTTTGGTCCCAAATGAGTTAAACTTTTGACACCAAAATGTGTCATTTTAAGTATTGTTAAATTATGATAACTTGATTTCTTTATTAATGACAACATTGGGATTTACAGGACTTATTTGTAAACTTAAAACATGTTTCATAGTTTATGCATTTAAAATACAGAACTCATTTCAAGCAAATTTATCAAAAAACAAACAAATCCAACTTGTATTTTTATTTTTATTTTCTAAAAACTTAAATACTGTAGAAAGTTAATATTTCGTTAATATCCCCCCAGGCTTGAGATTGGAATCGTTAAAAGTGAGGAGATGGAAGGATGCTAGAAAACTGTCACGAAACAGAGGTAAGTCTACTATGAAATGTATATACCTCTTATCTTGTTAATTTAGTAGAGAATGTGTTCCTTTCATGCTATTTAGGTTAATTATCTGAATGGGTTAATTAACTTAAACTTTGTTAATCAAACAATGTAGTAAAGTAAGGTCTTAGTAATCCATTCTGCTTATCTTCTACTTCTAATGGTATGTTAGCTAACAGTTTACTCCCAAAACCTAAGCTAGCTGTTGTGGAGCAGGTTATGAACTACTTTATGCTTCAGGCAAATGTCATCAGAAGTCATTACATGCTGGTGACATTACATCTTGTTGGAATGGAGGAACAGATTATTATAATTATATAACATCATGTGTATACATATTTTCTGCTTATTGTCACACCTTTAAGCTGTATTTGCAAATTTTGAAGAATTTGTAGATTGGTCTGTTTGAATGTCTCACATTTGATTTTATGTCACATGGTCTAGGACAGGAAAAAGGAAGATTGGGTAGCACTTTGTTCTTGTTACACATACATGGATGTATTAAAATAAAAATTAATTATGCATAATTACTTGCAAGTAACCCAAACCCTAATCCTAACCCTAACCATATAGTATGAACATGTAATTAATTAATATTACTTGGTAATTAAATGTATAATTACACTGTAACAAAGACACCTTCAAAAGTGTAACTGAAGACTGTAATGATTGTTTGTCTCTTTTCTTGGATGGAGCCCTTTTCTTGGGGCTCTGCTCTCTCTCCCTTTAACACCCTTCATCTACTTTGTAACCAATTTAAGTGTTACCATAATGAATTATTAAATCATTTTAATTATAAATTATATTTTAAAAACTTTTAGAACACCCCAATCAGTTTGGATTTAAAATTAAATTTAGATGGATTTAGATTTTGCCACAGCCATATCACCCTTCACCCCAAGAACGTTTTCCCACTGAAGCTAATCAGGGTTGAGCCTGGTCAGCACCTGGATGGGAGACCTCCTGGGAAAACTAGGTTGCTGTTGGAAGAGGTGTTAGTGGGGCCAGCAGGGGGTGCTCACCCTGTGGTCTGTGTGGGTCCTAATGCCCCAGTATAGTGACAAGGACACTATACTGTCAACAAGCAGCGTCTTTTGGATGAGATGTTAAATGATGTTTTAGTAACAAGGTTTGGGAGGAGCACGTCAGATACTTAGCCTAATCAACACAGGTGGACCACAATTAAGTCATCAATACCATAGTATAAATACGCTAACTTACTTCTATCCATTAACATTTATCACATCCCTCCTTCACCCTATCTCCTCAGTTTGAGTTAACTTACATCTAGACGGGGAAAGGGGGGTACTCTAGGTTCGGGCCATTCCCGAGCTCAAGCCCTTCCCCGGACAGCACGTCAAATACGCATACCATACCTCAGGTAATTATATGTAAGAATGAATTTGTGAAACTGAGGTCTTGACTCTCTGTGGTCATTAAAAATCCCATAGCATTTCTCGTAAAGAGTAGGGGTGTAACTTCAGTGTCCTGGCCAAATTGCCCCCTTGGCCTTTGCCAATCATGGCCTCCTAATAATCCTCAACCACTTGATTGGCTCTATCTCTCTCTCCTCTCCACCTGTAACTGGTGTGTGGTGAGCGTACTGGCGCTGTTGTCCTGTGGCTGCTGTCGCATCATCGAAGTGGATGCTGCACACAGGAGGTGGTTGAGGAGAGACCCCCCCACATGATTGCAAAGCGCTTTGGGTGTACAACAATACAAAATAAAGCACTATATAAATGCATCATTCATTCAGTCATTCAAGTAGACAAGGGTGGTTGGTGTTCTTGGAGCCATTTTTAGACCTAACTACAGCCTTTGTCAATGTTGATCGTGGTGTCCCTAATACAAATTTAAACATTTAACATTCGTCCTCCAGGCTCTTCAGGGTCTTCAACCCTCCTCTTGGAGTGCTTTCATGCAGATTTAAGCTCCAAACCCAATCAAACAAGCCTGAAACAGCTAATAAAGCTTCAAAACAGAAGGCCTTCTGAGACTTCATGGCTTGAGTCCTGCTCAGCATTAAACGCTAGAATGAGATGATCTAGTAAGCACATATACCTCATATATGTTTTCACAAAAATATTATTACAAATATAATTTGAAGAATACTTTATATTTAAAGGGGTCCTGTGATAAGATTCCAAGTTTTCTTTTCTCTTTCGAATGTTTCAAACTCTTGGTGCATTAAAGAAGATCTGTAAAGTTCCAAAGACTAAAGTCTCAAACCCAAAGAGATATTCTTTATAAAAGTTAAGACTCGTCCACGCCCCTAAAGCGCCTTGTTTAAACATGTCCCCACATGTCTACATAATGATGCGCTAAGATTTGCAAAACATTTGCATGTTGTGGAGACATGTAAATGGATTTGCCACTGATGATTCAAACACAAGTTTAAAGCAGTGTAGAGTAGCGCTTGTTGTTTGTCATTCCTCATATCACAAATACAGACATGGTTTTATATTTACGCAGCATGATGCAAAGCGTAGAAACACAGTATAAATCATTATAATCCATAATTATGTCCCCACTGGACACAACAAATGGCTTGTTTGTAATGGGTTTTATTGTTTTTGTCTTGTCGTACCAGTGTTCTGACCGGGACACGCCATAAAAGTATGGCAAGCCAAGGGGCGTAACATTTCCGTCACACGCTTGAAGCATTCGGCCAATCACAACACACTGGATAGCTGGCCAATCAGAGCACACCTCGCTTTTCAGTCTGATGAGCATTGTAAAAAACGACACGTGGCCGGATGGCAGCCCATATATGCAGCTTTACACCCAAAGTGTTCAGGGTTACATGAAGACCTTGGAACAACTTTCCAATTACTACGTCGCTTTTGAGAGCTACAATAAGATGAAGACCACGTTGAAGAAAAAGCCCCAGTGATCTCTTTTGTCACCTTCCTCTGCTCCATTTGAAGCAGTATATGATAGTCTCAAAAGAAGAAATGAGAATGACATCTTCTGAAAATGATGCAGTACAATTGTGGGAAAAATAAGACTTTCAGAAACCTGAAAATGGGTAACTTAAACTGGCTACCTCAAACTTTGTTAAGTTATAAAAATAAAAAAAGGCAGAATGGAATTGCAAGGCACAACATATCCAAAAAGTCTACACACTGGATATGATATCAGTAAAAATAATAATAATTTGATACACTATAGCTGCTTGTATCATGGGAAATTGTTACGGATCACTCGGAGACAGAGGAGTAACAGATGAAAGATGTAGTTTATTAAATGGACACAAGCAGAGGAGCGGGAAGTAAGGAGTGGATGGGTGCTGGGATCCGTGCCGGGAAGGAGGGTACCACACACACGCACCGTGGGGTCTTTGGGAGGATCTTGGAGGTAATCCTTGGAGAGAAGACGGAAGAAGAGACTTCGGAGGTTATCCTTGGAGAGAAGGTAAAGAGGAGTTAGTCCTAATAGTTAGCGCAGGAATGATCTTGTCGCGAACGTGACCGGACAATGACTGAGTGCGTGTGTGTGGCTTTTGTGGTGCTGAGGTGGATGAAGGTGATGCGGATCAGGTGGTGGTGATTAGTACTCAGGTGAGGGTGTGCGTCGTGATTGTGTGGAGGAGGAACCTGGCGTGTTTGTGACAGTACCCCCCTCCCCAGGGCCCGCTCCTGAGGGCCGGGGACCCCGACGTCGTGGTGGGCGTCCTCTACCCCTGGGAGCTGGTCGGTTGGGGTGTCTTGAGTGGAAGGTATCCAGCAAGGAGGGGTCCAAGATGTCGTTGCGTGGGACCCAGGAGCGTTCCTCTGGACCGTAGCCTTCCCAGTCCACTAGATACTCAAGCTGCCCACCACGCCGCCGGGAGTCCAGGATGTCCTTGACCGAGTAGGCTGCGCCGTCATCTAGGAGGAGAGGAGGGGGGGCTTCCGTCTCGCCAGGTTCTGTGGAGGGAAGAACAGAAGGATGGTGAGGTTTCAGGAGTGAGACATGGAATGTGGGGTGAATCCGGTACTCGGGAGGAAGTTGCAGTTTGTAGGTGACCGGATTGATCTGCTGAGTGATAGTGAACAGGCCAATGAATCTGGGACTAAGCTTGCGGCAGGGTAGACGCAGGCGGATGTCCCGGGTAGACAGCCAGACCTTCTGACCGGGTTGGTACTGGGGGGCCTCGGAACGGCGAAGGTCGGCTGCCGTCCTGCGTCTACGGAGCGCCCGTAGAAGTTGGTGATGGGCCGCGTCCCAGACCCTCTCGCTCTCCCGGAACCAATAGTCGACCGCGGGAACGTCAGAGGGCTCTCCAGACCAGGGAAACAGGGGTGGCTGGTAGCCGAGTACGCACTGGAAGGGTGTGAGTCCGGTGGTGGGTTGACGGAGGGAGTTCTGTGCGTACTCTGCCCACCCCAGGAATTGGTTCCAGGAGTTCTGGTGGCCGTGACAGAAGGTACGGAGGAAGCGTCCGATCTCCTGAACCTTCCTTTCCGTCTGCCCGTTGGACTGCGGGTGGTAGCCGGAGGACAGGCTGATGGCCACACCTAGGAGGGAGTGAAATGCTTTCCATACCCGGGAGATGAATTGGGGGCCCCGATCCGACACTATGTCCTCTGGGATGCCGAAGTACCTGAAGACATGGTTAAACATCAGTTCTGCCGTTTCCATGGCAGTGGGGAGACCCTTCAGAGGAAGACGACAAGCTTTAGAAAATCTATCCACAACAATCAGAATACATGTGTTATTGTCAGAGGGAGGAAGGTCGGTCATGAAATCCACTCCCAGGTGTGACCACGGACGGTTGGGGACGGGCAGAGGATGGAGTTTGCCAGATGGTAGATGGCGAGGACTCTTGGACATGGCGCAGCTGTTACATTCACTCAAGTACCTTCTGACATCCGAGGCCATGTTGGGCCACCAGAAGCGTTCCCGTAGCAACGAGAGGGTTTCATTGACCCCCGGCTGACCAGTGCCAAGTGATGTATGGGTGGCGTGGATGAGACGAGTGCGACGTGCCCTGGGGATGTACTGGTGCCCTGGTGGGCAACCCGGCGGAGCGTTGGCAGGAGTTTCGGCTGAAGGTAGGGTTTCGGCAGACCAAGTGATAGGGGCAACAATAACTTTGTCTGGGAGGATGGGTTCGGGGTTCTCAGACCTCTCTTCGGGTGAGTAACATCTGGACAGAGCATCGGCCTTGACATTCTTTGCCCCAGGGTGGTACGTGATGGAGAACTGGAAGCGGGTGAAGAATAGCGCCCAGCGGGCTTGTCTGGGGTTGAGTCTCTTGGCTGCCCTAAGGTATTCCAGGTTTTTATGGTCAGTGAGAACTTGAAAGGGGTGTTTGGCTCCCTCCAGCCAATGTCTCCACTCCTCCAGGGCAAGCTTGATGGCAAGTAGCTCCCTGTTGCCAATGTCGTAGTTCACCTCCGCCGGGTTGAGCTTCCTGGAGAAGAAGACACATGGATGGAGGCGGCTGGGCGTCCCCTGCTGCTGAGACAGGACCGCACCCACTCCGGTGGTAGAGGCGTCCACCTCCACGACGAATGGTAAATCTGGGTTAGGATGCACGAGGAGTGGGGCGGTCGTAAAGGCCAGCTTCAGGGCCTGGAAGGCTTCGGTGGCGGCTGGAGTCCAAGACAGGGACTTGGGTTTCTGACGAAGGAGGTTGGTTAGAGGACTGGTGATGGTACTAAAGTTCTGGATGAATCGTCTGTAGAAGTTTGCGAAGCCCAGGAATCGCTGTAGTTCCTTGATGGTGGTAGGAACGGGCCAATCCTGGACGGCGCTTACCTTCCCCTCGTCCATCCGGATGCCACTGTGGTCGATGGTATAGCCAAGGAACTGCACTGAGGGCTGATGGAATGAGCACTTCTCTGCTTTTAGGTAGAGCTGGAAGTCCCTCAGGCATTGCAGGACCTCCGCAACGTGGCGTCGATGTTCGGCCTGGCTCCGGGAATATATCAGGATGTCATCGATATAGACTAGGACGAATTGATGGAGGAAATCCCGGAGCACCTCATGCATGAAATCCTGGAATACGGAGGGGGCGTTTACTAGCCCATACGGCATCAGGCAGTACTCGTAGTGGCCAGTAGGGGTGATGAAGGCGGTCTTCCACTCGTCCCCCTCGCGTATCCGGATGAGGTTATACGCGCTGCGGAGGTCCAACTTGGAGAATACAGTGGCACCACGGAGATGTTCTAGGGCCGCTGGGACGAGGGGAAGAGGATAGCGAAACTTCTGAGTAATTTTATTCAGGACTCTGTAGTCGATACATGGCCGCAAACCTCCATCCTTCTTGGCCACGAAGAAGAAACTCGAAGCAGCAGGGAAGGTAGATGGGCGGATGTATCCTTGAGCCAGCGCCTCCCTGATGTAATCCTCCATGGCCTTCTCCTCGGGAACGGATAGGGGATAGATCCGTCCCCTAGGCACTGGTTCACCCGGCAGCAGATCTATGGCACAGTCCCATGGCCGGTGTGGAGGCAGCTTGGAGGCCCGCTTCGGGCAGAAAACATCACTGAAGGGGGCGTAGCACTGGGGTATGGAGATGGATTGGTTGACGACAGGGCTTTCAATAGAGGTGGTGTAGACTGGTATTGATTCGGAGGGACGTTCCACGGGAACTGGACAGCCGGAGATAGAGGATTGAAAGCAGGCTTCGCCCCACTTCAGGATTTCTCCGGTCTTCCAGGAGATTACCGGGTTATGCTGCTCCAACCACGGGCGCCCTAGGATGACGTCAGCGGTGGAATCCTCCAGAACCAGCAGATGAATGTTCTCATGGTGAAGGAGTCCAGTTTGGAGAGAGATTGGACCCACGCAGTGGCGTACATACTTCTTGCTTAACGGCCTGGACGAGGTTGGGAGACTGAGTTGACGGCAGAGGGCGCCGGAGATGAAGTTGCCGGCTGACCCAGAATCGAGGAGTGCGGAAACTGGAAGAGACACATAAGCCGCAGTAAGTGTCACAACAGTGGTGAGTGGTTTCATAGAATATCGTGAAGGAAGGATGGCACTCACCATGGGACGAGGAGGACGGACGGGGCACCCAGCTATGGTATGCCCCGGAGCTGCACAGTACAGACAAAGATTCTGGGCCAGCCGTCTTTGACGCTCCGCCCTAGTGAGGCGGTAGGAGTCCACGACCATGGGCTCGCTGGCTGGTTCTGGGGAGCTGATGTTCTC
Source organism: Carassius carassius (assembly GCF_963082965.1). Taxonomy (NCBI): domain Eukaryota; kingdom Metazoa; phylum Chordata; class Actinopteri; order Cypriniformes; family Cyprinidae; genus Carassius; species Carassius carassius. The sequence goes on from NC_081760.1 coordinate 31,082,077, forward strand.
TGGCCGGCAGAGCGGAGAGGAGGAATGCGCCTGGCCCTGGTGCTCTTCTAAGCACGACTGCATACGAGTGGCGAAGCGGATGGACAGCTGGATGAATCGCTCGAGGCCGATGGTATCCTCGTATGCAGCGAGATGCAACCGCACTCTGGGCTCCAATCCTTGGCGATAGGTAGTGAGAAGGGCCTGTTCGTTCCATCCACTAGAGGCCGCCAGAGTCCTGAACTGCAAGGCATAATCATTGACAGACATATTCCCTTGTTTCAAGTTGTATAATCTCTCACCTATAGAGGAGTCCCAGGCAGGTTTGCCGAAAACTTCCCGGAAGTGTTCGATGAAGCTAGAATACGACTGGGTTACAGGATTATTCTGGGTCCAGAGAGAGTCTGCCCATTGTAAAGCCTTGCCTTGTTACTGGGAGATAATGAAAACTACCTTGGCTCGATCCGTAGGGTATGAGAGCGGTTGCATCTCCAGGACCAGTGAACACTGAAGCAAGAATCCGCTGCATTCCTCCGCCGAACCAGAGTAGGGCGCTGGCCGTGCCATGGGACTGGCGTGCACGGCAGGTGAAGGAGAGATGATAGGATCCGCGGAAGTGCTCGCTGGTGGTGGTGATGCAGGTGCTGACATAAGTGTACGGCGGAGTGCATCTACTAATTCCTGGAAGGGATCCGTGAGGCTCATGCTTGTGTCTCTCTGTGCTGGTCCGGTCATCTGTTACGGATCACTCGGAAACAGAGGAGTAACAGATGAAAGATGTAGTTTATTAAATGGACACAAGCAGAGGAGCGGGAAGTAAGGAGTGGATGGGTGCTGGGATCCGTGCCGGGAAGGAGGGTACCACACACACGCACCGTGGGGTCTTTGGGAGGATCTTGGAGGTAATCCTTGGAGAGAAGACGGAAGAAGAGACTTCGGAGGTTATCCTTGGAGAGAAGGTAAAGAGGAGTTAGTCCTAATAGTTAGCGCTGGAATGATCTTGTCGCGAACGTGACTGGACAATGACTGAGTGCGTGTGTGTGGCTTTTGTGGTGCTGAGGTGGATGAAGGTGATGCGGATCAGGTGGTGGTGATTAGTACTCAGGTGAGGGTGTGCGTCGTTATTGTGTGGAGGAGGAACCTGGCGTGTTTGTGACAGAAATACCACAGGTGGCCATGATGTTACACCTGGAATGGAATTCACCTTGGCTGCAGTGAAGTAGTGTGGTCCCACATCTGTTTTACAGGCTTCAGAAAGCCAATTCAAATGCTTCTAGGAGCTTCCGGCTGTTCCAACTCCTGTTCCATTTCTGAAAGGTGATTTCAACTGAACAAGATTTTAACCTGAACCCAGAGGTACAACCTGCATCGGGGCCCTGTACACCCCGGCTAAGGCCCTGAGGGTCATGAGGTGGGACAACTGTGATTGTTCTCTAAAATATATATAAAAGGCCTTTGTTTAATAAATAAAAAGTACTGTGTTGTGAAAAAATATTAATTTGTATATAATATTACCTATGATTAAAAAAAAGAAGTATGTGAAAGAAATACAGAAAGAGTAAACAAATTCTCAATTGAATTCTCTGCACATTCTCAATATACACTTCACAGATGCCACACCTTGGCCTAAATATGTTTAATAAAGGAAAAGCACACCAATATGGTATAAAGTAGATGACACATAATATTTTGTGTGTTCATTTGAAGCTTATTAATTCCAAAGACCTGTTTAACTGTAAGTCATATCACTTGACTCACTTTCTGGTGTCCCAAAGACAGGAATTCTTTTTGACACAATCATGGGACACAATGTTTCTTTAAATGTCCAATTTTATTTGATGTGCTGATTCTACTTTATTCTTATTTTACACTTTGGGTCACCATACTCTAACAATAATTTATATTTATGATCAAAACAAACAGAAAGCATTCAAATTTGAAAACTTCTCTCTTTTGGTTTAAAACATCTTTCTTTAATCTCTCATTCTTACAGACAGTTTCTTTAAGGGTGTGAGCACATTCAGAACCTGTTGCGCTCACACTCAAACAAGCCATCTAACAAACACACAAACCATCCCTCTTTCACAATCATACTTTATTGTATTAAATTCCTTGTGGGTTGGGAATTTTACAAACACGCACAAACACGCACAAACTCTTATCACATCAACATCTATGTCACATTGATAGACAGACGTACACAGAGACACACCTTCTTTCATATTAAGTATAACAATACTGTACATCCCATCAGATGTATTTCATTTGGGGTGTTTTCTCATAAACCTAAAAATACACAAACAGTGTAATTTTCTTTCTTTCTTTTTGTTTTTTTAATCTGTCAGTCACTGAAACATGTCCAAAATGTCTCAGACTCTCATATTCACAAATACAGAATACTGAATTGCATGACAAATAGATGAATGATCACAACAGCCATTAACTGGCCTGCCAAACCACATCTATTCACCTGAAAGTTTTGATGATACCATATCTTTAAGCTTGGTTGAAAGTCTACTAAATCTCCACCCTTTAATTTTATAGTTTGTCCATGGTCATTTTTAATGACTGAGACCTCAAACATGACATCTAATCTTTGATTATTTATAATCAAATAAGTGCACTGCACTTTTACCATATGTTGCTACTTTTCTTATTTCGTAGTTTATGATTCCTTTTCCCACCTTTTTATGGAACTGAATGGTGTTATACAGAAATAATACGTTAAAGGGAAAGCCAGGGATCCTTTTTGAATAGCATAGTTTTCAAAGCATGTCATTCATGACTCACATATGCGCTGTTCCTAATAATATCACATATAGGTATGTTTGTGTTATTTATTTGCTTAGGAAATTTTAGAAACAAGGTTTATACAGACAATACATTAAAGGAATATTTCACCCCAAAATAAATTGTAAAAATTTAAATAAAAATTTTGGGGTAAACTATTCCTTTAAATAGTTTTAAACAAATTCAAAATAATTACTTTTAGAGCTAAAGTATAAATAATACATACAAAAATATACACAGTAGTTTTCAAAAGTATGTATAAAGTTATTAATGTAATTGATAAAGAGTCAATTTGGGTTAACAACAAGGTAATTTATATGCAGTGTTGGGGAGTAACTAGTTACATGTAACGGCGTTACGTAATTTAATTACAAAATTATTGTAACTGTAATTAGTTACAGTTACTAAGAAAAAATGAGTAATTAAATTACAGTTACTTATGAAATTTTTTACGATTACAAAGGGGATTACATTTGAATATTTACACACATCCACATACAGATTTAACTGATTTCTTTCCCAAATTGCACTGACTATTCTGAGACATACCGCCCTAATAATTTCCGGGATGCGGAAATACAGTCTGGTTCGTAGAATCCAGTCATAAAAACGAAATGCCTAATGCGGACGGAATATGCCACATTTTGAATGACTAAATCAAAAGTAGGTCAGTACACTTGAATCAAAACATGACATCGACTAGTGTCTGTGAATATAAAGCCCCAAAAATGCAATATATGACTTGCACATTCTGCGTGTCTGTGGAAATCAGGCGCGGACTGGACACCGGGAGAACCGGGACAATTCCCGGTGGCCTGGCAGCCGATTTTGCCCCACTATTTAATATCATTATTGTATAATTGCCTGCCGAATGTACTAAAGCGATCATTTGCGAATCCGCCATTTGATAATTAAATCTCTAATAAGTCATGAATTGTTAGTCATGACTCGCGCGCTCTCCGCGCCTCCGCCCAACGGTTTGGATCAGACTCAGAGTAATCAATGCGAGAGAGAGAGAGAGAGAGAGAGAGAAAATAGAGTGTACTGCTGGAGCAGAGAAGCAGAACTACTGTTCAGGGTTTCAGGTCAGTTTCATCTGTAGGCCTAAAGATGCTTTTTTGTCTTTGTTTTTTTATTTATTTAATCAAGCAGCAGCACGTTGCTCACCGGTCATCACTCAAAATACTATATAAAGGACATCATTATTATCTGTTGCAATGTTACAGTACTAATTTAGCTGAAAAAAATTCAGATTTTTTTTTATAGGTTTAGGGGGAGCTACGACAGACAACAACACAACCCTTACGAAAATTAACATTTTAATATTTAACTAAAAATCCAGAGAAAATGGCTACTATTGTTTAACTGTGATAACCAAAAATGTAAAATTATTTTACAAATGTATTTATTTAAAAATAAATACAAATCCATTTGCAAAAAAAAACAAAAAACAAAAAAAAAAGGTTATTTTACTTTTATATAGGCTAATAAAAGCATGGTAATTTTTTGTAAGGAAAAAACATGACTCGTGTACAGTATTAGGATTTTTCTATAAAGATATTGTAGTATTGTAAAGTATAGTTTTGTTCAATCTTGAGTATTAAAGTAATGAGAGAGATGGATAACAGGGCAAAATAAAGAGACTGAAGAGAAAAATGGAAGTGAAGGTGCAGTTCAGGACAGAACTTTTAATTATTTTGCATGTCCCCAAATTAAAGATTTAAACCTTTTTTATGTCCGGTCCATACAAAAAATTGTTTTGTCCATGAATTTGTTTGTATGAGTTTGAATTTTCCAGTCTGAATTTTTTTCCCCTTCCGCCCCTCCTGTAAATTAATGGAGAAAATTGTTTTATTTACTACACATAGGACTGAAACTCGCAGTGTTTTCAACCTCTGCTGCCTCAATATAGGAGTACACGAGCACATAAACATAATTTCTAGAACTGCTCTGTGTCACTTTATGTGCATTTTACTTATTTTGAGAAAACTATCATCATATACAAAGAGACAGCAGTTTAAAAAAAAACACCAATGTTTCAGGAGTTAAGTACACAGAATACGTCACATGCTTATTAGATAACTGTATTGATAAGTTTATGTATATGCTTTTATTTATTATTCTTTAATTTTCACAAATTTAGGAAAGTAATCAAAAAGTACTCAAAAGTAATTAGTTACATTACTTTAATAAAGTAATTGAAAAAGTTACACTACTATTACATTTTAAACAGGGTAACTTGTAATCTGTAACCTATTACATTTCCAAAGTAACCTTCCCAACACTGTTTATATGATAATACAGAGTTTCATACATTTCCATCAGAAATTCCAAGTGAAATCAGAACCATTTGTGTAAGGAGCAGGAAACTAAGACAGACCAAAAAGGTGTTGGCTTCACAAACATAATTACGAATAAACTGAACTGTGTAAAGAATGAGGTGGACCAAGATTCTTGTTATGATGAAAGAGTAGAGAGCAAAGTGATGCAACAAAATGTTTTTAACAATTCCAAAAAACATTGAACACAAACAATATCTAACAAGTCTAAAAGAAATGTTCTCCCACCACAAAGTCCCAAAAAAAAACAAAAAAAAAAAAACATTTGCTGTCTGTGAATAAGAAACAAACGGATTATGCCCAAAAAAGATAAAGATTTAACCAGAAGTGGAAAGTACTTTACAATGTTGTTGGTTTTTATGATGATTTTAAGCAATTAGTTCACTACAGTAAAAATTCAAAAACATTACTAACATGTTAGATACTGTGTTTTAAGCACTAATTTTATTCATCAAACCTCTCATTTCTGCCTGGCCAGAGAATTTCACATAGAATGTTTTCTCTATAGATTTGTATCTAGGCATTTTAAAAGGAAACTGAATTTTTCTGTAGGAATTAATTTCCAATAGCCTGCAGTCAAATAATCTCCATATCAAAAAGGAGAAAACAGCTACACAACTGGATTCAGGAGGATAGGTTATTACGGTGGAAGGAACCATTTAAAACATGGGTGGTTTTCAGACTGCTACTGCATCAGCATTAAAGTATGTTTGAATTCTGTCAGGACCAGAAAAAGAACTCGGTACTAATTTGTCTGGTTTATTGCATTTATGTCAAAATTCTAGTATTGGTTTGTATATAAATGGATGTGTCATTCTATTGGATTAGTGTATTAGATTTGAATGAAAAAATCAAATGAAATGAGAGTTAATGTGTATGTGTATACTATTAGCATCCATGCATTAAATCTAAAATGACAGTGTGGCGGGGGAGGCGTGGTTCAGCGAGGTCTGCGACAGGAGAGAGAGTGAAGAGACGAGCGGTGGTAAGTGGTTCAAGTGAGAAACAAGTAACACCTGGTCCTCGTTATAGTGATTGGCGTGGGGAAGCGCTATTTAAGCTGCCCGAGGATCGGCAGAGAGAGAGAGATCTGAGGTCTCGGGGAAGGACGCAGCAGCAGCAGCAGCAGCAGCAGTAGTAGTAGTGACGCACGAGAGTGAATGGTGAATGTGAACGTTTATGCGCATGTGTCGTGACTTTGTTTTCAGTTTTTTCTTTCTTTTGAATAAAATCTTCCTCGAGCCTCAGTACGCCGACTCTGGTCTCCTTCCTTCATACACGGAGAAAACGTGAACTTTATTACACTGGTGCCGAAACCCGGGAAGGAAGGAGAAACACACCGCCATGCAGACCCCTTCAGGCCCATCGGGTTCGCCATTTGCGGACATCATCACGTCGCTTGCGGGCCAGCATCAGGAGCAACATCAAGCCCTGCTGGACCTGCGGGCCGACCACGACCGCCGATTCCAGGCCATGATGCAGGCCCAGCAGGAGGACCGTGAGCTGTTCCGGAGCTTGCTGGACCGGGGGGTTCGGGCGAGCCCGGCTTCCCACAGTGCCAGCCCCGCTGCTCACATGCCTCTGACGAAGATGGGAGCCACGGATGATCCGGAGGCATTTCTTGATCTGTTTGAGAAGACGGCCGAGGCATGTGGGTGGCCATTGGACAGCTGGCCGGTCCGCATTATCCCGTTGCTGTCAGGGGAGGCCCAGAAAACAGCGCAACAACTGCCCATCCCGAACCTACTGGTGTATGCCGACCTGAGACGAGCCATACTCCAGAGGGTCGGCCTTAGCCCCGAACAGCACCGTCAGCGCTTCCGGTCGCTGGAACTGACCGAAGTAGGCCGGCCCTTTGTCTTGGCCCAGCAGCTCCGGGACTCTTGCCGCAAATGGCTGTTGGCCGGAGGAAGCGACGCCGAGGACATCGTCAACAAGGTGGTACTGGAGGAGTTTATCTCCCGCCTGCCGAAGAAGACTGCCCAGTGGGTCCAGTGCCCCTGGCCGGCGTCGCTGGATCTGGCCATCCAGCTGGCGGAGGATCAGCTGACGGCGTGTTCCGGGGTCGGCGGACCCCTTCCATCTGTCTCTCTCTCTCTCTTCCCTTACCTCACTCTCTTCCCCTTCCCCAAAACCCGTTCCTTTCCCCAGGACCCGGTACGCAGGGCCGCCGTGGACCACACCGCGCTGGAGGACGGGGCCAGAGCCGGGGCCCGGGTCGTGGGTCCGGCCAGGGGAATGGGCTCCCCACGCTGGGAAGGGGGCGAGGAACCTCCTGGTGCTTCCCCACGCCAATCACCGGAACCCACTTCCGGCCACTAGGGCGGCGGGGAGCCTGGGCCGGCCTGCTGGCGTTGCGGGGATCTGGGCCATTTCGTGGATAAGTGCCCGGTGATGGAGGTGGGGACGTTGGTCCGGATCCCGGACGACCTGCAGGCTGCCCCCGATCAAGCCGGGTTGTACTAAATGCCAGTGAGTATAAAGGGGGGTAGCTATCAGGCTTTGGTGGATTCAGGTTGTAACCAGACCTCCATTCATCAAAGACTGATACAATCGGGGGCATTGGATATGGGCCGCATGGTTATAGTGAGGTTATAGCATGGTTACACCCGCTAATTTTGGGGACCAATTGGCCAGGATTTGAACAATTACTGGGGTGTTTAACAGTGGGTGCCTCTGGGAATAAGAATCAGCAGGACAGGGGAGCGAGCGCTCAGGTGGGAGAATCTGTGGCAGGACCCAGTGGGATGGTCCCAGGGGAACTGAGCGGCTTGGCGAGGCTGAACCTTTCCAGTTGCGATGACTTTCCCCTGGAACAGTCCCAGGATGAAACCCTCAAACATGCGTTCGAACTGGTCCGGGCCGTCGATGGACAGGTCCTCCACCCTGACCGCGCGCTCTCTTATCCGTATTTTGCCATTATTAAAGACCGGTTGTATCGAGTGACCCACAACACTCAAACAAAGGAGGATACAACCCAGTTGTTAGTACCTCGGAGCCGTTGGGAAATGCTTTTCCAGGCGGCGCATTGTAATCCTATGGCATTGCATTTGGGAATGACAACGACACTAAATCGCCTAATGACCCGTTTTTTTTGGCCGGGCATTCACGAGAACGTGCGCAGATGGTGCGCGTCATGTCGTGAATGTCAGAGTAAAAAACAAAATTCAATATGTCATGGACCTGAGGGCAAAACTCCACACACTGGGGCGGCTCTCTATGGAGAACTTGCTTCATGCCCAGGACAGACAGAGCCAGTCGTATAACAGGGGAACTAAGCTATGAAAATTTGCACCAGAAGATAAAGTGCTTGTGTTAATGCCCACCTCTAGCTCCAGGGCCGGCCCGCGGCATAGGCGGTATAGGCAAATGCTAAGGGCGCCACTCATCCATAGGGGCACCAGAATGAGTGAGCGAGTGAATTTTTTTTTTTTTTTTTTTTTAATAGGCTACTATTTAAAAACCATTAATTCGAAATACTACCAAATAGAGCAAAAAAAAAAAGAAAAAAAGTCCGGCTCTTCAATCTCCCCCCGGCCATCGAGTGCTTGAAGTGCGTCAGAAACAGAGCGCGCGCACGATCAGTTGTTGGTAATTTGTTGTGTAGCGTGCCCGACACCGCATCCAATGTAGACAGCACGCCAGTTCTTGACACGGTGAAAGTTTCCTGATTGTGACGGAAGGCCGAATTTACATGACACATTATAAATGAGCATAGTCTGCGATAGATACAGTGCCAAAAAGAAGAGAAGAGGATAAAGACAGAGGTAAAAAGATGTAGTGAATGAACAATTTATTGCATAGGAGTAAGATACTATAATTTCATGGCAGTTATTTTTACCTTAAACTTAATGTTAGCAGTTGTTCTGAGTTCTGAGTCCCCAGACTGTGATTTTGTACAATCATGTCAGTTTTAAGACGCATTTTTTATTATCACTTTTTTATTAATGTTTTACTCTACAGTTGTGCAGTTTTGGGGGGATACAGTACAGGACAAAAGTTTGGAAACATTACTATTTTTAATGTTTTTGAAAGAAGTTTCTTCTGCTCATCAAGCCTGCATTTATTTGATCAAAAATACAGAAAAAAATTTAATATTGTGATATATTATTACAATTTAAAATAATTTGTTTTCAATTTATTATACTTTAAATTATCATTTATTTCTGTGATGCAAAGCTGAATTTTCAGCATCATTACTCCATTCTTCAGTGTCACATGTGACATCCGGTCTATCACATGATCCTTTAGAAATCATTCTTATATGATGATTTATTATGAGTGCTGGAAACAGTTCTGCTGTAATGTGTGTGTGTGTGTGTATGTATATATATATATATATGTACTAATCTGATTCAGCACCATATTGAGACAGAACCGGGCATGGTGGTTCGCAGCCGGCCGTATAGAGTATAGATTACAGATTACCTGAACACAAAAAAAGGTAGTTCAGGCTGAATTAGAAGCTATGTTAGGGATGGGAGTAATCGAGGAGTCCCACAGTGATTGGGCGAGCCCGATAGTTTTGGTGCCTTAAATGGACGGCTCGGTGCGCTTTTGCGTAGACTACCGCAGGGTGAAAGCAGTGTCAAAGTTCGATGCTTATCCAATGCCGCGGATTGACGAGTTGCTCGATCGGTTAGGCACGGCTCGCTTTTAACAAAGGGATATTGGCAGACTTAACAAACTTAACAAGTTTGACTTAACAAAGGGATATTGGCAGATCCCCTTATCTCCAATGTCCAAAGAAAAAACAGCCTTCACCACGCCATTTGGATTGCACCAATTTGTGACGCTTCCGTTCGGTTTGTTCGTGGCTCCGGCTACGTTTCAGCGTCTCATGGATCGGGTGCTAAGACCCCATGCTGCATATGCCGCGGCCTATCTGGATGATATCATCATCTATAATGGAGACTGGCAGCGGCATGTGGAGCATGTTAGGGCCATCCTTGGGGCGCTGAGAAAGGGCAGGGCTAATGGCCAACCCGAAGAAGTACGCAGTTGGGCGGGTGGAGGTAAGGTATCTGGGCTTCCACTTGGGTCACGGGAGGTGCGTCCCCAAATTGACAAGACGGCAGCGATTGCAGCCTGCCTGGGGCTGGCGGGATATTACAGGAGGTTTATCCCTGACTATTCGGACCTCACCAGCACGCTGACTGACCTCACTAAAAAGGGGGTACCAGATACGGTCCAGTGGTCGGAGCAGTGCCAACAGGCCTTCACCCGGGTTAAGGATGCCCTGTATGGCAGACCGCTCCTGCACTCTCCTAACTTTTCTCTCCCCTTTTTGTTGCAGACTGACGCGTCAGACAGGGGGCTGGGCGCGGTCCTGTCCCAGGAGGTGGAGGGGGCGGATCATCCTGTGCTGTACATTAGTCGAAAGCTCTTGAAGAGGGAGACTAAGTACAGCACCATAGAGAAGGAGTGTTTGGCCATCAGGTGGGCGGTTCTCACCCTTCGCTATTACCTCCTGGGACGGGAGTTCACCCTCTGCTCGGACCACGCGCCCCTCCAGTGGCTCCACCGCATGAAGGATACCAACGCGCGAATCACACGACAGGAGAGAGAGTGAAGAGACGAGCGATGGTAAGTGGTTCAAGTGAGAAACAAGTAACACCTGGTTCTCGTTATAGTGATTGGCGTGGGGAAACGCTATTTAAGCCGCCCGAGGATTGGCAGAGAGAGAGAGAGAGAGATCTGAGGACTCGGGGAAGGACGCAGCAGCAGCAGCAACAGCAGTAGTAGTAGTGACGCACGAGAATGAATGGTGAATGTGAACATTTATGCGCATGTGGCGCGACTTTGTTTTCTGGTTTTTCTTTCTTTTGAATAAAATCTTCTTCGAGCCTCAGTACGCCGACCCCGGTCTCCTTCCTTCACACACGGAGAAAACGTGAACTTTATTACAGACAGCAACAATATTGTTACTGTCATTTTATATTGAATGCATGAAACTATTCAATGGTAACCACACAATCTATTACGGTCACTATCCTATTTCATTCCCTTCATCTCTTTCACCATGCTCCAAACAATACTCAGCTGCAAAGGCAGATATGCATGTAACAGTCCAATTAGAACAAAGGGGATTATCTTAAAATAGATACACATAATTGTCTGTTAGAACCCTTCATGGATCACAGAGACACAAGATAAAAAGTGATCGAAATAACTCCTTTAGTGGCAGACCCTTTCACTATGTTTAGTGCTATGAATGCATCCAAAACTATATAAATATATGTATTCTATAAAATGTTCATAGGTGCTCTTGCAGCTGAACAAGAAGCCACATAAGGGCCATATGAAATTTTGACTGTCACTGAAAAGATTTACACATGTAATCAGAAATGTGGTTTAGCAATTGAGTTTTGTAGGTAAACATGATGAAAATAAGTTTATCGATAAACAGTAACATTTCTGATGTCTGTTGTTTGTTTTGAAGTTGCAAAGATCTGTTGTTATCCCATCACAGCGTGGAACTGGTATAGCCAGTTGGGCTGTGGCCCAACCCACATCAAATGTGTCAAATCTAAGTCATTATGAAAAAAGCAACTAATAAAATTTTATTAAATAGCTTAGCCTAGCCTAGATTTGAACTAAAATAAATAAACAAATAAATACATTTGTACTGTTTTATATGAAGAAAAATCTTTAATATTAAGTCGGCTGTAATTGTAGTTTGTAAGTTAATTCAGTTTTATGGGATTGATTTCCCTGCAGTTCTGTTCCAAAAGTTATATAATGAATCATGTTGGCAGTATCCCTCTAACAGACAATAAACAATTCCTAGCTAAACTTGGAATGGTCAGAGTACAGCGTTCTGCCCCGTTTCAGAGGAACAATATGATTTTGTGACATTTAGTGCTTTGCCTCACATATTGAAACTTAGCTGTTGTTTACTGTAGTTACATCTACAACCCGAATTCCGGAAAAGTTGGGACGTTTTTTTAAATTTTAATAAAATGAAAACTAAAGGAATTTCAAATCACATGAGCCAATATTTTATTCACAATAGAACATAGATAACGTAGCAAATGTTTAAACTGAGAAATTTTACACTTTTATCCACTTAATTAGCTCATTTAAAATTTAATGCCTGCTACAGGTCTCAAAAAAGTTGGCACGGGGGCAACAAATGGCTAAAAAAGCAAGCAGTTTTGAAAAGATTCAGCTGGGAGAACATCTAGTGATTAATTAAGTTAATTGATATCAGGTCTGTAACATGATTAGCTATAAAAGCTTTGTCTTAGAGAAGCAGAGTCTCTCAGAAGTAAAGATGGGCAGAGGCTCTCCAATCTGTGAAAGACTGCGTAAAAAAATTGTGGAAAACTTTAAAAACAATGTTCCTCAACGTCAAATTGCAAAGGCTTTGCAAATCTCATCATCTACAGTGCATAACATCATCAAAAGATTCAGAGAAACTGGAGAAATCTCTGTGCGTAAGGGACAAGGCCGGAGACCTTTATTGGATGCCCGTGGTCTTCGGGCTCTCAGACGACACTGCATCACTCATCGGCATGATTGTGTCAATGACATTACTAAATGGGCCCAGGAATACTTTCAGAAACCACTGTCGGTAAACACAATCCGCCGTGCCATCAGCAGATGCCAACTAAAGCTCTATCATGCAAAAAGGAAGCCATATGTGAACATGGTCCAGAAGCGCCGTCGTGTCCTGTGGGCCAAGGCTCATTTAAAATGGACTATTTCAAAGTGGAATAGTGTTTTATGGTCAGACGAGTCCAAATTTGACATTCTTGTTGGAAATCACGGATGCCGTGTCCTCCGGGCTAAAGAGGAGGGAGACCTTCCAGCATGTTATCAGCGTTCAGTTCAAAAGCCAGCATCTCTGATGGTATGGGGGTGCATAAGTGCATACGGTATGGGCAGCTTGCATGTTTTGGAAGGCTCTGTGAATGCTGAAAGGTATATAAAGGTTTTAGAGCAACATATGCTTCCCTCCAAACAACGTCTATTTCAGGGAAGGCCTTGTTTATGTCAGCAGGACAATGCAAAACCACATACTGCAGCTATAACAACAGCATGGCTTCGTCGTAGAAGAGTCCGGGTGCTAACCTGGCCTGCCTGCAGTCCAGATCTTTCACCTATAGAGAACATTTGGCGCATTATTAAACGAAAAATACGTCAAAGACGACCACGAACTCTTCAGCAGCTGGAAATCTATATAAGGCAAGAATGGGAACAAATTCCAACAGCAAAACTCCAGCAACTCATAGCCTCAATGCCCAGACGTCTTCAAACTGTTTTGAAAAGAAAAGGAGATGCTACACCATGGTAAACATGCCCCGTCCCAACTATTTTGAGACCTGTAGCAGAAATCAAAATTGAAATGAGCTCATTTTGTGCATAAAATTGTAAACTTTCTCAGTTTAAACATTTGCTATGTTATCTATGTTCTATTGTGAATAAAATATTGGCTCATGTGATTTGAAAGTCTTTTAGTTTTCATTTTATTAAAATTTAAAAAACGTCCCAACTTTTCCGGAATTCGGGTTGTACTTTCCTTCACAATAAAGCCATTGCATCAAAAGGCCTTTAACGGCAAAAACAGTTTAAAAGCACAAGGGGCCCTTATGGCACCCATCTGAACACGTCACTGAAACCAGACTATTTCAGTATATAGATCATCAATGTCCTCACCATGGTATGTTGTGTGTCAAAAGTACAGTCAATACTTAATACAAAAATGTTTAAAGTGTTGAGCATTATAGCTATTCAAAGAAATTTCTTTTGAGCATTTAGAGGTGTTTAAGTTCCACAGAATCCACAGCGTGGAAGGAAGCCATCCTTCATAACTTTACATCTTTACACTTCCTTACACAAATTCCTTCAAAGTGACAGATCTCCAATTTCAGAAAAGAAAAGTAAGGGACAATCATGTTTTTTTAATAGAAAAATAACGGACAGAATAAGAGCGCATACACACACACCCCCCACACATACATTTTCTCTCTCTCTCTCTCTCTCTCTCTCTCTCTCTCTCACACACACACACACACACACACACACACACACACGCACGCACGCACGCACACACACACACACACACACACACTCTCTCTCTCTCTCTCTCTCACACACACACTTTTTCTCTCTCTCTCTCTCTCTCTCTCTCACACACACACACACACACTGAACACATTGCATGTTTTCTTGTGACACTGTGTGGGAAGTCAAAACGTGGTTTGGAGGAGATTGCCATTAGCTCGAATCCCGCTCACTGTGAAGCTTGGTCTCAAAGGGGTCATATGACGTTGCTAAAAGAACATAATGTTGTATTTTTTTGGTTCAATTTTGTGGCAGTAGCCTACAAGGATTTGATTGTCCTGTAAGTGTAACAGCAGCAATTACATGGCATTTGGCTCCCTTTGCAGGCATTTGTAATAGCATGTACATACATTGTTTATTTTGTATTTGCCTACATTATGTATTTTAACAGTTATTATTAACTAATCATTATTGCCTCATTGTGTTTTTTTATATATATATAATGCATTTTAAGTCATTTTAAAGGCTATTGATGGCTTAGGTCTGTTTTTATAGCAACAACAACAAAAAAATATTACAGTATACTTCTTTGTAAATTATTATTTGAAGTAACAAAACCATGGTTAATTTGCAGTTACCATGGCTACAAAACCATGGGTAATTTTTGTAAGGGAACCTGAGAGAGAAAAAAAAACAAAAAAAAAACCTTTCATAGGATTGTGCCTGAAAGTGATAACCGTGCCTCGTTTTCACCTAAATTATTTATAATTTATTTTAAAATATATTAAAAATGTAAAAAGGTGTGCATTGTATCTGACAACTAAATGAACACATTAAAATTGTTTTATGACTGCAAGACTTTCTCCTCCTCATGAGCCCATGTGAAAAAGTAGCATAATTTACATATGATATACAGTTTATTTTAATAAATATCAAACATTCAGTTCAATTGCGCATTATAGCTGACACCTAGATGAACAATTACAATTGTTTTTATGACTAAGTCATTCTCCTCAAATGCTACTGACGTTAGAAAAGTGTATACCAATATCGCATGTAACTTTAGAGAAGGCAACTTTATGCCAGTTTTTTTTTTTTTTTTTTTTTTTTTTACTTTCTTTAGTTTATTTTTTCTGCGCTGGATTGCTGATGTCCTTTACCCGGGCATAGATGTCCATCCATCAATTATGAACATTCAGCCGCAAATATGAGGTGCCAGCGGTCGCGAGCGTGAATGGGAGAATGGCGCATGTTTTCTTTTTTTTTTTTTGAGCAACTGGGATGGTGCCCCCTCTGGGAGTTGGTGCCCTACGCAGACTGCAAATGAAAATGAAAGTTTTTCAATGATTTATATTAACCTTTTGTGCTATATTTTATGTTGACAATTTGACATGCAGTTTTTATAAGCCTACGTTAGCCCTGCCAGATTTATGTAGGCCCACTAACTTGAAAATTTCTGGCCTTGCCCCTGTTCGTTATTATGAAAAAAAATATGTGTAAAAGTGCACGCTGAGGGCCTCTGCTGTATATATGTATGTATACCTACTAAGCTTCTGTTACCAAGCTGTAACAAGTGTATGTAATGGAATTATTTAAAATTGAAATAAATTATTATGATTAAAACTTCAGAAACTTCCTATATGAACAATAGAATTAAATGCTGATAGTTTTCAATGCTGTTGTTTTTTTAGGTGTGTCTTTTAAAGAAGTCAGACAGCACTGCAAAATGGCTGACACCCATTTAGTGAAATGGAGTCTTAGTTTGGTGTCTGTCTTTGGTGGAGCATTTAGACAGCATGGACTGGTGGGATGGGCCCTATTTAATTTTCAAACATATTAAAGTGTAAAGCTCTGTATAGTATATGTAAAAAAAAAAGTAAAAAAATTATGGATACAGTAATGTTCTCATATTTATATTGAATATATATATATATATATATATATATATATATATATATATATATATATATATATATATATATTTATATTTAATTAAAATACAGTTTTTAACCACAGCGTGTTATAATATTAATTCTGGAATGGTACATAGATATGTTGCCAGGGTACAATATATTATTTTAGATAACGATAAAGTACATGAGGTGTAAAAAAACCCATTCTACATTTGTCCCAAACCTTTAGATATATACTACCAAATAAATCTTTCATTTAGAAAACAAGATCATTATTACTTTACATATGCCCAGCAATACAGGAAAATTAATAAAATTAAAAGATTTAAAGTTTGTTCTTGAATATCTCTAGAAGATTCTGTTTCGAGTGGTGTACTGCACATTGTCTTCTGTGCTATTGTCTTCTGATTGCTGCACAGCAACCACACAGCAAACACTAAACGATAAACAAAGCGAGAGTTAGCATCATGGAAGGTAATTTTATACACTTTAAAACCGTGATGACTTTTGGGGAACAGATTTTAACTCGTTAAACAAAGACAACAAGGGTTTATGATCTGTAATGATGGTAAACTTCCGACCATAAAAAAACTTATGGAAGTATTGTAAGCCAAACATTACAGCCAATCCTTCCTTGTCCAACTGCGAATAATTCCGTTTAGCTTGATTCAATGTCCGTAACATAAATCCAATGGGTCTTTCACTACCATCTGGCATCTTATGAGGAAGAACTGCACCTAAGCCATAATGAGAAGCATCACATGATAAAATCACATCTTTCTGGGGGTCATAATGGACCAGAACTTTTACTGATTGGAGCATTTTTTAGACTGAACAAAGGCAGCTTCTTGTTCTCCACCCCAGTGCCATTTTGCATCTTTTCGCAGCATCTCATGCACTGGGGCTAAAACAGTAAACAAGTTGGGCAAAAATTTGTTATAGTATTTTAACAGTCCCAAATAGGCCTTCAACTCAGTCACAGTCTTTGGCGAGGGAGCATTTTGAATAGCAGTCACTTTTTCGGGTACTGGGTGAAGGCCAGTTTCATCTACTTTATGACCCAAGAACATTACCTCTTTTTCTATAAAAGTACATTTACTCAGTTTCAAACGCAGTCCTGCTTCCTGCAACCTTTCCAATACCCTAGCCAGTGTTTGAAGATGCTCCCCATCATTGTGACCGGTCACCAAGATGTCATCCAGGAAAACTGCCACACAAGGAAGACCTTGCAGTACTCCCCCAATGGTCCTTTGGAAGATAGTAGGACTAAAGAAACTCCAAAGGGGAAAACACGGTAAGTAAACAACACCTTATGGGTATTTACTGTAACATATTTCTTGGACTCTGCATCTAATGCAGTCTGATGGTAAGCATAACTCATATCCAGCTTGGTGAACGTCTGCCCTCCTGACAATGTTGCAAACAGATCATCTAATCGAGGAATGTGGTACTGTACCAACTTTGAAACTCTATTTACTGTTAGCTTGTAATCACCACACAGTCGTACTGTATTATCAGGCTTTAAAACTGGCACTACAGGTGCAGCCCATTCAGAATGTTTAACAGGTTCTATGATGTTTTCTCTTAACAGACGTTCGATTTCAACTTCAACTATCTTCACTTTCATTGCATAAGGAACTGGTCTGGCTTTGAAAAATCTGGGGATGGTTTCTTTGTCCACATAAATCTTTGCTGGTGGACATTTCAATTCACCCAACTCCTCTTTGGACAATTTTGTATGTTTGCTAAGTATGTCAGGCAAGGTTAAATTTTCAACCCCTTGAATCTTGTGTATGGCCTCCCATTTCATTCCCATTTCCTTGATCCACCCTCTGCCCAATAAATTAGGTCCTGTTCCAGGCACTACAACTACTGGCAATTCCTTCACTGTTCCCTCGTGTCTGACGACCACTTGCGCAGAACACTGGTAGGGCTTGGCCAGTATAAGTTTTTAACTTCAAAGATGGGGCTTTAATTCTGGATTTTTATGTTCTTTCCATAATTTGGAAAAATTTGACCCATTCATTGCAGTCACGCCACAGCCTGTATCCACTTCAAAAGGTATGTTTGAATCATTTACAGCCAATGTGATGAGATGAGCAACCTTAGGGATCTCTGTCTCCTTCAAACTGTACGCTGTAAAAATAACGCCTTCATCAGATTCACTTTTTTCATCTCTGCTGACATAATGTGATCTCTGTCCTCCTTTGGTCGCAACTTTTGCTTGCGTCTTTCTCCCCCTTGAAAGGTTGTTTCTCTGATGGAACTTTTTGATCTACACACTTTCATTATATGTCCTTGTCTCCCACATTTGTGACATTTCTCTGAAATAAATCTACACTCATTGGCTAAATGTTGCAAATTCTGTAACATGCTCTACATTGACTATCTTGTTTTATTGACGTTTAATGCACTCTCATTTAAATGGATGTTTCTGAACATTGAGCTTGCAAATCCTTTACATCTTTATTAGCTGTTTCCAATGCTTGAGCTAATTTCAACGCCTTCTCAAACGTTAACTCTGATTCTGCCAGCAGTCTACGTTGAATATGGTCATCATTTATTCCACATACCAGTCTATCCCTCAGCATCTCTGTCAATTTTTCTCCATAATTACAATCATGAGCCAATTTCCTTAATACTGCCACATACTCAAGAAAACTCCCCCCCCCCCTTTCTCTTGATCTTGAATTAAATTTCAACTGTTGTACAATCTCTCTGGGTTTTGGATTAAAATGCTCTTTCAGTAAATCCACTAATTCTCCAAAAGTCTTTGTTTAACAAAAAACATGGCGGCGACATCCACACGCAGCGGCTTCTCTCTGTCCCGACAGAATGGTGTTTTCGTGTTCAAGCGGCGTGAGAGGAAGCAGAAGAGGGGTAAGCGCGGAGGTATCTGGGCTACGCTAATGGCCAATGGCCATCTATCCCCACCATCATACTGGCTAACGTACGCTCGTTGGACAATAAACTGGACTACTACGTTCAACTCAGAGGACTGTAAGAGACTGTTGTGTTTTTGTGTTCACGGAAACATGGCTCTTCAACAGTGTTCTAGACGGCGCTATTCAGCTCAATCAGCTGATGTGCTATCGAGCGGACAGAGCTCTCGTCGCGAGAGGAAAAACCTGCGGCGGCATATGGGGTGCTGTTTGTAACGCTGCTTATGCTGAAAATAGCAGCAACATTTTGTCACATTTAGCTTCAAACAATGTAAAAAAAAATGGTATGAATTTTTTGACGGTCACTTTTTAGCACATTTACAACAATATTTGTCAACTTAGAGATATTTTAAATAGTTAAATATAAATATTAAATGTTAAACCTAAATGTTAAATGTTAAATCTAAATGCTAAATCTAAATGTTAAATCTAAATCTAAATGTTAAATCTAAATGTTAAATCTAAATCTAAATATAAAATCTAAATGTTAAATCTAAATCTAAATGTTAAATATAAATATAAATATAAATATAATTCTAAATGTTAAATCTAAATCTAAATGTTAAATCTAAATGTTAAATCTAAATCTAAATGTTAAATCTAAATGCTAAATCTAAATCTAAATGTTAAATCTAAATATTAAATCTAAATGTTAAATCTAAATGTAAAATCTAAATGTTAAATCTAAATCTAAATCTAAATCTAAATGTTGAATCTAAATGTTTCGGTTGAAACTAAATATTTAGCTAATATGCAAATTCAAAATGCCGGAAGTGCCAAAATAAAAGCTTGATGAGGTCAGTGTGTGTTTATAGCATCGTGTTATAAATAAGGAACGAATAAAAATCATCTCATCAGAGGAAATTGACTCTTGGACATGGATTATCGTGATAATGACTACCATATTTTCCGGACTATAAGTCACACTTTTTTCATAGTTTGGCTGGTCCTGCGACTTATTTATCAAAATTAATTTGACATGAACCAAGAGAAAACATGACCGTCTACAGCCACGAGAGGGCACTTTATGCTGCTCAATGCTCCTGAAGTTTTTATATTTTTAACTCCACTAATGTGATTTTATTTTTATAGAATTAGAAAACCCAAAATCGTTATCTCTACAATATTTTTTCAATAATTTTATGTGATTTTTATTTCTTGTATAGGATCTCATATGATGAACACGTTAAATTTTTATTTACTGTTTTATGGCGTTATGATTGTTATTGTTAAATACAACCGTCTTACCCTGATCTTTTATGTTATAAGTTTGCCAATAATAATAAGAAGAGGTACAGGTGCACTACCACTTCACAGCATCACTAACTCCACAGTCCAGTACAGTTTCTCTCAGCGACTCTGCAATGTCTGCACACGTCGAACAGCTGCTCGAAGATCTCACCTTTGGAGAAGACTGATGATTTTATAC
Organism: Carassius carassius; assembly: GCF_963082965.1. Classification (NCBI taxonomy): domain Eukaryota; kingdom Metazoa; phylum Chordata; class Actinopteri; order Cypriniformes; family Cyprinidae; genus Carassius; species Carassius carassius. Next base: position 31,102,478 of record NC_081760.1, read on the forward strand.
TCTAAAAATGTAAGTATTACTACTCAAGAATGAAGATTACCCCATAATGAACTGCATCCTTTGCCCACCCCAACACTTACATGCAATAATAATGATAAATGCCAACCAATAATTTTTTTCCTTAAAATTACATTTTAGTAAAAGAAGCAAAATGTATTTTCTGTCGTGACATAGCTATACATGAATATACACTAATGCATTTGATGTGAATGCATCAGTTTTCAGTCAAGCAATTAATACACGAATGGATAAAATATTAATATTTTATTTACTGACAACAAGAAACATGTTTAAATGATTAAATGAATGTATAAATGTTAGCATCACAATAAATGCATACATGTACAAGTCAACAACACATGAAACAAAGCTTCATTCAAACTTATTGTTCTAACAATCATGTATTTACAGATGGTGAACCCCACATCTTACTATCATCTCAACACAGCTGTTCTGATTCTGCTGCTGCGCTGTGCTTCACAGTCTCACTCTTCTCAACGGGGATGTCGTTGAGCAACAGGATGAGGAAGACCATGATGTTGGCTCTCTGAATGACACAACCTTGAAGCGAGAGCAGAAGAACACGTGCAGGACAATCTGACTGCTGCTGTGTCTGCTCCAAACAATCGTGTGCCTGCTCTCCATGAGCACCACTACCTTTAAAACATTTACACATAGTTTACAAGTACATGCATTAATTTATTATTTTTGTAGTGGGCTAAACCACTGAACTGGTTCAAAACCAGCAGTATGTCTGTGAGCACGGCTCTTTTCTCCAGGTGGATCAGAGGATTGTAGGCCCCTGTAATAAGAGCACTGTCAATGACTTCAGATAAAAGCTCCATCACATTTTTTGATGATGCTTTTGAAGCTTCTGAAAGTCAGCCTTCATTGTATAAACAGAAACCAGCAGAACAAACTTTACCAAAATCAAATCCTCTGTGTCTTTTGGTCTTTCTCTATATGCTCTCGCTGCTCTGGGGCCACCGATGAGGAAGAGACCACAGCAGCATCTGGTCCTGATGAGAGCTGGAGTGGTGAAGCATCTCATCCATATCTCTGGACCATTTCCGGATGCTGCAGTGGACTTCTCCATCCTCAGTGCACACACCAGTCTGCAGACATTTTCATAACCTACACAAATACACACACAATACAAAAAGTAATTACTTTATTTTTTTGTTTCAGGTATTTCCTTTTTCCCCTTTGCTTGCAGGTCCAGCTCCACCACAAAAGATCTGCAGCAAATGCACAGAAATCAACAATAAGAAAAGTGCTGTTATAACTCTTTGAAATTACACTAACTAAAATGTTTCATTTATTTTTGTAGTGTACTTACACAAATCCTTTGATGGCAGCATTCCTTCATCAGTCACTCTACAGCAGATAAACATAATCTGTTCCTGTAACATCCAGACAAGAGTCAGTCTCCTCTGTGATTTATCTGTGATATACTGCATCTGCATGTTGAGTTAGTAAATGATGTAACTCGCTTTTTATCCAACACAAATGTTCCTAAAATTATCAATATTGCAAATGAACAAATAAAATAGATAACCTGTGTTTAGTTACTGTATGTAGATTTGTTTGATTACATGACTTACACTCATCTACTTAGACTACACTCAGATGCCTGTTTCATGTCTGTTAAATGTGCTCACCTGCAATACTTATCAAAGACTATCCTGTCAGATGATAGACATTTAGTAATAGTATTCAAGATGTATATATGGTTTATGTAAATCCACTTTTGAGTCGTGTACTTAATGGAGCTCCCCTGTTAGTTATTCATTATAAAACTGTCAGGGTTTGGGTAGAGGGATGAGGCGAGGACTCGATGCGGAGAGAAGGGTTCTTTAATAGTTGTAATAATAAAATAAACCAACAAAAACTAGCCCGTAGGGGAAAACAGACTAAACATGACTGGCAAGGCAAGGCAAGGCAAGACACGACACGATGTACACAGACAAATGTTTGACGACGAACCAGCAACCAGACTGCAAAAACAAGGACAATAAATGGGGAGCTAATGAGGAGGATAACGAGGGAACACATGTGGGGAAACTTACATCAATAATCAGGTAACAAGATGGGTGGGGTCAAGACAATTGACGAGAGCACATGGCACATAGGAACTAAGACAAAAGCCATGTGCTCACACAAAACAAAAAAACAAGCACATGGCCAGCAAACCAATCACTAGCCATGTGCTTAAATAGACACAAACACGCAGCTAATGAGCAAGCTCATAAACCGCGTGTTCACACGAGACGGCACGCAGCCAGTAAAAACTAAGCCGCGCACTCACATGAAAACAATGACATGAGGAGAGTATCAGGGCTCTGTCACAAAACCATGAATAACACTAGACTGGAGTGACAGAACCCTGACACTAGCCCCCCTCAAAAGGGACGCCACCTGGCGTCCCTAACGAGGAACACCCAAAAACAAAACAGGAACATGACAGCACAGGCATGACAACACAAGCACGGTACAAAACAGAACACAAGACATGGAAATCAAAAAACAGACAAAATAGGGGAGGGAGGGAGGGAAGGGAGCCCAGTCATCTAGCAGGAAAACCCAACCAGCTGTTAAAAGGGACCAGGGAGGGGCGGGATGGTTGAGCCAAGGAGGCTCAGGCAGTCCAGGAGTCCCAGCAGTGGGCCAGGGTGGAGCCGGAGGGATGAGCCAGTGAGGATCTGGCCTAACAGGAACCCCGACGGACCACCAGGGCGGTGCCGGAGGGACAGACCAGTGAGGCTCCGGCCTAACAGGAATCCCAGCAGACCACCAGGGCGGAGCCAGAGGGACGAACCAGCAAGGATCCAGCCTAACAGGAACCCCGGCAGATAGGAAGGGCAAACCCGGCAAGGCACTCATCAAGGGCAGAGCCGGCATCAGGGCAGGGGGCTTGGGCGGCGCCGGCAGGGCGAGGCGCTTGGGCGGCGCCGGCAGGGCAAGGGGCTTGGGCATGACTGGATTGGCCTCCAGGCCAGCAGTGGGCTCCTGAATGGCCACCGGGCCATGAGGGATGGAGGAAGCCTTTCTCCTCCTCCTCCTCCGTCTCCGAGACTGGGGCAGTGCAGCCTCATCCGGCACCTCTGGGGGCGCTGCAGCCTCATCCGGCACCTCTGGGGGCGCTGCAGCCTCATCCGGCACCTCTGGGGGCACTGCAGCTCCTTTATCCACCATAGGGGGAACGGCAGCTTTGAAGGGCACCACAGGCAGTACTGCAGCCTCCTTAGCTGGGGAACGTGCCACGAACTCCACAAATTCCCCAAACGACAGGTGGTCCAGCCCCCTCATTCTCCACCAGCTGAGAGGCTCATCAAGGGCATCATTGAAGAGGTCCTTGAGGGCCGCATCATTAAACTCCAATCCCTCTGCAGTACCACTGAACTCCAGGGCAAAATCCCTCACACCAGTCCCTTGTTGATGGAGAGAGATCAAGGTCTTAAACTGGAGCATGCGCTGGTAGTGGGGGCTGGAGAGAGTGGAGGCTGGTGGACGGTGCAAACCCTTCTTCCGCTGAGTCCTCATACTGGCTAGTTCGTACTGTCAGGGTTTGGGTAGAGGGATGAGGCGAGGACTCAATGATGCAGAGAGAAGGGTTCTTTAATAGTTGTAATAATAAAATAAACCAACAAAAACTACCCCGTAGGGGAAAACAGACTAAACATGACTGGCAAGGCAAGGCAAGGCAAGACACGATGTACACAGACAAATGTTTGACGACGAACTAGCAACCAGACTGCAAAAACAAGGACAATAAATGGGGAGCTAATGAGGAGGATAACGAGGGAACACATGTGGGGAAACTTACATCAATAATCAGGTAACAAGATGGGTGGGGTCAAGACAATTGACGAGAGCACATGGCACATAGGAACTAAGACAAAAGCCATGTGCTCACACAAAACAAAAAAACACAAGCACATGGCCAGCAAACCAATCACTAGCCATGTGCTTAAATAGACACAAACACGCAGCTAATGAGCAAGCTCATAAACCGCGTGTTCACACGAGACGGCACGCAGCCAGTAAAAACTAAGCCGCGCACTCACATGAAAACAATGACATGAGGAGAGTATCAGGGCTCTGTCACAAAACCATGAATAAAACTAGACTGGAGTGACAGAACCCTGACAAAAACGTGTTTTACAGCACAATCACAAATATGCTATATTATGTAAGTAACAAACAGGGTTTAGATTAAGCCAGGATCAGGCCATGGCTCAATTAGTCTTGCCTGTGAAACCGGAGGATAGCGTCTTTACACCTTTTGCTTATATGTTGCTGACTTTACACCTTAGATTTAATAGATTATTAACTCCAAAATCAACACCACTGTATGAAAATAACTTGTACTCTTAAATTTAAATAATTATTTCGTGAAAAAAATATATTCTCACCATTGTAACACAGCAAGCCGTCATATACGTCTTCTTCCCAGTTTAACGGCGGTTGGCATCAGTGTTGCCAGATTGGAAATGTCCAAGTATCGTACCAGAAGTTCAAAATTATCGTATTTGGAAGAAAATTATCGTACACGAGTCAAAAGGGTTATTTATCTTTTTTAAACCAACAACATTTAGACACGACCTGCAAATTACCACAATAGATAACAAGGCAAATTGTTGGACGTAAGCAGTGAGACAAAATACTATCCCATTATTTTCAGTGTCTGTCTGCTTCGCGGGGCATATTAAAACATATTAAAATGATTTTTAACACTTGCTTTGTCACGTCCAGTGAAGAAGGAATTTAGCTGTTGATGCTAGGTGCAGTTAGCTCCACATCTGAGCCGCTGTCATCGGAATCCTGCGTGTTGCCAGATGTTGAAGGAGTTCTTGCTGTCATGGACCGCAACTAGTGCTCGTTGGCTTTAAAGCAGGGCACTCAACTGCATTCTTAACACACCCTCTGGTGCACACGAACGCATTTAGAGTGTCTGTAATGAGCCCATTTCTTGTATGAGTAAAGAAGCCCTATGACTGCAACTACTATCATTTAAGTTTTCATAAAATTCTGAAATTATCGTACATTACGGGATTTTTTTCATTATTGATCGTACATCGTACAGAGGTAAAAATTATCGTACAAATATGATAATTATCGTACGTCTGGCAACACTGGTTGGCATCCAGCTTATTGGCGCAATACCACCCTCTTCTGTTCCAGAGTGGATCAGATGTTTTCCTACTAAACGTACACATCACTCACATTGTTCCCTAACATTAATATCTACATACACTAGCGTACTCTTCAAATACAGTTTCTCCAAACGTGTTTATTATTTTAGGTAGTCATTATCATGATAATCCATGTCCAAGAATTTCCTCGGATGAGATGATTTTTATTCGTTCCTTATTTAACACTATGCTATAAACACACACTGACATCATCGAGCTTTTATTTTGGCACTTCCGGCATTTTGAATTTGCATATTAGCTAAATATTTAGTTTCAACCGAAACATTTAGATTCAACATTTAGATTTAGATTTAGATTTAACATTTAGATTCAACATTTAGATTTAGATTTAACATTTAGATTGAACATTTAGATTTAGATTGAACATTTAGATTGAAGATTTAGATTTAACATTTAGATTTAACATTTAGATTTAACATTTAGATTTAGATTTAACATTTAGATTTAACATTTAGATTTATATTTATATGTAACATTTAGATTTAACATTTAGATTTAGATTTAACATTTAGATTTTATATTTACATTTAGATTTAACATTTAGATTTAGATTTAGATTTAACGTTTATATTTAGATTTAGTATTAAGATTTAACATTTAGGTGTAACATTTAATATGTATGTTTAACTATTTAAAATATCTCTAAGTTGACAAATATTGTTGTAAATGTGCTAAAATGTGACCGTCCAAAATTCATACCAGTTTTTTAAACATTGTTTGAAGCTAAATGTGACAAAATGTTGCTGTTATTTTCAGCATGAGCAGCTTTACAAACGGCACCCGATAGCGGCGGGCTTTGTGTTTAGATCAATGACGCGTGGTGCCGCGATGCTGTTGTCATCTGCAAACACTGCTCACCCCTGGTGGAGTTTATGGTTATTAAGTGCCGGCCGTTCTATCTGCCGAGGGAATATACTGCCATACTGCTAATTTCGGTTTACATTCCCCCAAACAACATCAACAGCAACAAGAACGACGCACTGAATGAACTGTACCAGCACACCAGTGAGCAGCAGACAGCACACCCTGATGCTTTTCTCATCATAGCTGGGGATTTCAACCATGCTGACTTAAAGAGTGTGTTTCCAAAAATACACCAACACATTAACTTTCCAACACGGGGTAATAACTGTAACAAATTAAAACTCCATGATCACGGGAAGAAGGAGGCGGGAACCAGTGGACAATCAAACAGACTTTTAATTACAAAATAAACACAAAACACAAATAAAAACCAAACACAACTAAAATCCAGGCCTGGTCCTCTCTCGTCCGTCACTGTCATCGCTCCGGTTTTATATCCCTCCATCTCCTCCGTGGGATTCGAGACCGGTGGGTCGAGCAGGTGTTGCTCATTTCCAATCAATCCACCGGCCTCGCTCCTGTTCCCACGTCTCTCGGCCCCGCCCCACTCGTCACATTAACATTTTGGACTTTGTTTACACCACACAGAGAGCCTCAGACCACATGACTTTCTGACTGGAAGACCTCAGGCAGTATGGGTCTGCAGCCACACATCCAGCACCATCACACTGAACACTGGGGCCCCCAAGGATGTGTGTTGAGCCCCCTCCTCTTCACTCTGCTGACCCATGACTGCACACAGTCACACAACTACAACCTCTTCATTAAGTTTGCGGATGACACGACTGTGGTGGGTCTCATTAGCAACAAAGATGAGACAAACTACAGGAGCGAGGTGAGCCGCCTGGCCGGGTTTTAATTTTAATATTTAATAATTAAAAAAAATAATAATAATTTACCCAGTAATTATTGCATACTGTTTTATAATGTACTACAATACTGAGGTGCAGATAATAGCCACTATTTGCAATAGGTATTATAAATAGAAGAAAATCCTGCTATTTTAACATCTATAGCTAGCCGCTGCCTTTTTGGATTACTGCCAGACTAATGCTGAGGATGCAACGTTGCAAGATATTGCTATTAAAATTAACAATAACCAATAAATAAATAAAATAAACCGAAATTGTTTAAAATATTTTGGAAATTAGTTCATATAAAGTTATTGCTGACCATAAACCCCAACTTCCTACTTTATTAACTTAAAAAAAACGCTTACAATAGATGGATCTGGCAACACGCGGCTGCGTCTCACGCTCTTCCTCACAACTCTCTGAAGTTCACTTCAGCAGTGTCTCGCAGTAATGTTGGGAAATATTTTTACTATTTAAAATAACTGTTTTCTATCTGAAAATGTAATTTACTTCTGTGATCAAAGCTGAAATTTCAGCATGATTACTCCGGTCTTCAGTGTCACATGATACTCCAGAAATCATTCGAATATGCTGATTTGCTGCTAAGGAAACCTTTTTATTATTATTATTATTATTATTATTATTATTAGCCTTGCAGAGTTCAGCTCCAACCCTAATTAAAACTCACCTGCCTGTAGATTTCTAGTAACCCTTCAGACCTTGATTAGCTTGTTCAATTGTGTTTAATTAGGTTTGAAGCAAAACTCTGCAGGGCTGCGGCTTTCCAGGACTGACGTTCGGCACCCCTGCACTATACCATTCAAAAGCTTAGAGTCAGTACATGTTTTATTTTTTGGAAAATAAATTATAGAATTTTTATTAAGCAAGGATGCTTTAAATTGATCAGGTAAATGCTCTTCTTCCGAACTTTCTATTAATCAAACAAACCTGAAAAATTATACTCAGCTGTTTTCAACATAATAATAATGATAATAATAATAATAACAATAATAAATATTTTTGAGCAGTAAATCAGAAGATAATAATTTCAGGATCGTGTGACTGGAGTAATTATGTAAAAAATACAGCTTTGAAATCACAATAAATTACATTTTAAAATATATTCAATAGAAAACAGTTATTTTAAATAGCCTAGTAAAAATATAAAAAAAATTGTACAGTTTTGCTGTACTTTGGATTAAATAAATGCAAGCTTGGTGAACAGAAGAAACTTATTTAAAAAAAAAACATCTAAAAGCTTGATAAAAAACATTTGACTGGTATGGGAAACTTTAATTTTTATCTAATTTCTAGCTTTTAATTGGCTTAGAAATCAGATAACTGCTGGACAATAATCAATAATAATAATTCATTAATGTTTATATACTACAAAAACTTTTTATAACATAATAAGGCAGAAAAGTTTCTATACTGTAATAGATGCTATGTCAATTAGCACTGCATCCTTCATATGCTTTATTTATTACCTGCTGGAGGTGACTTGGAAAAACACAAATATACCATATATTGTCGCAAGCGTATGTTTAATGTCCTCATGTATCCAAAATTTTCAGTTCCTCTTCAGGAACTCAAGCTGCGTCGAGAACGAATGGGGAACGCGTCCAGCGTGGCGTCTCTGAATAACGTGTATAATCAGTCCAATGGAAGGGCGAGAAGTCATAGGCGGGTGACGTCAGAGACCAGGAAGCATAAAAGCATGAGCGGCAAAGCCGGTAATCAGCCTTGTGTCTTCAGCAAGCGCTCTGTGTGTGTGTCAGTCGACTATCCGTTTGTGAGTCTTATTTAGTGTTGTTTGTCCACTGATAAACTCCATTGTCAAAGCTTCAATCAAGAGAAGTTTTGGGCGAGAGCAGGCAGCATTCAGGCTGTGTGTTTTCCCTGCAAAAAAAAAAAAAAGGGTAGGGACACACGCAGCTCGTGTGTTGTCTGCTTGCGAGTGAAGGGAGGACTCTCGAGGGAGTTGACGGCTGCGATGCGAGTCGGATCTACTGGAAAGAATGTAAGACGAGCAAGTCCCTATCTTCTTTCTTAGCCACCAGATCCAGCGCCCGCTCTTGGTGGTCGGAAGCCCGCGTTTGCGGTACTTTGTCCCCGATGAGAGGGCGCGACGTGCTGCCTGTCTTTCTCTGAGGAGATTGATGTGGATAGGTGTCGATGAGCTCGCCAGTTGCACAAGCACCAGTCACACAAGCATATTATGCCTAATATTAACATAAGCAGCATTAATGAAGAGTGGAGTTCGCGCAGACAGCTCTCAGGGGGCTGATTGTGCTTTTCTCGCTGTTAAGCGCTCCGCTCTCGCCGGGCACACTCCGAGGAGTGTGTCCGTGCATGCAATCTTGCTGTCGCGGTCTCGCTGGTGCTGAGGCACGGCGGCGACCGCGATAGTGGAAATCGCACATGATCTGGCGAACGGGTTGGAGACGGCTCGTCCTATCTCCACCCGTGTTCACTAGATCTAGAGCTCGTTCTCGAGGCTTGGAAACCAGTCCTGTGGTTTCTTTGACCTCTGAGACAGCTCGATGCTGCTGCTGCATGCTCTCTCGCCGGGCACGCTCCGAGGAGTGTGTCCGTGCATGCAATCTTGCAATTGCGGTCGCGCTGTTGCTGAGGCACGGCGGCGACCACGATAGCGGAAATCGCACATGATCTGGCGAACGGGTTGGAGACGGCTCGTCCTATCTCCACCCATGTTCACTAGATCTAGAGCTCATTCTCGAGGCTTGGAAACCAGCGCTGCGGTTTCTTCGGCCTCTGAGACAGCTCGCTGCAGCATCCATCTTTCTCTGAGGAGATTGATGTTGTTTGTGTGACTGAGTAGCATAAAATAATATATATATATTAGGGGTGTAACGATACGCGTATTCGTATTGAACCGTTCGGTACGAGGCTTTCGGTTCGGTACGCGGTACTCATTATGGACCGAATGGTTCGTTGGACTAATTAATTATATTTGGAAAATAAAAAAAATGTGAAATATAATGATATGCGTTCAACAAGGTAGCCCAATAACCCAAATGACGTAACAGGCAACGCCCCTGACACCCCCGAAGAAGAAAAAAACACCAACTTATATGTTTACGTTAGGCTACTCAGTCAGGCGCTCGCTCACTCAGTACGCGCTGAAGGCTCGTTGCAAAATGGCCAATGCGTTTAACAGACCAGAAATAGAAGATCCTCTAATAACCAACAGGTCTGGTGTTTGGGTGCACTTTGGATTCCCTGTAAGCTATAATGGTGATGGCAAGAGAGTGGTGGATAAAAAAAACAACGATATGTCGCATCTAGGGTAACGTTACACCAGCGGGAATACAAAAAGAAAAAGAAAAACACCAGCGGGAATACTTGAAACATGTCAACTCATTTACGCCGACATCACCTTAGTGTGTCAGTATCAGGGAAAAGACGGCTACATTTACGTTATAGCCGCGGATATGAGACCTTACTATTTACCATTCATTCTATCATCACCATTATAGCTTACAGGGAATCCAAAGTGCACCCAAACACCAGACCTGTTGGTTATTGGAGGATCTTCTATTTCTGGTCTGTTAAACGCATTAGCCATTTTGCAACGAGCCTTCAGCGCGTACTGAGTGAGCGAGCGCCTTGCTCTGTAGTGGAAAACGTAGGTTTTAAGAACATGCTTAATGTAATTGAGCCCCGTTACAATATTCCTTAACGAGCCCATTTCAGACAGACCGTAATACCTGCTTTGTTCCAAAAAACATAAGCCCTATAGAGAACCAATTGAGTAAAAACACACTCAATATAAAGAGTTATAGAGTTCCATATAAAAAGTTACATCTTTGTATTTGTTCAAAACTAATATAACATTTTCAAGGAGCTGTTTTTGTTTTATACAGTAAGCTGCTAAGAAAACACCATAGAAGATGGGTAAAGAATAGCTCCATCATTGTTCAATGTAAAAAAAAAAAAAAACATACTTTGTTAGTTTTAATAAATAAAATATTTTTTAAAAATCAAGGAAATTTATCTGCCATTTTTTTCTTTTTGCTGTATCTAAAACGTACCGAACCGAACCGTGACACCGGTGTATTGTATCGAACCGAACCGTGAATTTTGTGGACCGTTACACCCCTAATATATATATATATATATATATATATATATATATATATATATATATATATATATATGCTGATTTGCTGCTAAGGAAACCTTTTTATTATTATTATTATTATTATTATTATTATTATTATTATTATTATTATTATTATTATTATTATTAGCCCTGCAGAGTTCAGCTCAAACCCTAATTAAAACTCACCTGCCTGTAGATTTCTAGTAACCCTTCAGACCTTGATTAGCTTGTTCAATTGTGTTTAATTAGGTTTGAAGCAAAACTCTGCAGGGCTGCGGCTTTCCAGGACTGACGTTCGGCACCCCTGCACTATACCATTCAAAAGCTTAGAGTCAGTACATGTTTTATTTTTTGGAAAATAAATTATAGAATTTTTATTAAGCAAGGATGCTTTAAATTGATCAGGTAAATGCTCTTCTTCCGAACTTTCTATTAATCAAACAAACCTGAAAAATTATACTCAGCTGTTTTCAACATAATAATAATGATAATAATAATAATAATAATAATAATAAATATTTTTGAGCAGTAAATCAGAAGAGAATAATTTCAGGATCGTGTGACTGGAGTAATTATGTAAAAAATACAGCTTTGAAATCACAATAAATTACATTTTAAAATATATTCAATAGAAAACAGTTATTTTAAATAGCCTAGTAAAAATATTAAAATTTTTTACAGTTTTGCTGTACTTTGGATTAAATAAATGCAAGCTTGGTGAACAGAAGAAACTTATTTAAAAAAAAAAAATATTTAGAAGCTTGATAAAAAACATTTGACTGGTATGGGAAACGTCTCAGGTTACGAATGTAACCATGGTTCCCTGAGAGGGAACGAGACACTGCGTCCTCTGAGGGGACACTATGGGGAACACCTCGTCGTGACCCGTGTCTGAAGCATACTTTGAACAACGCCAACGTGTTGGCCGGCGACAGCCTCTGACGTCACTACCAGCGCGACTATAAATACGCGCCCGTAGGACCCGTCACTATCTTCTTCGTGAAGCTTGCGTCCGAAGCATGGCAGGGAGCTAGAGGATGCAGTGTCTCGTTCCCTCTCAGGGAACCATGGTTACATTCGTAACCTGAGACGTTCCCTTTCAAGGGAACTTCGAACTGCGTCCTCTGAGGGGACACTATGGGGAACAGTATACCCACGCCGCCATGCTGAGGGGAGTGCAGACCAGAATCATGGCAAACACTAAGTACCAACTCTACCGCTTTTCTCTTCACCGGGAGTCGCCCCTGGGACGGTCTGACGGCTGCCTTATGACATTATCCCTTACGGCCAAAGGCCTAAGCTACATACCCAACTTATCCTGTAGGGCCTTGGCCCGGGGTAGAGCTAAAGGCTTGGAATCACGGAGATTCCTTTAAAGGGATACGGCTAAGAGCCTGGCACTTTCCTCTACCAAGTCTTTGCCTGTCACACAGGGGCTACTGCTAGCTTTCGCAAAAACCTGCCGAAAGGGCTGTCCCTACAGCACTCTAGTAGCGGCGCCCTGTTCTAGAGGTATCCGAGGATACCTAGGTGGAGTGGTGCCCAAGATGAATGGGGCTAAACCAACTCAAGAAAAGGGCACGAAGCAGCAGCGCGAAGCCCTTACCATCTAGGGATTTTAGAAAGAACGCAGAGACTAGCGTGCGAACTTACCACAATGTGGATTTTTAGAAAGTGCGCAAAGACTCCCGTGCACACTTACCATAACATGGATTTAAAATACTGTTCTAAGGAGGGGTTCTCGTGGGACTCTGTCAGAGCAGCTCGTAGAAGAATGGCCCGGGAGCAGAGCAATTGGAGGCCTCAGCCCCTGCCTCAGCAGGATGCCTGCTCTCACAGAGCGTCTCAAACAGTATGTGGTACTGGAGCGCTCTGAAGAACCGGGAATCAGTCTCCCAAGAGAGGAAGACTCCGAGCTCCGAGCAGCATGCTCATAGGTGACCCTTTCAGAAAAGGGGGGTGCTGCTGAACTACCCGAGAATTGCCCACACAGCCCCCCCAAGTTGAGGGGGCTTGGGGTGTACAATAAGTACACACCGGTTGGATGAAGCCCAAGGAACACCGGGGCGAATCATCCCGAGAAAGGGAACGAAGTGGAGCGCGTAACCCTTACCATACAGGATTTTAGAAAGTGCGCAGAGTCTTGCGTGCACACTTACCACTTTACGTGGATTTCAGAAAGTGCGCAGAGTCTTGCGTGCACACTTACCACTTTACGTGGATTTGAGAAAGTACACAGGCAAGCGTGTGTACTGAAAGGTTACCTGACAACCACAGTATGTGGGAGCTCACATTCAGAGAGGCCTGTGAAGCCTGCTACCTGATAACTACAATATGTGGGAGTTCATCTACAGAGAGGCCTAGAGAGGCTTACTATCTGTTACCAGATAACCACCTCAGTGGAAACTGAAAGCAATATGGAACTCAACTCCAGGGAGGCTTGGTGAGGCCTACCACCTGACAACCACAAATCGCGGGAGCTCGTATTTTCTTTATGAAACGCACAGTATGTGGGAGCTAAATCTCCAGGGAGGCCTGGTGAGGCCTACCACCTGGCAACCACAGTATGTGGGAGCTCGTCTTCAGAGAGACCTGATGAAGCCTACTATCTGAAAACCACAATGTGCTATTTAGTGGAACGCACAATATGTGGGAGCTAAATCTCCAGGGAGGCCTGGTGAGGCCTACCACCTGGCAACCACAGTATGTGGGAGCTCGTCTTCAGAGAGACCTGATGAAGCCTACTATCTGAAAACCACAATGTGCTATTTAGTGGAACGCACAATATGTGGGAGCTAAATCTCCAGGGAGGCCTGGTGAGGCCTACTACCTGGCAACCACAGTATGTGGGAGCTCGTCTTCAGAGAGACCTGGTGAAGCCTACTATCTGAAAAAAGCCACAACATGCTATTCCGTGGAAACGCATAGTATGTGGGAGCTAAATCTCCAGGGAGGCCTGGTGAGGCCTACTACCTGGCGACCACCGAACGTGGGAGCTCACCTTCAGAGAGACCTGGTGAAGCCTACTATCTGAAAACCACAATATGCTATTTAGTGGAGACGCACAGTATGTGGGAGCCAAATCTCCAGGGAGACCACCCAGCCCCTCATGTTGAGGGAAGCGATGCTTGAGGTGCATAACAAATACACACTGGTTGGATGAAGCCCAAGGAACACCGGGGGCGAATCATCCCAAGAAAGGGAACGAAGCGGAGCGCGTAACCCTTACCATACAGGATTTTAGAAAGTGCGCAGAGTCTTGCGTGCACACTTACCACTTTATGTGGATTTCAGAAAGTGCGCAGAGTCTTGCGTGCACACTTACCACTTTACGTGGATTTCAGACAGTGCGCAAAGCGTTAACGTGCACACTGACCATTATGTGGCTTTGAGAAAGTACACAGGCAAGCGTGTGTACAGAGAGGTTCCCAAGCATCGCAGAGGCGCTGGATCGCACGGGAGCGGTGAGCTCCAACCCTCTTTTCTAGGCGAGGGGAGCATCACCTCGCCAGGCGGCCCCTCAGAGGACGCAGTTCGAAGTTCCCTTGAAAGGGAACCTCTCAGGTTACGAATGTAACCATGGTTCCCTGAGAGGGAACGAGACACTGCGTCCTCTAGCCGGACATCTATGGAATTCCCTGCAGTGCTGTGCCAATTCTTTGGCCACCTAGCTACTGTAAGGAAACTCACAGAGATTGTTAGTAGACATATAACCACCAGCACCGTCCACCTAACCTCGATCAGGTGGAAGCTGGTGGCTACAGGGGAATTAGGCAGGGGAGGACAAAAAACAGAGGTTAAAAACAGAGGTTAAAAACATCCGGAGCTACTAGGTCATACTACCGCTCTGACCCGGGCGAGGACGCTGCCTCGTCCGAATCACGTCCCTCAGACCCTGCTTACCGCTCCGTGACCCGCGGTTCCTCTTGCCCCTGCCCTTAGGCGGGGGAGGAGCGCGAGCCGCAACACTAGCCTTCTGCGCCCCTCTACGACCCTCAGATCGAGATGAGCCAGGACCCCTGAGTTGCTCGGGCTCGGACCTGGACCTTCGTGGAATGAAGGATTTAAAGGCCGCTGAGCGCGCCCTTGCCTCCCTGAACTTCCCGACCACCATCTCGATGGAGGTACCAAAAAGCTCAGAAGGCGAGACCGGAGCATCGAGAAGAAACCCCCTTTCTTCCTTCCCGATGTCAGCCAGGTTCACCCACAGATGTCTCTCCGTCACCACCATGGCCGCCATAGACCTGCCCATGGCGGAGGCGGCCTGCTTGGTAGCTCGGAGAGAGAGGTCTGTGGTGCGGCGCAGCTCGGCTACCTGGTCAGGTGAAAGGCCCTCACCTGTATCCAGGTCCTTCAGCAGGTCAGCCTGGTAGGCCTGGAGCACCGCCATCGTGTGCAGTGAAGCCACAGCCTGACCGGCTGCCGCGTATGACCTGCCATTTAAGCGGGATGTATCTTGGAGGGGCTTAGATGGCAAAGCGGGAGATTTAAGAGAGGATGTTTGCCCCACAGAGAGATAGCAAGCCAGCGTCTCTTCTACAAGGGGCATCCTCTCATAGCCGTTCTCATGCAAGCCCTCGATATTAGCATAGCTCGTATGCTGAAACCGGTGGATGCGAGAGGAAAACGGCCTCTTCCATTCCTTTTCGACTTCTGCATGTAAGTCAGGCAAGAATGGAAGGCTCACCTGGGCTGGAGGGCTATGGTCAGACAAGTACCGCTCAGCAAGGCGACCTCGTGGCGCCACCTTGCTGGCACGCTTCCATGGCAAATCTAATTTTGCCGTGGCGCGATCCATAACCTCTAACAGCTCCTCATACGCGGGACAGGAGGATTGAGAAGGCTCAGCCTCAGCTTCTTCACCACTTTCAGACATCTCCTGCTCTTCCTGGGTAGAACCCAGCAGAGCACTAACTTCAGTGTCAGAATGGGTTAATGATACCACATCTGCCTCCCGAAGTTCGCTCTCGTTCGCCGCCAGAGAGTGTGAAAAGGAAGGTCCCTCTCTACACTCCTCAGCAAGATCCATTTGTGATCCCCACGAGCTCATTCTCCTCCGTGCCTCGGCAACGGCGGGACCTGAGCCGCGGGATCCAGATGGCTGTCCCTCTTTCCTCGAAAAGAGAGACAAACGAGAGTGGAGCTTTCTCAGAGAGAAACGCTCGCAGTGCACGCAGACCGCCCCCTCAAGGACATCGCGCGCGTGCTCTTCGCCCAAACAAGAGACGCAAAGAGTGTGCGTGTCATCGGGTGTCAGATAACGCTGACACGGATGCACACACTGTCTAAACGCCTTGCTAGTGGAAGCCATGATGAAAACAGTAATAGATCGCTCTTACCGTTTTGGTCGTTTCTCAGATGCACGCTTCAAACAAAACAGTCAACTGAAGACGAAGAAGATAGTGACGGGTCCTACGGGCGCGTATTTATAGTCGCGCTGGTAGTGACGTCAGAGGCTGTCGCCGGCCAACACGTTGGCGTTGTTCAAAGTATGCTTCAGACACGGGTCACGACGAGGTGTTCCCCATAGTGTCCCCTCAGAGGACGCAGTTAGAAGTTCCCTTGAAAGGGAACTTTAACTTTTATCTAATTTCTAGCTTTTAATTGGCTTAGAAATCAGATAACTGCTGGACAATAATCAATAATAATAATTCATTAATGTTTATATACTAAAAAAACGTTTTATAACATAATAAGGCAGAAAAGTTTCTATACTGTAATAGATGCTATGTCAATTAGCACTGCATCCTTCATATGCTTTATTTATTACCTGCTGGAGGTGACTTGGAAAAACACAAATATACCATATATTGTCGCAAGCGTATGTTTAATGTCCTCATGTATCCAAAATTTTCAGTTCCTTTTCAGGAACTCGAGCTGCGTCGAGAACGAATGGGGAACGCGTCCAGTGTGGCGTCTCTGAATAACGTCTATAATCAGTCCAATGGAAGGGCGAGACGTCATAGGCGGGTGACGTCAGAGACCAGGAAGCATAAAAGCATGAACGGCAAAGCCGGTAATCAGCCTTGTGTCTTCAGCAAGCGCTCTGTGTGTGTGTCAGTCGACTATCCGTTTGTGAGTCTTATTTAGTGTCGTTTGTCCACTGATAAACTCCATTGTCAAAGCTTCAATCAAGAGAAGTTTTGGGCGAGAGCAGGCAGCGTTCAGGCTGTGTGTTTTCCCTGCAAAAAAAAAAAAAAAAAGGGTAGGGACACACGCAGCTCTTGTGTTGTCTGCTTGCGAGTGAAGCGCGCAGTGTCAGCTCTCGAGGTAGTTGACGGCTGCGATGCGAGTCGGATCTGCTGGAAAGAATGTAAGACGAGCAAGTCCCCATCTTCTTTCTTAGCCACCAGATCCGGCGCCCGCTCTCGGTGGTCGGAAGCCCGCGTTTGCGGTACTTTCTCCCCGATGAGAGGGCGCGACGTGCTGCCTGTCTTTCTCTGAGGAGATTGATGTGGATAGGTGTCGATGAGCTCGCCAGTTGCACAAGCACCAGTCACACAAGCATATTATGCCTAATATTAACATAAGCAGCATTAATGAAGAGTGGAGTTCGCGCAGACAGCTCTCAGGGGGCTGATTGTGCTTTTCTCGCTGTTAAGCGCTCCGCTCTCGCCGGGCACACTCCGAGGAGTGTGTCCGTGCATGCAATCTTGCTGTCGCGGTCTCGCTGGTGCTGAGGCACGGCGGCGACCGCGATAGCGGGAATCGCACATGATCTGGCGAACGGGTTGGAGACGGCTCGTCCTATCTCCACCCGTGTTCACTAGATCTAAAGCTCGTTCTCGAGGCTTGGAAACCAGTCCTGCGGTTTCTTTGACCTTTGAGACAGCTCGCTGCTGCTGCTGCATGCTCTCTCGCCGGGCACACTCCGAGGAGTGTGTCCGTGCATGCGATCTTGCAATTGCGGTCGCACTGTTGCTGAGGCACGGCGGCGACCACGATAGCGGGAATCGCACATGATCTGGCGAACGGGTTGGAGACGGCTCGTCCTATCTCCACCCATGTTCACTAGATCTAAAGCTCATTCTCGAGGCTTGGAAACCAGCGCTGCGGTTTCTTCAGCCTCTGAGACAGCTCGCTGCAGCATCCATCTTTCTCTGAGGAGATTGATGTTGTTTGTGTGACTGAGAAGCATAAAATAATATATATATATTAGGGGTGTAACGATACGCGTATTCGTATTGAACCGTTCGGTACGAGGCTTTCGGTTCGGTACGCGGTACGCATTATGGACCGAATGGTTCGTTGGACTAATTAATTATATTTGGAAAATAAAAAAAATTGTGAAATATAATGATATGCGTTCAACAAGGTAGCCCAATAACCCAAATGACGTAACAGGCAACGCCCCTGACACCCCCGAAGAAGAAAAAAACACCAACTTATATGTTTACGTTAGGCTACTCAGTCAGGCGCTCGCTCACTCAGTACGCGCTGAAGGCTCGTTGCAAAATGGCCAATGCGTTTAACAGACCAGAAATAGAAGATCCTCCAATAACCAACAGGTCTGGTGTTTGGGTGCACTTTGGATTCCCTGTAAGCTACAATGGTGATGGCAAGAGAGTGGTGGATAAAAAAAACAACGATATGTCGCATCTAGGGTAACGTTACACCAGCGGGAATACAAAAAAAAAAAAAAAAACACCAGCGGGAATACTTGAAACATGTCAACTCATTTACGCCGACATCACCTTAGTGTGTCAGTATCTGGGAAAAGACGGCTACATTTACGTTATAGACGCGGATATGAGACCTCACTATTTATCATTCATTCTATCACCACCATTATAGCTTACAGGGAATCCAAAGTGCACCCAAACACCAGACCTGTTGGTTATTGGAGGATCTTCTATTTCTGGTCTGTTAAACGCATTAGCCATTTTGCAACGAGCCTTCAGCGCGTACTGAGTGAGCGAGCGCCTTGCTCTGTAGTGGAAAACGTAGGTTTTAAGAACATGCTTAATGTAATTAAGCCCCATTACAATATTCCTTAACGAGCCCATTTCAGACAGACCGCAATTCCTGCTTTGTTCCAAAAAACATAAGCCCTATAGAGAACCAATTGAGTAAAAACACACTCAATATAAAGAGTTATAGAGTTCCATATAAAAAGTTACATCTTTGTATTTGTTCATAACTAATATAACATTTTCATTTTTTTTTTATAAGGAGCTGTTTTTGTTTTATACAGTATGCTGCTAAGACAACACCATAGAAGATGGGTAAAGAATAGCTCCATCATTGTTCAATGTAAAAAAAAAAAAAACATACTTTGTTAGTTTTAATAAATAAAACATTTTTTAAAAATCAAGGAAATTTATCTGCCATTTTTTTCTTTTTGCTGTATCTAAAACGTACCGAACCGAACCGTGACACCAGTGTATTGTATCGAACCGAACCGTGAATTTTGTGAACCGTTACACCCCTAATATATATATATATATATATATATATATATATATATATATATATATATATATATATAAGATAAAATAAAAAAAAGACAAGAGCGCTGCCGAGGCAACGCGTGTATTACATTGTTTCATTTTTATGTGAGTTTTTTCCACACCAGACCGTGTTGACTAGTCTGGTTGCTGACTACATTTAATTCTAAGGAATAAAATGACATGTTTATCTGACTATGGGAAGTTAGATGTACAGGGGCTCTAGGGATGTGATTTCTTGTGTGAAAACACGTGTGTATTGCTCTTCCTCTGAGGAGGTTGAGGCAGTCAGGGGCTGCTTGGCGGAGCATTCCCAACCGTGTTCCAGCCCCACGTGCCGGGGGTGTCACTTTTGTACTCCGCAGACGCTAGAGTCAAAGTGGCGCTCCCAGGCCGAAGGCTTCTAGTGGAAAGCAGTTCTACGGACCGTTGTTTTCGCTGGATAGCCTTCATCATAACGTCCTGACGCCTAGGACGTTTTGAGGGCCAGCTCCCTCTGGGGAAGAGTGGTGTACACCGCATTACACGGTGCCCGTCTCTCCTCAGTGCCCTCAGGAGATCGTTCTGCCAACCCTGCCGGTGTTCCAGGGCGCAGCGATCTCTGGCGAGCGCTTCTCTCAGTTACTGTCCGGAAACATAGCGGTGCTGAGAGGCTCGCTACCTCTACGGAGGACTCTAGAGCAGCTAGTACGGTCGTCCCCTGCCGGTCCACCGCTTCAGGGCACCGAGCTAGTGGCTCTAGGCGCACCAGAGGCCAGTCTCGCGAGACTGGTTCCCTTAGGAGGTCACATGGCGGTGCGGGAGCCCCTGCCAAGTGTACTT
Source organism: Carassius carassius (assembly GCF_963082965.1). NCBI lineage: Eukaryota > Metazoa > Chordata > Actinopteri > Cypriniformes > Cyprinidae > Carassius > Carassius carassius. Next base: position 31,122,807 of record NC_081760.1, read on the forward strand.
CACGGGGTCCTGCCCCGAGCAGGCTCTGGTCTAGGCTTCCTAGCAGACGATGTGGGTCTGAGGACCGTCGTTTTTTGGGAGACTTCAGCTACAAAAGTCCTGATGCTGCAGCTCAGGACCTCGGAGGGCAGGCCCCTCTGGGGAAGAGCGGTGTACACCGCATTACATGGTGCCCGTCTCACCTCAGTGCCCTCAGGAGATCGATCTGCCAACCCTGCCGGTGTTCCAGGGCGCAGTGGTATCCAGCGAGCACTTCTCTCAGTTACCGCCCGGAAACATAGCGGTGCTAAGAGGCTTGCGACCTCCTGGGAGGTTTCCAGAGCAGCTAGTTCGGCCGTCTCCTGCGGTGCGCCGCTTCAGGCCACCGAGCTAATTGCTCTGATGCAACCAGAGATCAGTCTTGAGAGGCTGATTCCCTTAGTAGACTATATTGCAGCGTGAAAACTACTGCCAAATGTGTCTCAGTGGGTCCTGCACACTGTAGTAAGAGGCCACAGAATCCAGTTCTGGTGGGCCCCAAGCAGGCTCTGGTAATGGAACAGAAGTAGACTCTCTCTGAGGACGGAGACCATCGAGGTGGTCCCTCCTTGGGTTGCAGAGTCCGGGTCCTAAAGCCGGTACTTCATTGTTCCGAGGAAGGATGAGGTGTTGTGTCCTTTTCTAGATCTGTGCTTTTTGAACCTCTCAGTCAGGGGACTGAAGTTTAGCCCGCCTGCACAGGCCAAGTCCGAGGACTGGTGTGTCACGATCTATCAAAAGATGCACTTATCTCCATCTTTCTTCATCTGAAGTTCCTGGGGTTTGCTTTTGGGGGCAAAAGCTTACCAAAACGGATCTTCCACTGGCCTTGCACTCTCACCCCACACTTTCACGACTCAACCACATTGACGATTGGTTGATATCAGCTCAATCTGAGCAGATGATGGTTCGGCACCGAGGTGTCGTTCTCACTCACATGAAAGAGCTGGGCTTAAGACTTAACGCCAAGAAAAGTGTGCTTTCTCCAGTTCAGAGAACCACTTTTCTGGGCATGGTGTGGGATTCGACCACGATGCAGGCACGTATGTCACCTGGTCGGATCGAGTCGATCCTCACTGCAGTCGCGAGAGTGAGAGAAGGCCGGTCACTCACTGTCAAGCAGTCACGGAGATTGCTGGGTCTGATGGCAGCTGCGTCCAACGTGAATACTATTGGCCTGCTGAGGTTTGCTTTTGGGGGCAAAAGCTTACCAAAACGGATCTTCCACTGGCCTTGCACTCTCACCCCACACTTTCACGACTCAACCACATTGACGATTGGTTGATATCAGCTCAATCTGAGCAGATGATGGTTCGGCACCGAGGTGTCGTTCTCACTCACATGAAAGAGCTGGACTTAAGACTTAACGCCAAGAAAAGTGTGCTTTCTCCAGTTCAGAGAACCACTTATCTGGGCATGGTGTGGGATTCGACCACGATGCAGGCACGTATGTCACCTGCTCGGATCGAGTCGATCCTCACTGCAGTCACGAGAGTGAGAGAAGGCCGGTCACTCACTGTCAAGCAGTCACGGAAATTGCTGGGTCTGATGGCAGCTGCGTCCAACGTGAATACTATTGGCCTGCTGTACATGAGACCCCTACAGTGGTGGCTCAAGACCAAGGGGTTCTCCCTGAGGGGAAACCCACTTCGCATGCTAAAGGTCACGCGGCACTGCCTACGTGCCTTGGATATGTGGAGGAAGCCTTGGTTCTTGTCCCAGGGCCCGGTGCTGGGAGCTCCTTTTCGCCGCGTGATGCTAGCGACGGACGCGTCCCTCACCGCCTGGGGTGTGCGGTCATGAGTGGCCACCCTGCCCTTGGTCTGTGGAGTGGTCGCCATCTGACATGGCACATCAACTGCCTGGAGATGCTGGCCGTGCTTCGTGCACTTTGTTATTTTCTCCCATACCTAAGAGGTAACCATTTGTTGGTTCGCACCGACAACACAGCGGTGGTCTCTTACATCAACCACCAAGGAGGTCTGCACTCACGCCGTTTTTACAACTAGCGTACCAGATCCTTGTGTGGGCCCAGGACGAATTCCTATCGCTCAGAGCAGTTCACATTCCTGGGCATCTTAATATGGGAGCAGACATCCTGTTGAGACAGGGGCCAAGGCCCGGGGAATGGCAGCTTCACACTGAGGTGATGAAGCAGAGTTGGAGATGTTGGCCAGACTCGGGTGGATCTGTTTGCGACTCGAGAGACATCGCACTGTCCCCTCTGGCTTCCTCTGACTCATCCAGCTCCACTGGGGCTGGACACCATAGTACAGACATGGCAGAGGCTTCATCTGTACATTTTTACCCCGATTGCTCTGCTCTCGGGAGTTCTGGAGAGAGTGGGCCGGGACGGAGTCCGGCTGCTGTTAGTAGCCCCGTTCTGGATGGGCCGGGTATGGTTTCTGGACCTGATTTCTCTTTTTGACGGCACTGCATGGGAGGTTCCCGTCAGGAGAGATCTCCTCTCGCAGGCGGAGGGTGCGCCCCCGCATGGAGCTTAGAGGCTGTAAGTGTTGTCTCTGAGGAGGCACAACTCTCAGCTTCCGGTCTCTCAACCGCTCCTTCTCTTGCTTTAGCTGTGCTCTTCCACACTAGGCAGAGATTTGAAAGTCTGGCGGCGTGGGCATTCTCGTTCCCCATTCGTTCTCGAAGCAGCTCGAGTTTCTGAAGAGGAACGTCTAAGGTTATGTATGTAACCAAGTATAGGTCTCTTCAGGAAAGTAATGTGAGTTACCAGATCAGGGTGTTTTTAGAACATGATA